>NC_047042.1:85442687-85786029 GCF_011762595.2 Tursiops truncatus
GGGGAGAGCATGTGGGTGACCTAGGCAAAGGCCAGGTGCACAGCCCCCAGAAATAAAATGCAAACCGTGACAATCTGTGAAGACTGGATCTTCAGGATTGAAATCTCATCTTCCCAAATAGTGAAGGGGCCAGCTGATCAGAGACACCTGTCCCCAGGGGCGCCCTGACAGCTGAGTTCAACACTGTCTCCTCCCTATTCCCATGGAGGTAGCAACAGCTAATATCCAGGGGTCAGGAGGACCTGGCACAAGATTGAAATGTACTTTACACAGATGATTACCTTTCAGATGGTCCTATTCATCATCATAACAAAAACAAGCAGTTGACTGGAGTTCCATTCCTGGTTCTTGTGTCCCAGGGGCTGCGGACTCAGTCTTCCTCTGCCCCACCTCCAGGGACCAGGAACCAAAGCTAGACCTGGCTGCTGCTGAGACATGCCATCCACACTTTCATCTCTACTCTGTCATTGATTATCTGTGACTTGGAGCTGACTAACCTCTTCCCCTCCGATTACTTCTCTCTAAAATGGTAGTAAACCAACTCCCCAGAGGCGTCCTCTGGAGGAGCAAGGTGACACATGCCAGGAAGAGCCAGGCACACCTGCAGACGCAGCACGCACTATTTTTATGTCTTACCTGAAACCGACAGTCTCTCCACGGAGTCTGCTGTGTTGGCTTTTCTGCCCATAATATTTGTGGTCGGATCATGTCTGTATTTAAACCAAACACAATATTTAAGCCACCAGAAATAAGAAAACAAAGAGGGGAAAATTCCATCACATACGTTTTTGGGTTTTTTTTTTAAGTCTATTCGTCCAGATGGTGGTCATTAACAGGACCGCCTGTCTGCACCTGTTACTGTTTACGTAACAGACCCCACCTATAGGCATGCGCTCGGCACGTTCTGGATGAGCCTAACAAGTGATGCTACAGGAACAGACACAACCTATAGCTCTGGGAATCACAATTTATTTCTTTGGTAGAGATAAGAATAGAGCTCTTGGTGCTACAGGGACCTGCAAAGTCAATGACAGCTTGGCCTGAAAGCCTCAGGCCCTCACATCCCTGCCTTTGATAAAGCTGCTTCCGACCCTGAACATATGTCCCTGCTTATAGTAAAATCAGCCCCATCAGCCAGTTGGTGTTTCCTAAACATCCCCATGCCAGGGCCCCACTCGAGACCTACCAATCTGAATTCTTTGGAGAAGTACCTGGAAAAACATCTACTGGGCTGGCCAAAAGGTTCATTCGGTTTTCTCCGTAAGATGGCTCTAGTAATACTTACTTGTCTTTAACTTCATCTGAAACAATTTTGTTAGATTGTATGTGACAGCTGTCATATCAATGTGCATTTTAAAAGAGACTTATCAAAATTAGTGAATTTTGGGGAGCCATTTTAAGATTGAAGATGGAAGGAAAAAAGCAACATTTTCAGCATATTATGCTTTATTATTTCAAGGAAGGTAAAAATGCAACTGAAACTCAAAAAATGATTCGTGCAGTGTATGGAGAAGCTGCTGTGACTGATCAAACATGTCAAAAGTGGTTTGCGAAGTTTCGTGCTGGAGGTTCCTTGCTGGAAGATGCTCCGTGGTCGGGTAGACCAGTTGAAGCGGAGAGCGATCAAATCGAGACGTTAATTGAGAACAATCAACGTTACACCATGCTCAGCAGCCATGGCTCACGGGCCCAGCCGCTCCGCGGCATGTGGGATCTTCCCGGACCGGGGCACGAACCCGTGTCCCCTGCATCGGCAGGTGGACTCTCAACCACTGCGCCACCAGGGAAGCCCCCGCATGTTTCTTTGATGACCAGGCAAAAACAGGTACAGCTTGGCTGGGAAGTTCTGATTCATCCGCCATATTCACCAGCCATTGCACGTTTGATTTCCATTTATTTCGGTCTTTACAAAACTCTCTTAATGGAAAAAATTTCAATTCCCTGGAAGACTGTAAAAGGCACCTGGAACAGTTCTTTGCTCAAAAAGATAAAAAGTTTGGGGAAGATGGAATTATGAAGTTGCCTGAAAAATGGCAGAATGTAGTGGAATAAAAGGATGAATACATTGTTCAATAAAGTTCTTGGTGAAAATGAAAAATGTGTCTTTTATTTTTACTTTAAAACCGAAGGCACTTTTTGGCCAGCTCAATGTTTTAAACACCCATGTGATTCTGACACTGGGTTGAGCTTTGGGTCTTCTGGACTGAAAGAAGCTCAAGGCTTTGAGTGGAGACCTTGGTTCTGTTCCAGGCTTGGCGATAACTTCCTGTCCTTCCTGTATAACTCTGGGCAAGCCACTGTCCTCTGGGCCTGACGGTCTCTCAAATAAGGATATTGGACTAGAATAAGTGATTCCTGCTTGTGTTCCAGGAGCCCTAGGGTTTCCTTGGAGGCTCCAGAAGTTTCTAAATGGAAAGTGGTAGAAATAGAGTAGTTTGGGCTCTGGGTTCCCTGCCTCAAGAGTTAATCATGGGGCTGCTAAAAATCTATTGACAATGGTCTGACATTAAGCAAGAGCAAGTGGGAACATCTGCCTGGGATACAGGAAATACACAGCCCTGGATGTGTTCAAGGTGGCTTAAATGAGCATGATTATTCCAGAAATCACATTTTTAAAATGTGAATCCCTGAGGGAGTCAGGATTTGGACTGTGGGACCTTGAGAGTAGTTAGCACTTCATTTTTGGGAGCCGTGATTTCCTCATCCTTCAAAGGAAGGGGTAATGGACTCCATTTAGGGGGTCTCACATTTTGGCATTCCAGTGGTGAACATGGTCTGCATTGCATCCACCCCCCTACACCGTGAGCAGACCCAGGTAGGACCTGTGCCTAGAACCAGGGTGAGTCAGCTGACCCCCCTGGGAACCCAGTGCACAGCCTTGACCTCATTACCATTTGCTCTGGAATGAACTGTCTTCCCAAGTGCATAAGCTGAAGCCCTGACCCCAAAGGTGATTGTATTTGGAGGTAATTAAGGGTAAATGAGGTCATAAGGGTAGGGTTCTAACCTGATAGGACTGGTGGCCTTGGAAGAAGAGATACCAGCGAGCTCTCTCTCCACACATGCATGCACCCAGGAAAGGCCATGTGAGGACACAGTGAGAAGGTGGCCATCTGCAAGCCAGGAAGGGAGTCCTCACCAGAACTCGTCCATGCTGGCACCTGATCTCTGATTTCCAGCCTCCACTGTGAGAAAGTGCAGAAACTGTGAGAAAATAACTGTCTGTAGTTTAAGCACCCCTGGTCTGTGGTATTTTGTTATGGCCGCCCCAGCTGAGACACCATCACACCATGACCAGTTGAGTTCTTCGGCCACGGTCACTTGAGGCAGCCCACAGCTGTGTGTGCGTGGCTCCTTCTGCCTCATGGCAGCTACTTCATCATAAGAAAGTCACTTGCTCTCATTTAGAGTGTCTGTCTTTTCTCCCACACTAATATGCAAGCTCCCTGGGGGCTAGGGGCTTGACATCCTTTTTCTTTCTTATCTGCAAAACTCTCACAAGGTCGGCCTGCCAGATATTTTACCAGAAGAAGAAAGAGACCCTCCGAAGTTGGTGGCTCATGCCGGGTCCCACCGCATGGAGAGAGGACCCTTGGCAGGTGGTGCGCCTCCAATTTCTAGCTCTGGGTGTTTGCTATTGTGCTCTTTTCCTTTGGGGCCTCAGCTCAGTGAGGACCTGTTGATGGAGTGGCAGTGGGGAGGGAAGCAATGGCTTCCTGGTGCCTGACAGCTTCTTACCCTCCAGGACAGGCGGAGCTTAGTTCTCAGGACCCAGGAGTTGGGCATCCTTGTGCAGTAGGACTTGCAACACAAAAGGAGTGGATCCCCACGGTGGGCTGGGGAGGGGCTGGGCAGAGCAGAGCAGGTGCTTCTGTGTGTCTCTCCAGGAGGTCTTGTAGAGCGAGGATGCTGTCTGCCAGGTAAGAGAGGCCTGTGGGTTCTGGAGCACCAGGCATGAGCCAAGTTGATAAAACACAGTATTAATAAGGTTACAATTTTTGGGTTGGTTCCTATACTAATAAACACCTTAAAATTACTTGTCTACAGCATTTACATTTAACTAAGCTCTTTCAGAAACAATGTCATTTATTACTTACAACAACCCTGAGAGGCAGATCTTATCCCCGGTTTGCAGGCAAGCAAACAACCTCAGCTGTGATTAACCAAATTCACATGGTTTTTGAGTGGCAACACCAAGACATGAAGCCCTGTGTTCTATTCCATGTCCAGTGTTCTATTTCATCCTAGGTTTGCTTCACACAGAAATCAGGGTTAGCTACAAGCTACTTCTCAACTCAGTCCATGCCTTGGAATCTGTGCTATTGGCTTCAGGGTATGAAGTAAGCCAGGTGAAAACCTGGATGGCTTGATGTAACGAGGTGCTTCCAAAATGGGGTTCCAGGGAACCCGAACTCCTAGCAAGATGTTAAAACATCCTTTTTATTTTAAGTGTGGGGCTGTTCTACAAGTCAAGTTTGGGGAATGCTACATACAGTCTTTCCTTCCTAGGAAATTATGTTAGCACTTAAAGGCTCTGAAAAGTCCTGCAATAAAGAAGCTGGCATGCATTTAATTCAGCATTTGACAACACAACTAATTTTTCAGTCAGTGAAAAACGTTTTCATTTGACAGCACAACTAATAGCAGCATCTTGGTCTAGAGAGAAGGTGATGCAGGGTGTAGAAATGTCAGTGGCTAAGAGAACAGGGGAGAGAACAATATGCCAGACATAAAGGATTACTGAATTGAAAGGAATTAAATGTACAGTCATTGTCAAATAAGCACGTTTAAATCCTCTCTTAAAACTTGTCACTAAAAATACTTCAGCTAAGTCTCTTTAAAGTATTAACTCATGTCATTGTTTACGTGTAAGTGTATTTTCACTTACAGGATTAGTAAACCAAACATCGATTGCTTTTTGTTTTTATTTTCTCTCATATTTTCTGTACTTTCTGAGTTTACAGATAAGAATCATTTATAAAGCAATTCAAAACAAATAATTTAAAATAATCTGCCATCCAACAGCTAAAGATTTAGGAAAAAGGGTGGACGCTGGAGCACCCAGGGAACAGAGGGGGAAAGGTCAACGTGTGGTCCACCAGGACCAGACAGAACTCAATAGGAGGTTTTTTAAAACCGAGAGTGACTGTGTAGGCATGGGAATGTAGGTCTTAGAAATGCAGATTTCTGGATAGAGCAGCGCTGAGACCCCAGGTCTGACCTCTGTGCGTCCCTGGGCAGACTAGAGACCCAGAAGAAGGGCAAAGACCAGAGAACCCAGGGGAGGCAGAACGAAGAGCAGGACCTAGTTCACAAAGAGGGAAGCGGGGAGCAGGGCAGCAGCAGGATTCGACTCTGTGGCCCTTCCATGGTAGATGGGGAGAGAGGTGTGTCGGACTAGCCGGAAACACACAGGAGCCTGGTAGTGGTGATGGGAGCCCAGGCTCAACCCTTGCCCTGTGCCAGGCACTGTTTAAAGAGCTCTGTGATTGATTCGTTCATCCTCACAACAACCCTATGAGGGAAGTTCTACATCCCCATCATAGATGGGGAAACAGGCAACATGGGCTAAACAGCTTGGCTGAATTCACAGAGCTAGTGAATGGCAGGCCCAGCATCTGTCTCCCCTGAGAGATATCCAAGGGCCTGTCTGCCTGGGAGGGCAGCCCCTCACGCCCCGCAAAGGGAGGAAGAAAGACACAGACATCCCCTGAGGGGTGAGAAGCCCAGCGTGGAGCCCAGTGCAGGCAAAGAAGGGGAGGGAAGTCACCTCCCAGGGCACTCAGGTGGTTCGCACGTCAGCAGGGCTGTGGCCCTCACGTCCTGGCCCCTCACTCAGGGCTCTTTCTATTTCTTGTGCCGCCTGTCAACTCGAGGTTGGGGCAGATCCATGATGAAGGCGGAGAGTGAGGTCTGGGGCACGTGGGGAAGGTTCCCTGCTCTGCGGCGGGGCCCATCTGGGGGTCACAAGTGACGTGCTGAGACAGAAAGGCCACTGTGGGTTGGAGCAACAAGGAAGATAAACCCCTTCCCTGCCATGTCCTTCCCTTCTCTCTCCCCGAGCCAGTGACGGACTGGGCCCTGACACTGGCTCCTTCAGTGTTAAAGCATTTTGAAGCCTGATAAACCAAAATGCAAATAAATCATCTGGTGTGGGTAACCCAGAGCTGAAGTTCAGATGGTCTGATTAGCTCTTCAGTGACTCTGGGGGGCCTTGCTGGAGGACTGGAGCACAGCAGGGTAGCTGTGCACAGCACGAGGCCCACCCTGGGCAGGAGCAGCTCAGAGCAGCAGAGACATAGGGGCACCAGGAGGAAGGGGGGGACCAGAGACAACATGAGGACGACATCAAGACGTCCCCCCCAACGCACGCACACACACAGCCTTTGGGCAGCCCTGGCAGAGAAGGTGCCTCCTTGAGCCCAGGTGTGCGTGGGCAACCTGCTGATGCTGTGTGGGGGAGGAGCAGGGCAGGTGCAGCGCTCCCCTGTATCTTTTCTTCCACCTCCACTTTGCCCTAAGATGCTCCTTTACCCCACATGCCACCTTCTCCCTCTGATGGACTCTCTTCCCTGTTCCTGCTCCCCCTGGCTCCCCATTCCTCCTCTGCTGTCCCTACCCTCTGCCCTTTCAGGGAGGAGCCAGCAGAGCAGGGCTGGCATTGATGCCCACAGCCAAGGGCTCGTAAAGCCGTGCTCACAGGTTCACTCACTGGCGTGAACACAGGTAAAACACCCAGAACGGTGTCTAGGCTTGGGAAGCACTGGGCCTTATTTCTTTCCTCCAGGGCTCTGCCAAGGGCAGGAACACGAAGACACTTAACATTCGGCACTTTACAAAGGCTGAGGTGTCCCCCAGTGTCGTGTTGCTCCCAATTTAACAACCAGGAGAGCAGTGGGCAGCTGCAAAAGAGATGCTGCCAGTTCAAATCCAAAGCTGGTTCCACGGTCTGTTGGTTCTTTAGCTTCAAGGAAAGCTTCATGCTTTCCATGCTCATCTTTTCCAAAATGGCATCCTAGGCACCACTTCCTTCATCCCCAGGTGCCCTGGGAGGTAGGTATGGGCAGGGCATGGGTTGCAGCCTTACAGCACAAGGCTAGAAAGTGGGTCTGAGTTATTTTCCACTGTTCCAAAAAAAGATTACACCTGTCAAAGAATGAAATTAGACTTCCTCACCCCGTACACAAAAATTAACTTAAAATGGACCCTAGACCTAAATGTAAAAGCTAAAACTATAAAACTCTTAGAAGAAAACACAGGAGTAAATTTTCATGACCTTGATTTAGGCGATGGTTTCTTAGATCTGACTCCCAAACCACAAGCAACAAAAGAAAAAAATGATGATTTAGAAATGCATTGGACTTCCTAAAAATTAAGGAAGTGTTTGTGCTACAAATGACACATCGAGTAAGTGAGAAGACAATCCACAGAATGGGAGAAAATAAGGGCAAACCACGCATCTCATAAGGGATTTGTTTCCAGAATACATAAAGAACTCTTACAACAAAAAGACAAGCAAGCCAATTTTTTAAATGGACAAAGGACCTGAAAAGATATATCTCCAAAGAAGATATAAAACTGGCTGATAAGCACACAAAAAGATCCTGTTGGTTATCAAGAAAATGTAAATGTATCACCTCACACTCACTAGGATGGATGTGCTCAAAAAGATAGACAGTAAGTACTGATGAGGATACGGAAAAATTAGAACCCTTATGTACTGCTGGCGGGAGCGTAAAATGGCCCAGCCACTCTGGGAAGCAGTTTGCCAGTTCCCCCAAATCTTAGGTACCCTATGACCTAGCAGTTCCACTCCTAATTATACACCCAAGAGAAGTGGAAATGAAAGTCTGCACAGAAGCTTACACACCAATGCTCATAGCAGTATTTTTTGTAACAGCCAAAAAATGGAAACCACCCGGATCTTCATCAATAAAATGTGGTACATTCATATAATGGAATGTTGTTTGATAATAAAAAGGAATGAAGTTCTGACACATGCTACAACATGGGTGAACCTTGAAAGCATAGTGCTGAAAGAAGCCAGTCACAAAAGATGATTCCATTTACATGAAACTTCCAGAATAAGCAAACCTAAAGAGAAAGAAAGTAGATTAGTGGTTTCCTGGGGCTGAGGATTTGGGGGGCGGCCAGTGTGGATAGGGAGTGATTGCTAATGGCCATAGGGTTTCTTTTTGGGGTGTTGAAAATGCACTAAAATTAGATTGTGGTGATGGTTGAATGACCCTGTGAATATACTAAAGACACTGAAATGTACATTTGCGAGCGGTGAATTGTGTGGTATGTGAATTATATTTCAACAAAGCTGTGTTTTGTTTTTTATAAAATTAATGAAATTGGTGTAACCCCATTTTGAAACTGAATAGGCCAACTGAAATGTCAAGTCTTGCTTTTGACTGGAATCCCTCAGTTTGGCAATAATGATAGTTTCATACTGACTACTAGTTGGTTAATAGAACTACTTTTCACTTAATACTTGAGTATTTACATTCTGCCAGGCCCTGTGATAACATCAGTGAAATAAATAAAGTATCAATAATAAAGAAATGGATTAGGATGTAAGTGGTTGGTTAGACAACCCCTCGGACCATGATGAAGACATAATGGGTTGAAAAAGGTCTTAGCTGGGTAGGAGCCTCTGGACCAAGAAGACAACCAGGCCATGTGGCCTCTCGCCTCACCTCCAGAAACAAGGGGTGTTTTGAATTCACAGATGATACTCATTTGGGAGGTGAAGGAAACACCACTCTAGGAGAGAAAGCAAACAATCTGTGGAGGGAGAGGTTAGAAACCCAGGCAAGCGATCACCCAGCGAGGCATGTTAGAAAACGATGCCTGTGAACAAACACCACTGGCAGAGAGAAGGAGCAGAGCCCTAGGAGATTCAAGTGTTGACATTGGCTCATGGCGATAATCTACAGTAGATGAGATGGGGATGTGCCAGTGGAAAAGGCTGTGCAATTTGGAGCCGTTACCTCAGCCCGTCAAAGCAGAGCATGCCGACTCTTCTAACAGAGACCTTGGTCCTACCATGATGGGAGCAAAAACCTGCTTTTTCAAAGATATTTCTGTGTCTGCTGGCATTCTCCTGGGTGACATTCACAGGAGTTTTGAGAACATAAAGATTTGTCAGGACTGACACGAGGCTCTACAAATGTTGCCTACTGTGGCTTCATAGCTGACGATGTGGGTCAGCTGAGCAGCTGGTCAACAGCAACAGATCCCATAATATGAAGAAAAGCTGGCCAAAGCTGTGGGGAGTAGTGTGGAGTCAAGGATACTCACAGGAGGACGAGTGGGCAGAAGCAGAAAGATCTCTGGCAGGTGTAGCTGATGGGGGGGGGTTGGAAGCATCAGATACTTGCTGGTGAGCTGGGGCTGGGTGAAAAATGCCAGGTGCTATGGACTGAATTACGTCCCCTCCAAATTCATATGTTGAAGTCCTAACCCCCAATGTGACCTTTGGAAGGTTAGATAAGGGCAGGATGGTGGGGCCCTTATAATGGGATTAGTGGCTTTTAAGGAAGGGACACAGCAAGAAAGCAGCTGTCTTCCAGCCGGTAAGATTTCTCACTAGGAACTGAATCAGTCAGCGCCTTGGTCTTGGACTTCCCAGTCTCCAGAGCTGTGAGAAATAAATAACTGTTGTTTAAGCCATGCAGTCTATGATATTTTGTTATAGCAGCCAGGCTGACTAAGACACCAGGTGTCTGCAATCAGGCAAACGGTCTTGCTCATATTATGGCAAGGGACTCAGGGAACATTAACTCACAATAATTATTGAAAAGCCCTGGATCTCTACAAATATGTAAGAACCACTACCCTCCAGACACTGATAACACAGCATGGAGCCAAAAATGGAGCCTTACTCTCATGGGGTTTATGTGCTATGGACTCCACCCTATGGCTAGCAGTTCAATAAAGGTATTTCTCAGTGCCCTTGAGCTAATGCTCTTCCAATGTAGTGTTTTCCTAAGATTTCAACTGATATAAGGATGGACTTCAGAATAGATCAACTCCATGCCACTCAGAGAAAAGCTTACTAGGTGCCAGACACTGTAATGAAGCACCACAGATTCTTTAAACTTGTTATTACAACAGCCCCATGGAAGTTATATTTTTATCCCCATTTTACAAATTATAAAACAGACTTGAAGAGGTTTAAGTAACTTTCCAGAGTTCACACGGCTTTCAGGTTAACAGAGCCAGGACTCAAGATAAGGTATGTCTGACTGTAAAACTCTGCCATAACTGTATATTCATCATGAACTGTGTTATGGTTATGTATGAAACTCTCAGCATCCTTTATGCAAATAAACATCTTCCACTAGTTGGGAACCATTATTCTGGAGGCCAGAATGCTCCACTGATCTCTTAGTTGCCCAACTTTAGCATCTCTGGGGAGCTATGCATCCCAAGAAGACGGTACAATCTCTAATTCTCAGGTGATGCCAGGGAGCCTATAATTTAAACACCCCAAGTGATCGTTTTTAGATGCACATAAATCAGATTTACTATTATTCTATAGAGAAATTGTTTTTGCCTATACCCTTACCTTTTTAAAGATATTTATTTATTTATGGCCATGTCGGGTCTTCATTGCGGTGAGCAGGCTTCTCATTGTAGTGGCTCTCTTACTGTGGAGCACGGGCTCTAGGCACGCAGGATCAGTAGTTGTGGCTCGCGGGCTTAGTTGCTCCGCGGCATGTGGGATCTTCCTGGACCAGGGCTCGAACCCTTGTCCCCTGCATTGGCAGGTGGATTCTTAACCACTGTGCCACCAGGGAAGCCCTGGATTTCTTTTTAAAACATCTTTATTGAGATATAATTCACATATCATAAAATTCACCCATTTAAAGCGTACAGTTCGATGGCTGTTAGTATATTCAGAGTTGCACAACTATTACCACAATCTAATTTTTGAATGTTTTCTTCATACCTTTTAGCAGTCACGCCTCATCTTCCCTAACACCTGGCCCCCGACAACCTCTAATCCACTTTCTGTCTCTCTGGATTTGCCTGTTCTGGTCATTTCATATAAATGGAATCACACAATTTGTCTTTTTTGTGTGACTGGCTCCTTTCACTTTGATTAATATTTTTCAGGCTCATCCACATGGCAGCAAGCATCAGAACTTCATTCCTTTTTATTATCAAATAATAATCCATTATATGGATAGGCCACATTTTGCTGTTGTTGTTGTTTATTCATTCATCAGTTGATGGGCACTTGGGTTGTTCCTCCTTTTTGGCTATTATGAATACTGTTGCTATGAACATTCATGTACAAGTGTTTATAGGGGGCCTATGTTTTCATTTCTCTTGGGTATATTCCTAGGGGTGGAGTTGCTGGGTCATATAGCAATTCTATGTTTAACCATTTGAGGAACTTCCAGACTCTTCCGAAGCAGCTGCACCATTTCACTCTGACCAGCAGTGTATGAGAATTCTAATTACTTCACATCCTCACCAATACTTGTTTATATCATTCTTTTTGATCACAGCCTTCCTAGTGGGTATGAAGTGATATCTCACTATGGTTTTGACTGGTGTTTCCCTAACAATTAGCGATGCTGTCTTTTCATTCGTTTATTGACCATTTGTATATTTTCTTTGGAGAAAGGTCAATTAAGAGACTTTGGCTACTTTCCATTTGATTTTGATGGACCTGACTGGGGACTTCATTTAACACTGTTCTATTCCATGACCAGAGATTCAAAGTCTAACCTTCACCAAGCATTTGGTGAGGAGACTCAGGTGACAGATTATAAGGATTTCATTAAAATCCCAACCCCTCCTAAGAAGAAAGCTAGCCTGAAATTGGTGCCTTAATGATGGAAGCAGAACAGGGAGTGGAAGAGAAGACTGCATCTTTATCAAACGTAGAGGGATCAGTTAGGAGGTTCTCAGCTTCAAGTAACAGCAAACCCAATTCAACCACATAAGTGAAATGCATAAATATACCACCTCTTGTAACAGGAAGTCCAATGATAGAGCAGTTCAGCTGATGCCTGGCCTCTACTCATGTTTTGCCTCTGCTACCCCCATGTCTTGGTTTCTGCCCTCAGGCCCGTCACTCCGTGACCATAATGTAGGCACCAAAACTCCAGGCCTCATATACTCACAAAACACCATCAAAGGCCATCAGGGGAAATATGACCCAGCCTCACTAGTGTTGCTTTTTAAGTTTCCCAGAAGCACCCAGGAAACTTCCCTCACACTCCATTGGCAAGAATTATGTCACATGTCCATTCCTAAACCAATCACTGTCAAGGAAAGTGATTGCCTTAAGTTAATCAAGATTCATCCCTGGGGCTGGGTAGGAAAGGCTAGTTTCCCCTGAAAGGCTGATACTTGCACAAACTAAAGGTTCTATCAGTGAAGAAGGGTATTCATGCTTAGGTAGGTCACAGCAAACATCATTTATTACAAGCTAGAGGGAGAAATTATGGGAAAAAGACCTGGAAGAGACTTTGACCCTCTTACATCACCCTCTACAGATTTATAGAGATTCTCCTGACGGACATTATAGACCACATGTAACCTTTTTAGTGCCTAGTAATCCTCACTCTAAGGACATTATTTATGTGGCTTCAAGTTGTCTATAAAACAAAGGATTGGCCCAAGTTCTCCTGGCTCTAAAAGACTGTCAGGTCCAAATGGACAGTACTCATGGGTGGGTGTGGGTGGGCAAAGGTGGGTGAGGAAGGAGTCCAGGGACCCCTAGACTTCAGTTCCTGGTGATGGGAGCACAAGGTGGGTATGTGGGTAGGTGTCAAAAGCCAAGAGGAGGAGCCAGTTTGGGAGAGGTGAGGGGTGGGTGGGGAAATTGTAAATAATTAGCTGTTTTGGACAGCTTGGTATCGTGGTCAAAATCATCCAGGAAAATATGTGTAGAGTTCTCAAATTTTGATTTCCTCTTTTGTTGTTGTTGTTGATTTTTAATCTTCTAAAACCAGGAAAAGAGCACACAGGGAAGGCAGGTGGCAAAGGCTGAGCTGGTGATATTTCCTGGAGCCCCACGCAGCTGCTTTGTACACAACTGCATTAGCGAGCAGCTCCAGCTTCAAAGCCAGTGACAAACCGCCACTGAACAGGGCCTGAAAGTTCCAGATCAACAGTTACTTTCCTTCCCAAGTCTTTTTTGCCTCAGAAGACCTTGGGAAACCAGCAGCGACGTGGGACTGGGAGTTTTATTTAGAATGGCTGGGCTCTGCGCCCTGCACCCTCCTGGCCCACCTGGGGCCTGTGGAAGGGCTGCACCTGGAACCCCCTCCGGAGGTGGAAGCAGCGGGTGGGCACACAGCCCGGCTGCGTCTCCATCTCCGCCTCCTGAGTGGCAGGCCGTGGAGGAACACGATGTAGTGAGACAGATGTCTTGGAGCTCAGGGAAAGTAAAAAAGGAAGTAGGGAATTTGTCTGACAGACCCCGGTGAGCAAAACTAGCATCAGCCACAAGCAGGAGGCTTTCCTGTTATTTTTCCTCTGCCTGAAACCTCAGGAACTTCACCCAGGCAAGAAAACCTTGTGCTACCGCACCCAGTACATGAAAGGAAGTGGATGAAAAGAATGGGGCTTTTATTCATTATTCACTCAACGTTTATTGAAAGCTTATACTGTACAATGGCACTGCGACAGATGCCGTGCGGGATTTGGAGGTTGCCCTAAAGATGTAGCAGCAGGATGATGCATGTGTGGAGAGAACACGCAGCAGTTAAGAGCCAGGCTTCCGGGCAGGACAGGGGTGGGCTGCCATTTAGTAGCCGTGTGACCCTTGGCAAGTTACCTCGCCCATCCAAGCCTCAGTTTCCTTATCTGTAAAATGGGGATAATAAAAGTAGCTAACTTATAGGATTATTGCAATCAGAGATAATGTATATAAAATACTTAATACAGCTCCTGGCTCAGAATACCCCTCAACAAATGTCAGTTACTAGTAATTATCAAGGGAGAGGAAATGACTTTGTCACAGGGATAAGCTTGAACCTGTTTAAGTTCATCTTAAATCCTTTTTATTGTGAAGTATAAGATACACAGTGAAGAACACAAAACAGATGTACAGCTCAATGAATTATCATAAATTAAGGGCTTCCCTGGTGGCGCAGTGGTTAAGAATCCACCTGCCAATGCAGGGGACACAGGTTTGAGCCCTGATCCAGGAAGATCCCACATGCTGCGGGGCACCTAAGTCCATGCATCACAGCTACTCAGCCTGCAAGTCACAACTACTGAGCCCATGAGCCTAGAGCCCATGCTCCGCAACAAGAGAAGCCACCGCAATGAGAAACGTGCGCACTGCAATGAAGAGTAGCCCCCGATCGCCACAACTAGAGAAAGCCCGCGTGCAGCAAGACTCAACACAGCCAAAACTAAATAAATAAAATAAAATAAGTAGATTATATCTACTTCACCAGTACGCTTGAAGACCCATTTGTGTCCCTTCTTATCAGTACCCACTCTGACACCCAGAAATGTAACTGCTATCCATTTATAACTCTTGCTTATTTTTCTGTATAGTTTTATCACATAAACATCCAGCCGTAAACACTATCATTCATCTCGCCATTTTAAGAAGTTTATAGAAATGGAATTATAAAATGTGTTTTTTTTTAGTCCTTGACTTCTTTTGCTCAACAGTTTGTGAGAATCATCCATTTTTACATGTAACCGTAACTCACTCATCTGTATTACTGCATAATATTTCATATGCCTCAATATATTCAGTTTTCATTACGATGCACATTTGGTTGTTTCTACTCTGTAGCTATTATGAATGCTATTGAACATTCTCTAGGTATGTACCTAGGAATGGTATTGCTGGGTTATCAGGTATGGATTTGTGCTATAGACTGAATGTTTACGTCCCCCCAGAATTCATATGTTGAAACCCAACCTCCAATGTGATGGTATGTGGAGGTGGAGCCTTTGGGAGTGATTAGGTCACGAGGGTAGATCCGTCATGACCGGGATTGGTGCCCTTATAAGAGAGACCCCTTATAAGAGAGACCCCAGAAGAGCTCCCTCACCTCACCTGTCATGTGAGGGTATAGGGAGAAGATGGCCAACTATAAACCAGAAGCAGGCCCATACCAGACACCAAATCTGCCAGCAAGCACCTTGATCTTGACTTCCCAGCCTCCAGAACTATAAGAAATAAGTTTCTGTTGTTCTTAAGCCACCCAGTCATCTAGAGTAATTCTGTTAAAACTAAGACAACATGTTCAGCTTTAATAGATAATGCCAGATCATTTCCCAAATTGGTTGTACCAATTTGCACTCTTACCAGCAATGTTTTAGAAACTAGTTGCTTCACATCCTGTCAACACTCACTATTTTCCATCTTTTTAGTTTTTGCCATTCTGGTGGATAAATGGGGGCATCTCATTGTGAATTTAATTTGCATTTCCCTAATTAGTAATGCTGTTGAGTACATTTCATATGTTTATTGGCCATTTAGATATTTATTTCCTGTGAAGTTCTTATTTCAGTCTCTTGCTCATTCTTCTGTTCAGCTGCCTTTTCTTACTGATTTGTAGTTCTTTATATAGCCTGGATGTGAGCCCTTTGTTGGCTTATGCTTCACAAATATCTTAAGATTTGCCTTTTCACTCTCTTGGTGTCTTGATGAACAGAAATTCTTAAAGTAATCTAACTTATCAACTTTTTCCCTTATGGTTACTGTTTTTGTATCCTGTTTAAGAAATATCTCCTTATGCTGAAGTCATGAAGCTATTCTATATTGTGAAGAATACCTATATTCTATATTCTTCTTCTAGAAGCATTAGTGTTCTACTTACTCATTTAAAGGATATTCCAATTAAAATTGACTTCTGAGTAAGGAATGAGGTACAGTCCAGTTTCCCTTTTGTTGCATGTGTATATCCAATTGATCCACCACCATATATATATATTTTTTAATTGAGATGTAATTGATATGTAACATTATATTAGTTTCAGGTGTACTTGATTCAATATTTGTATATATTATGAAATAATCACCACAATAAGTCTAGTTAACATCCATCACCATACATAGTTACAAAATTTTTTTCTTGTCATGAGAACTTTTAAGATCTCTCTCAGCAACTTTCAAGTATTCAATACAGTATTATTAATGATAGTCACCATGCTGGACATTACACCCCTTATTACTTATTTTATGGCTTATTTGTTTTATTTATTCTATATTTATTTAATAGCTGGGACAAAAAAGTCCTAAGGAATTCCCCGGTGGTCCAGTGACTAGGACTCCGCGCTTCCACTGCAGGGAGCATGGGTTCCATCCCTGGTTGGGGAACTAAAATCCTGTAAGCCCCGGGGCGCGACCTAAGGAAAAAAAAAGTCCTATGTGTCCTGCCTGCCTCTCTGAACCCATCTCCCACCACTATTTGCCTTTTTCGCTCCACTCAAGCCCCCAGGACCTCCTTGCTGCTCACTCCCCTAACACACCAAACTTGTTCCTGTCTCAGGACCTTTGTGCTTACTGTTCCCCCAGCCTGGAGTGCACCTCCCCAGATCTTCATATGAATGGTGCCCTCAGTATATTCAACAATCTGCCAAACGTCACTCCCTTCAGCTGTCTTCAGTGCCCTCTAACATAGCACGTCTCCCGTGAAGCCCTACTCCCGCTCCCTGAACTACTCCTTTGCTCTGCTGTAGCATTCTGCAGGACATCCACTACTTCCTGACATTAACGTTCAAGCCTCCTCCCCTCTCAGGAACAGAAGCTCCATGAGGTCCGGACCTTGTCCATCATGTTGGCCACCATTTCCCTGACTCCAGGAACAGTGCCTGGGGCACAGAGTAGACTCTGCCGATTCGGTGAGTCAGTGTACGAATGACTCCTGCTGACGTGGTCCTATGGCAGACAACCTCTCCCAGGTACTAGAAAACGCGGAAGTGGTGAGCTAACTAGCAAGGGTTGACCCATAAGGTGACGACGAATAAGCCACTCCTACACTGAAGAGAGTTGAAAGTGGTTATAAAAACTCGGGACAGTAACTTCTGATGTTCCTGAAAGAACAGTATCTTAACGGTGATTCATAACCCCTCTAGACTGCTTCTATACAATAACATCTAACTCCACTGATGAAGTCATCTCCAGTAGGAGAAGAGCAACTTCCGCCTTAGTTACTAAGATTTCCAAGTTCTGTGTTAAGCACCTGAGGGTAAGGTGTGTGGACTTTACATTTTGGATTCACATTTAAAACGCAGCTGCTGCAAAGGTATTTTAAGAACACCTAGGAAAGTAGAACTCCCAACAGCAGGTGAGCTGACACCCTATTCACCCTCTGTTAAAAGCAGAGCTACCAGCCCCTGCTCTGCAGCCGGCCTTCCAAGCTAGAAATAAGATGACATTGCCACTTCAACTCTGTTGAATAATATTTTCAATGACTCTGTGGTCATGCTTCTGAGACCAGGGTGCACGTTACCTTACAGAGATGCAAAGCAAAGCTAAAATTTGCAGGTTGCCATGGCGTTTCTGGTTTCATGCTGAGAAACCTGGCCTGTGGCTATGAAATGAAGAAAATGTTTTTTACCCATGTCTCTTGAACTGCACAGGCAGCAGATAAGCAGCAACTGGCCTCAGTCATCTGGCCCTGAACCTTATTGTATATATTCTCCAGTGAGGAATGAGTGAGTACAGGCTTTCAACCTATGCTGTGGACATGATGAGGGCCCAGCAGCAGCCTGGCCAGTAGGCGGACCCGACAGAGAAGGGCACTGCAGGCGGCTCCCCAAACATGGGCCACTTGGAGTCCAGCCCAGGCAGGCCACTCCCGGGACAAAGTCTAGGTAGGAAAGGCATAGCTGGAGCAGAGTAGTACCCTGCAACGTGCCCACTAACCTCTGGCTTCCACATTTGCATTTAAAAACCATTGTGGAAACGTAATTTACTTTGAAGGGTGCTATTCAAAGCAGACTGCCCTCTCAGCAAAGTGACAATGGCCACAGCCCAGTAAGGATCCTCGCAGGAGAGGCAGAGACATGTAGTGGGACAGAGAGGTGAGGGAAGTCAAGTTTTTCGGCACGGGAAAATCTTTGAAGTGTGTGGAGACCTCACCTTATCAAACTCACTTCAAGAGGTTTGAAGCATTTCATTAAATTGAAGCACAGCTGTTTTCCATTTAGAGTTGACTTGGTTTGAAGGAGTTTCAGGGACTGAACTTGACAGTTTCAATTTTCAGTTTCCAACTTCCTTAACTGAAAGTCATAAATATGGCGGCCACATTTCCTGAATCCAAATTGGGTTTAACACTGGGCCGTCCCCTAAAATACAGGGCATGCTTTCATGGTCTGGAGAAGGCTGAGGGTCTGTTTGGAAGGTTCAAGACAACTGGTAGGAAAAGCGGAAGACACTTTTGATTTGGATGATGACTTTTGCTTTCTCCTCTACAGCAATTCAACTCTTTTTATAGAGGCTCTGCCAGCAAAACTGAGGCTGGAGGCACCAGGAGACACAAGATGAATATTTCATCATCTTCATTCAAACATCAGCCTGGAGCTAGGAGAATGAATTAGATGGTTGGTCGTTTTTCTCCCAGTGACTGTTTTTTGGGTTTCTTTGAATGGAATTGAAAGTTCCTTAAGCTATCTGGTACTCTGGCCAAAATTCTTAGTGTAAGGGACCTTGTCAGATGAGTGAGGTGATCTCACTCCAGGTATAGGAGAACAAGTTCCCTTTGTCTCTGGTGCATATCAAGTCAATCCACCATCCTTCACCAAGGAGTGCTCTCCAAGGTACATCGGGGCAGGAGTCAACCTCCTTGGGATACAAGGGTGGCCTCAAAGTTTCCTATTCCACCGAGCCTGGAAAATCACTGACTACTCCCATCTCACGTAGGGTACAGGGATGACAGTAAGAGGGATATAGCTGCAGATCATCTAAATTGAAATAACTAAAAATGACTTCTCTCTTCGCATTATTGTGGACTCTGAATGACAGAAGCTGGAGAATGAAAAGGAGTTTATGGGGGTAATGCCCAGTCCTTCTCTCCACACAGCTTGGAGCGCCAAGAGCCAGCATTCCATCTTACGAATAGTATGTCCTTATCCTCTCCCTTTAATTCCCTTTACATGGTTTTAATCACTGTTGGCACCTCCGACACCCAGTAGGTCAAGGGAAGGAGAGAGTGAAAACTGAAAACGATAACGTTCTGAAGTCTTTCAAGGACTCAGCAAGACAAGAGGCTCAAACAAATGTCTAGCATACATTTTAAAATAAATTGTGGATGTGAATTAACCAGCCCACGTGTTGTTCAGACTAACGCAGGTATCAGCACCAGCATCAAGGTCTCCTGTTCTGGGGGCGGTTTGAATTGTGTCTCACTGGCACAAACAGGGTCCAAGTCCTAAGGCAACATTTCAGAAGGGACACAGCCCACCCACTCAGTAAATCCCCTGGGGCAAGTAATGGGAAACCATTTCTCTAATGAGGATCATAAACTATAGGAAAAATACAATCAAAGGCCACAGAGAACTAAATACAAATTTACGTCTTTTCCCAGAGAATTTAGAAGTTCCATTTACCGGGTTTAAAAATTAAGAACTACAAACACAGAAAATGACCAAATGATAAGACGTTCTAAATATATAACTAGTTTAAGAACTAGGAGTTTGGGGAAGAAAAGGAAGTATCAAAAATCTCTTGTTATAATGGAGAAGAACCAGAGCCGGCCACTGGGCAGAGAGAAACCTGAGGGGAAGGGACTTGTTCCAAGAGGCAACAGCACAGAACTCAGAGCAAGAGCCCAGGATTCTGCACCCAAGACGATGCCATATGTCTCAGGAGGTGGGCCTGGAAGGCCAAGAAGGGTGAGAAAAGTTTAAATACACAGAAGAGTCTAGAGGAGGCAATAAAGATGGAGCGACTGAGGGGGGGAAGCTGAGAAATGGATGAAAACTTGGGGAAGCCGTGACAGACAAAGAAAACAAATATACGTTAATTCACTCATTCAAAGTATTAGCTTGTCAAGAATTGTAACTCAAAGCAGAATCATCACAGTAAGTTATTGCTACTCTTTCAACTGTTCAACTGCTCTAGTTCTTAAATCTTGAAAGGGTCAACTCCTACAGCTCACAGAAACGGGGAAGAGGATTATCCTGTGGGTTTCTGATGAAAGCAATTATACCTGTGGGCTGAAAGATGTCAAGCTAAGAACCACAGGTTCACAACTGCTAAGCCAGAGAAGGTGAGGACACCTGGCCACTTGTTTAGTTCGAAGCAAAACACTGGCAGCCCAGAGCTGCTGTAGAGAGCTCTCACTGGTTGACCAGCAGGCCACAAGCACCTGGCTTTTAGCACTCCACGTTTGCTATTAATAATGATCAGTCCGTTAACTTTTAAAATTGTTGCATGTTGGCACGTCTTCTGTAATAAGTTATTGACTTTCCAAAGGGAGGACTTTGTGCTGATTTCGACCCCACTGTCTTCTGGAAGTTCACCAGACGTTAGTTTAGCGTTATAACATCTGACCTGCTTTCAGGATACCTTATTCTTCCTGGCTTCATGAGCTAAACTGTTGTGGTTCAAGGCGTGTTCTATTTAATGGATATGCTAACTGACTGGAATATGTTACTCCCATGAGCCTCACACAGATCACAACATTCTCCCCAAGCAGTTGTCCTGAGGTTAACAGTGACCTGGGCTAAGTTGTGATGCAATTAACAGGGAGATCTCCGAGGTGCAGGAAAAGGCATCATTTCACCCTTTTATTTCTCCTAAAGTGTGGTCTTTCCCGCTTGTGCCCATCATGTTCATCAGAATGAGACGTTAATAACAGGTGCTGGGAGAGAGAGGTTCTGACAAACCACCTCCCGTTTTCATGGATTTAACCAGCTTTAAATGCCTGACTCTTCAGTGCTTTATTTCTCTGCCAGCAACAAGACTGGCAGCCTGGGATGTGCCAAGTTCTTGGCTCTAGATTGCAAAACAAAGCAGTATAGGAGGGAATCTGTGAGTTCGCTGATTTGCAAACACTACAGCCAGTCGCCATGTACACATTTGTTTTCGTGTACCTATTATTTCTCCCAGGCAGTTACCTGGATGCCTTCCTGACAGTGCCAGACTGTGCTGCTGCTCAAGCTGCCAGCGCTTCCATCACTCACACTTAGATGAGTGCAGCTTATTCTGCATCATTTAAACAAACAAACAAACAACGCTTTCATTAAACAGAATCACAGAGCCTTTCAGTAATTATCTGAGAAGCGTCCCCAAGGTCATTCAGAATCAACATCAGGTTTACAGGTGTGCCCACAAGTGTCCACGAAGACGCACTCAAATGGAGCCGACTCGGGAATCAGATGCATGAGAAGCCACAATGACATGTAAGGGGGCTGGTTGAAATTTTCCTGACACAAGTTACATTCATCCCAACTTTCTCTAAGTAAAAGACATGTGGATGTTCTTTCCATGCCCCCAGCTCCAAACACCAGTTTATTATAGTCACATATCCAACGACAATGGACTCGACCAAATGTATGTGGAAAGCATCTTGACTCTTCACCATAAGCCTACAAAGCAGGTTCTTGCATTTCCCCTCAATTTACAGTTGAGGAATCTGAGGCTTAGTATGGTGGGGTGACGTAATTAGGTCCCCCAGGTGGTAGGTAGCAGAGTCACAATTTGAACACAGATGCATCTTACTCCAGAGCCTGTTATCTTAATTATTTTGCTAAATTATCTCCTTCTGTAACAAAATAAAAATGAAATAAAAATTCTACATGACAAAAGGTATTCAGATGACATCACAGATCACTGGCATTCTCTTTTTCATCTATTTCCCAGAAAGATCTCTCCATTTGGTGTGAATGCTCATTTCCAACTTCCAGTGTCGAAGCACCAATCCTCTGGTAGAAAAGTGAGAGTTATAATCAGGAAGTATTTCTTCTCTTTCCAATTTCATCAAGTCTCACGGTCAATTTTTTTTTTCCTTTTAACATTTTCCTAGTATTGCAGGGTCAGGAGTTCCTAACCAAGGTTATCTAATCTAGTGCTTGCCCCAGGCAGGATGATTTTGGTCATCCCGAAGAAAGGAAGGTTCATGCAATTTGTAAAGATCTTACTGAATGTTACGTACCTGAGAGGCAAATTATAAACATCTCTTGCCTGTCTGAGGATCTGCAAAGTGTGTTGGAGCTTTTTAGAGTAAAGGCACCACACAAATACAAATTAATAACAATATAAATCAACTCAATTCCCATAAGTATAACCATCTAACCTGGAAAAAACAAAAACACGCAAGGCCGCAGACTACAATGACAGTCTTCATCAGAAAATATATTTATTATTGATAGTGAGTGAAGTAAAGATGTCAGTATTCATGATAGACGAGAGGTTGCAGAAGCCAAGGTTGCCTTCATGTTGATAGAAAATGCCTTATGTCACTCATAATCAGAAACATTATTCCAGTAAAAGAGGTACATTTTCTCTCCTTTTTGTCTTCTTACATGATCACCGTAATAAGTTAAAATAAAGTAGCTCTTATATAGTTAAGGGAGAAAAGAAAGAGAGAGAAACCCAACATGTCACAGCCTAGCCAATTCTGCCCAGCACTGCTGGCCCGAGATGGAGGGGTTTGGCCTTCTCTTCTCCCCACCCCAGTGACCTCAGCCCTCGATCCCAACTCCCAGCTTTGTGGGAGGGCAGGTTCATCCAATGATGGAGCTTGGTTAGAAGAGGAAGTTGAATAGAAAGTACAGAAGGTGGAGAGGACTGCCCTTCTTTTTAATCATCGTAAGTGGATTTATTAACACTGTAGCAAGCCCTTGATGGCTGATCCCTGATCTAGGCCTTGGCTTTTCAAACTGTTGCTGATCAAACTGTGATATGCTTCTGTTGAATCTGCTCTCTGATGCTTCTCTTTAATGGTCTTCTCTTTAAATGAGTTGCTTTCTTACTAGGAAAAAAAAAAATGTTCCACCTCTGGAATTAACGCTGAAGGAATTCTGCTTGTTCTAAAAGTTGATTTTATCCTCCCTTCTCAAGCATGCTCTGAAAGAGAAATAGAAAAATAAGATTTACCACCAGAAGGAGGGGACCAAAAATGGGCAGTAGCTATTTAGTACTGTTTGTGTTGCTTTTCAAAGATCTACCTCAAAAACACATATAGCAAGGCCTATGCTCCCTGGTCTTGAAATATGACTACCTTTAATGAACATCATTGCTTAATCATGTATCATCTCCAAATGACCCCTCCCCCCACCATATCAAACTGAGCCCTAAGGGTGAACATGCCCTGGACTGTGAGAGTGGGGGGCATAGTGGGGAGTGTGAGTGCCGTCTCACTACCCTGGACATTTGGGGATGTGTGGGAGCATTTCTAGTGGCTGCAGAGACTGGGGGAAAGCTACTGCTAAGGGGGCAGGGGTGGAGTGGGGCGGAAAGGGAACCTCTCAATTGAAGACAAGATGCTCCCCCTGAAACCCCTGCTCACACTAGGCAGAATGCAGATGTTCCTGAACTCATAATGCTGGGTGGAGCTACACAGATCTAAGTATGTATTCCCAAATTACAAAAATGGCCCCTACATTCTATTTAGTTATTTGTGTGGGTGTGGGTGAGGAACAGTAGACAGGAAGAATTTTTTTTTCCAGTTTTATTGAGAATTAATTACATATATCACTGTAAAAGGTTTAAGGTGTTCAGCATGACGGTTTGATTTAAATATGTTCTGAAACAATTGTCACAATAGGTTTAGTTAACATCCATCATCTCATTTAGATACAAAAAAAGAAAAGACAAAAATTATCACTGTATCGAGAGCGCTTAGGATCCACTCTCTTAACAACTTTGCTATATCATAATGCAGTGCTAACTATAGTCGTCATGTTGTACATTACGTCCATAGTACTTATTTATCTTACAACTGGAAGTTTGTACCTTTGACCACCTTCTTCCAATTCCTTCCTCCTACACCTCTCCCCCAGCCCCCTGCCGCCTCTTGTACCACAAATCTTATGTCTTTGTCTATAAGCTTGATGTTTTGTTTTTTGTACATAGATTTGACATGTGAGATCATACAGTATTTGTCTTTCTCTGTCAGATTTATTTCAGTTAGCAAAATGCCTTCAATGTCCACCCATGTTGTAGCAAATGGTAGGATTTCCTTGGGTTTTTTTTAATGGCTGAATAATATTCCACTGTCTATATATATACCACAGCTTTTTTTTATCCATTCATCTATTGATAAGCACAGGTTGTTTCCATGTTTTGGCTATTGTAAATAATGCTGCTATGAACATGGGAGTGCAGATGTATTCTCAAGTTAGTGTTTTTGTTTCCTTTGGATATATTCCCAGAAGTAGAATTGCTGGATCATATGGTAGTTTTATATTTAATTTTTTTAGGATCCTCCATACTGTTTTCCATAGTTGCTATACCAATTTATAATCCCACCAACAGTGCACAAGGGTTGCCTTTTCTCCACATCTATGCCAGCATTTGTTGTCTCTTTGATGACGGCCATTCAGCCATGAGGTGATACCTCATTGTGGTTTTAATCTGCATTTCCCTAATGGCTAGTGATGTTGAGCATCTTTTCATACACCTGTTGGCCATTCACACATCTTTGAAGAAAAATGTCTATTCAGATCCTTTGCCCATTTTTTAATTGGATTTTTTTTGTTTTTGCTATTGAGTTGTATGAGTTCTTTATACATTTTGGATATTAACCCCTTATCAGAAACGTGGTTTGCAAATATTTTTTTCCCATTCTGTAGGTTGTTTTTTCACTTTGTTGGTTTCTTTTGCTGTACACAAGCTTTTCAGTTTGATGTAGTCCCACTTGTTTATTTTTGATTTTGTCGCTTGTACTTTACATATGATTTCCAAAAAGTAATCACCAATACCCAGGTCACGGAGCTTTGATCCTATGTTTTCTTCTAAGAGCTTCATGGTTTCTTACAGTTAAGTCTTTAATCAATTTTGAATTAATTTTTGTGTGTGGTACATGATAGGGGTCTAGTTTTATTCTTTGACATGTGAATATCCAATTTTCCCAGTACCATTTATTGAAGAGACTTTCTCCATTGAGTATTCTTGTCTCCCTTGTCAAATATTAGTTGACTGTACATCCTTGGGTTTATTTCTGGGCTCTCGATTCTGTTCCTGAGGTCTATGTGTCTGTTTTAATGCCAGTACCATACTGTTTTAATTACTATAGCTCTACAGTATAGTTTGAGATCAGAAAGTGTGATGCCTCCTGCTTTGTTGTTCTTTCTCAGGATTTCTTTGGCTATTCAGGGTCTTTTGTGGTTCCAAATAAATTTTAGGAGTGTTTTTTCCTATTTCCATATAAAAAAATACCATTGGCATCTTGATAGGGATTGCATTGAATCTACAGATGGCATTTGGTAGTATTGCCATTTTTACAGTATTAATTCTTCTAATCCATGAACATGGAATACCTTTCCATTTATTTGTATCTTCTCTGATCCCTTTCATCAATGTCTCGTAGCTTTCAGAGTAGAGATCTTTGATCTCCTTGGTTAAATATATTGTAAGCATTTTATTGTTTTTGATGATACTATAAATGGGATCAATTTCTTTTTCAGAACATTCATTGTTAGTGTATAGAAACACTACTCATTTTTGTATGTTAATTTTGTATTTTACAACTTCACTGAATTTGCTGATCAATTCTAACAGTGTTTTTTTGGTTGAGTTTCTAGGATTTTCTATATATAAAATCCTAGACAGAAAAAATTCTTAAGTATCAGATTAAAACTCTAACTAGCCAGGGAAGGAGATAAACTGTCTCCATTCTTAGGAAACTATAAGAAGGCAAAAGTGATCCTTTCCCCTTCAGTTTTGAAATTACTCAGGAAGAAGAGCTAGGTCAGGCCCAAGACTGCCTCTTATTTGTTCTTGCCTTATTCCTTCCATCCCTCACCCTTCCAGCCACTTATTCACTCAGCTTCTTAACTGAGCTCCTACTAGGTACTCATTGTACTGAGTTAGGTGATATGGGGAAACCAATACACGTGTTCATGGAAAATTAGCGCATAATACAGAGTAATAACTTGCTATTTCTAAAAATACATTTGCTAAATATATGTTAAAATTTTATTTTACTAAATAAGTACTACATGCACACAGTATAAAATTCAAGAAGAACAAAAGAATATATAGGACAAAGTAATTTTTTGTCTTTCTCCTATTTCCCAATTATTTGTGTACTCTTACAGAGAAGGTATTAGTTCAAAAGCAGAGTGGTGCTGCCTATTTCAGAAGAGGATAACTCTCTGCAGCTGGAGTGATCAGGGAAGGATCCTCAGATGACCTTTCACTATGGATAGAATATAGACAGAAGGTAGGGAGGGATGAGGGGGACAAGCACTGGTAAAGATTCAGAGGAGGGAAAAAGCCCAGTATGTATGGGATGAAGAATGCAGGAGAGAGACAGGCCTAGCAAGAGGAAAGGGTAGGCACTCAGCACGTTCCAAGGAAAAGAGTATAAAAAGGGCCCACTGTGAATGTCAGGCTGAGATACCTCCTTTTTGGCCACTGAAAAAACCTAGGAATCCAATGAGTGTCTTTAACAGGAAAATGTCATTTAGGAAGGTTACCCAGACTTCCTTAGCACAACGGATCCAACGGAGGAGAGTCTGGAGGTGGGAAACCGGGGAGGAGACAGATTAGAAACGAAGCTATGGAGCAAGAAATAGAGTCACAGAAAGACAAGGGAAGATAAAAAAGCAGTGATGAGACCTTAGGTATGGTGGCACCTCTGACAGGGAGAAAGGTGGTGTGACCAAGAGAAACAGGGAAGTCAGTGGGAGGAGTCATCTTGGGAATGAGGAAGATAAATTTGGGGTTTGGGAGTCTGGGAAGATGACGAGACATCTCGGAAGGAAATGTCTAGAGGGAAGTTGCAGGCTTGGGAAACAGGTCAAAGGTCTTTAGAGCTAAAGATTTAAGGTCAGAGATGAAGAAAACAGATTGAAATAAAGGGGCAGAAAAGGAAAAGGAGAAAGACAGATAAGCATATTGGGTCACAGAAACACAGGATGAACAGCTTATCCTAAAGGTTATCCTAAGGTATTCATGATTTTACAGGCTTCTAAGAAGGCTACGTCCATAGTGCACAAAAGAAGAACAGATATAAAAGCAGACAAAGTAGTTTGTAGAGGACGCATATAGAAATGGTCAGAAAAGACAATGATGCAGTCAAGGAGGAAGGATTGAATGAATTAGAAAAGCTAGGTGCACCTAGAGAAAACCGGAAAGACAAAGCAGATTAAGTGGAAGACTCCACTCAGCAGAGAGTCATCTTGTAGAACACCAGAATGTGAGGCTCCTCTCAAACTCATCTGTATTTGTTGGAAAACTTAAAAATCGAGCACTTACCATGTAAGTGTCAGACCAGGCAACGTCACAGTATCACTTATCCTCAGACCCTTGTGACTTGACCTGTGAGAGTCCAACTATGCAGACGGGAAGCTCTATAAACTCCAGATATATAGACAACCTCGCCACAACATTATTTATTAATACAAAACGGAAGTCAGTATAAAGCAGCTCTCTACACTGGGGCCACGTGAGGCCACTTCATTACTCAAGAAAATGATCACTTTGTGAGTGATGCCACTTTGTGGGTTATACACTCGCTACTTACTTCAACATACCAATGGGAACTATAAGCTGTTACCTGCCTGGCCAAAACCAAATGGCTGTGCCTCATTCCACAATTTAGGTCTCATGGCTATAGTGACACCCGTGTGACAACACACGTCTTTTCAAATGTTGCAGAATAATCCACAGTGACCACACATAATTAAAAGCAGCAGTTAAAGTGTTCACAAGGGTCTAGGAAATCTTTTTACTTTTCTCCTCCCTGCCACCCCAAGCAAATATGGAAGGGTCATTTTCAGCCAGGCCATATAATGCTAAGAATGTCAGACTCTCATAAGAGAGAGGAGCTGGACCCTGGCTGCTGTGAAGATCGTGGGCCAGTCTACCATGAAGACACTAGAAGAAAATTTCTGAACAAATATAAAACACAGAGAAGTAACCACATTCACAAAATACCTTGCTATGATTATTAAAAATCACATCCTCAAAGAGAGCATGGCAGTTCACCTGATTCCTGGGTGACTCCCTGAAGACACGGGGGCAAGGCTGTGTCTCCCAGGGCTGGTCTATACACATGTTGTCAAACTGCACTCAGCTGCTCCCAATGGGGGCCAGAGGCGGTACAAAACCACCTCATTTCTGTCAGAGATATTAACAAACGTCACGTTGAAAAACTTTTTAGATGAATTAATTGGTAAAACATTCTGTGTTTTTACTGTATCACAACTATGCAATAAAACCTGCCCAAATCCAGGCCTAAGGAACTTTGGCTGGAGGGATCCTGAGGCCTGGCAGGGTCTGTATCAGTCAGTTTCTACCTACAGGTTCTCTTGCCATCTCTGTATCGGTTCTGTAAGTCGCTGCTGTTGGGCTGAATTTCAACACTGCATAAATTTAACGCTGCATAAATTAGCATAGGAAATTCCCCAAAGAATGAGGGAGAAGATTTACAAAATTGCTTCCTTCATTTGAGGAACTGCTAACACTCACTGTGGAGAAAGAAATTCCTAGCGTTTGCTCATCGTTCACGTACTGGGGCATGCAGGAACACCTTTCATAAACGGCTGGGTAAATTAATAAAAGGAGAGAATGGTTCAGGCACCCACACTGCTCTTTTCCCAAGTCTCTCTCTCTGATTCCAGCCACTGAGGAAGGAAGGACCTGCAGCCCGCCGTGTCAGACAGGAGCAGATCCCCTGGGGACCAGAGGCTGTGTGTCACTTCCATTGATTAAGACGATCTTAATTGTTTTCCTCTAATATTTTTGTTATACAGTAATCTCATCAACTTTTTTGAATTACAGCTTTCTTGGAGGGGCGACTATCGTAGCAGTGTGTCACCTACTTGTTCTCTCAATATATTTAAGAGGAATTAGGGCAACCCTGGATTGCTCGCAACCATCATGACAATAAAAATTGGTCTTTTTTAAAAAGGATATCGTTCAGAGTGCTTGTCTCTGTCTGAGCTTACCCAGCATCTTACCAAGATTTCAAAGACCTAGTAAAGTTTGGTACGGAAGAAGGAACGCTTACAGGGGTAAGGTTTACGGGGAGAAAACTAAAATGGAAATACGTCCTGACATACCTGAGTTTTCACTAAGGAGGGACAGGAAAAGTGGGGAGTGGAAGAGAATGGAGCCTCCCAGGAGGAACAGGGAGTGAGAGAGACAGAAGGAGAAGATTGTAAGTGAGAAAGAAGGGAAAGTAATCAATAAATTCAATTTATGAGAAGCACAACGCATGCTTTGCCTGTGCGCCAAGTACTACTCCTGGCCACCTGAAAATTTGATTAGCTAACTTATTTTGTTTTCAGTATCTGTCTCCTCCCCCCACCAAGTGCTGTTCTTTATTCTTTCCACTTTGAAGGAAACGCAGCTTAACGTTTTTAGGCCTGGGTCTACTTTCATCTTTTCTTATAACACATGCTCTGTGTGATATTCAAATTAAGTTACAAGTAATTAACTGTTTATACAACTTGCTGTAATAACAGACAAAACACAAACATACTGCACTTCTAACTCCTGAAGCATAAGTACTAGAAAAGAAGTGCCTATTAAGAAAAATGAAAGTCTATTACCATGGTAATACTTCTTCTATTGAACCCAGATTAAAAAAAAAAAGAAAATGCCATAAAGCAAGTATTACCCGCAGAAAGCAGTTTAGAAAAGGATTCCTATGATGCAAGAGGCTGGGGTAAGAAATCTAAACTTTGGAATTTAGTTTGCGTTGATGAGACTCCGAATGCGAAGGGCAGCCCCACGGAAGGATGGGAAAGCTCTTCTGGACCGCTCACGCGTCCTCCTGGGGATAAGCAGCCCAGCTGGGCGATTAATAAATGTCATTAGGTGGTGATGATAAAGAAGCCTTCAGACACAATAGAAGCACACTCCCGTGAGCCTTCCCAGAAAGTGAACCTTCTTGATTTATCTTGGCGCTCCCTGAAGGTGGGCATCTGTGTCCTCCGGAAGCAATGTGCTTAAGGAGGCGGGCCTCTGATGTGGGTCCAGGGGTGGGAGCAGGGTGACTGGAAGCAGCAGAGCCAAGGAAGGGTCCAGTCACAGTTGTGAGCTGGTCAGGGGACTGTTTCCTCGGCTGGTGCCTCTCTCCTCCCAGGCCGGTGCTTTTCTCCCAGGAAAACCGGGTGTGGTCCCTCATCTGCGAGCACCTACAGTTTCAGTGGGGGCAAGAGGACGGGAGAAGAGAACTTCTTTTTCAGAGACTCCTGCCCTCCGTCCAAGACATCTTCTGATTTGTTCCCGAGGTTGAGAAAGGAACTAGTGAGTCTGATCAGACCTCTGCAGGTGGCTCAGACCCGGTAGGCAGTGACCAGCAGCTCCGTATCTCCCGAAAGCGGGGAGCCTTGGCAGGACCTCTGAGAGGTTGAAGACCTCTCATGCAGTTCAGGCCAATGGGCTCCAGAGCTGTGGTTCTCAGACTCTGTGGACAGAGGTACCTGGGGAATTTGTTGGAAGTTCAGATGTTCAGGTCCCATCTCAGACCTGAATCCGATTCTTGGGGATGGACCAGGCATGTGCATTTTAAATAAACTCCCCAGGTGATTCGGATCACCCATGTCTGCGATCTGATGTTATAGGGAACAGCGTACTGCGTCTGGCATCACATTATCCTGGTCTGGACTCTGCCCCATCTACAGATCACTGAAATTCTCTCGCTGTTAATTTTTCCAAGTGAAAAGATGTGTTTAGGTTACAAGATTTTGATGTCCTTCTAACTCTAACAGCTTCTGAGTCTATGAAACCATTTACATGGAATTTATAGCTCATCTGAAAACAATAATAAAGTACAGCTTGCTCTGGCACTAGGTTTTTCTTTCAAGAATTCTGGTTTCTAAAGTGACAGCTCCTAATATGTTTCCAGGTGCTCTTCATACTCAAAGAACAGGGATGTACTTGAACCCTGGTCTAACATAAATACGAGTACAAGGGGTCAGAAAATGCACTGTCCTCAAGAACGCTGACACGTTCTGCCAGGGCAAATTCCTCTACAGGGACTGATCCTTAGGTATTCTATTTTGGAGGAAACCACAGACTGGAGGTGTCGTTTACATTTTTGAAATGAAGAGTTAGGTACACTAATCTTGGAATGGAATAACTTCATGTTAGGATCCGGCCTCATTTATCAAGGTCTTGACCCCAAGCTCCCCGTTACAGTCGAGTAACTTTTTGTTCTCCTCAAAGAGGAGCAGGAAGCACACAGACCTAAGTGGAGGTGACTCACTTATAAGATGTCCTCATTTCGGTCCTTCCTTTAGCTGAGCTGCTTGCCCCACTGCCCACCTGCTGATTTCACCCTCGGCTACGGTTTATCAGAGCCCACCTGGCCTCCATCATCTGACTACAGCCTCCACACTCACCTCTGTCCCTTGGGCGTCTCCTGGGTCTGGCCCTCACTTTTAGTCCTGGTCTTTCCTTGGCTCTTCTGATCCGGCTTCCTGCTCCATCTCCACAATCCCTTACCACCAAGGGTCCGTGGCCCACGGGGTGGAAGCCAGCACAGTACAGGGTAGCCTAGGGCTGGCTGAGGGACGCAGCCTGCTTTCTCTAATGCAGTTTATCAGCCGGCGGGCTCCATTCTACCAGGCAGAACTGAGATAGCCATTTTTCACTCCAAAGACTTCGGAGAAACTGAGAGACTGTTTTCACCCACTCCCAGTTCATTCTGCCACCCCGGCTTCCTCAGGGCTGTCGGGAGTACGAGCTTCAAGGAAAGACTAGGCAACGTGCAGAGCAATCAGAAGTGCAGCTGTCTTTCTGGAGGGGAAGCTTAAGGCTGACAGCAAACTCTAAGAAGCAGAGGCACAGGCGCGGCTAACAGCGCGGACCCCAGAGACGGGCATGAGACGCTAAGGCTACTGCTGCCGCCACCAAGAAGCCTGTGTGCGAACACAGGTCACTATCCACATCTCCCCTCCTGGGAGCCTGTGCAGCCCGCCACTGCCAGGGTTCCGTGATCCAGGGACAACTTCCCTGGGAGAACGCACGGCACACCTCAGGCTGGTGCAACGTCCCGCTGGCCTCTGCCGCCGCAGACTCGCCCCACATCTGCACCCCTTCCCCCTCCGGCCTGAGTGAGCCAGAGCCCCCGAGTCAGTTGCTCCTATGCTGAGCCCCGGGAGCTGTGAGAAAAAGAAGAGAAAGGGAAATCTCTCCCAGCAGCCTCAGGAGCAGCAGATTAAATAGCCACAATCAACTTGATGTACCCTGCATCTGTGGAATACATGAGTACACAACGAATCATCCCAAATTGAGGAGGTGGACTTTGGGAGCAAGATTTATTATTTTTTCCCCTTTTCCTCTTTTTGTGAGTGTATACGTGTATTCTTCTGTGTGAGATTTTGTCTGTATAGCTTTGCTTTCACCATTTGTCCTAGGGTTCTATCCGTCCGTTTTTTTTAATAAAAAAATTTTTTTTCTAAATAATTATTTTTTATTTTAATAGCTTTATTTTATTTTATCTTACTTTATTTTACTTTATCCTTCCTTCCTTCCTTCCTTCCTTCCCTTCCTTCCTTCCTTCCTTCCTCCCTCCCTCCTTCCCTCCCTCCCTCCCTCCTTCCCTCCCTTTCTTTCTTTCTTTCTACTTTTTCTCCCTTTTATTCTGAGCCATGTGGATAAAAGGCTCTTGGTGCTGCAGCCAGGAGTTAGTGCTGTGCCTCTGAGGTGGGAGAGCCAACTTCAGGACACTGGTCCATAAGATACCTCCCAGCTCCACATAATATCAAATGGCGAAAATCTCCCAGAGATCTCCATCTCAACACCAGCACCCAGCTTCACTCAAAGACCAGCAAGCCACAGTGCCGGACACCCTATGCCAAATAACTAGCAAGACAGGAACAGAACCCCACCCATTAGCAGAGAGGCTTCCTAAAAGCATAATAAGTCCACAGATACCCCAAAACACACCACCAGACGTGGACCTGCCCACCAGAAAGACAAGATCCAGCCTCATCCACCAGAACACAGGCACTAGTCCCCTCCACCAGGAAGCCTTCACAACCCATTGAAACAACTTTAGCCACTGGGGACAGACACCAAAAACAACGGGAACTACGAACCTGCAGCCTGCAAAAAGAAGACCCCAAACAAAGTAAGATAAGCAAAATGAGAAGACAGAAAAACACACAGCAGATGAAGGAGCAATATAAAAACCACCAGACCTAACAAATGAAGAAGAAATAGGCAGTCTACCTGAAAAAGAATTCAGAATAGTGATAGTAAAGATGATCCAAAATTCTGGAAATAGAATAGACAAAATGCAAGAAACATTTAACAAGGACCTAGAAGAACTAAAGATGAAACAAGCAACGATGAACACACAATAAATGAAATTAAAAATACTCTAGATGGGATCAATAGCAGAATAACTGAGGCAGAAGAACGTATAAGTGACCTGGAAGATAAAATAGTGGAAATAACTACTGCAGAGCAGAATAAAGAAAAAATAATGAAAAGAACTGAGGACTGTCTCAGAGACCTCTGGGACAACATTAAACACACCAACATTTGAATTATAGGGGTCCCAGAAGAAGAAGAGAAAAAGAAAGGGACTGAGAAAACATGTCAAGAGATTATAGTTGAAACCTTTCCCTAATATGGGAAAGGAAATAGTTAATCAAGCCCAGGAAGCACGCAGAGTCCCATACAGGATAAATCCAAGGAGAAACACACCAAGACACAATTTAATCAAACTGTCAAAAATTAAATACAAAGAAAACATATTAAAAGGAGCAAGGGAAAAACAACAAATAACACACAGGGTAATCCCCATAAGGTTAACAGCTGATCTTTCAGCAGAAACTCTGCAAGCCAGAAGGGACTGGCAGGACATATTTAAAGTGATGAAGGAGAAAAACCTACAACCAAGATTACTCTACCCAGCAAGGATCTCATTCAGATTTGATGCACAAATTAAAACCTTTACAGACAAGCAAAACCTGAGAGAGATCAGCACCACCAAACCAGCTTTACAACAACTGCTAAAGGAACTTCTCTAGGCAAGAAACACAAGAGGAGGAAAAGACCTACAATAACAAACCCAAAACAATTAAGAAAATGGGAAAAGGAACATACATATCGATAACTAACTTAAATGTAAATGGATTAAATGCTCCCACCAAAAGACACAGACTGGCTGAATAGATACAAAAACAAAACCCATATATATGCTGTCTACAAGAGACCCACTTCAGACCTACACACACATACAAACTGAAAGTAAGGGGATGGAAAAAGATATTCCATGAAAATGGAAACCAAAAGAAAGCTGGAGTAGCAATTCTCATATCACACAAAATAGACTTTAAAATAAAGACTATTAGAAGAGACAAAGAAGGACACTACATAATGATCAAGGGATCGATCCAAGAAGAAGATATAACAATTGTAAATATTTATGCACCCGACATAGGAGCACCTCAATACATAAGGCAAATACTAACAGCCATAAAAGGGGAAATCCACAGTAACACATTCATAGTAGGGGACTTTAACACCCCACTTTCACCAATGGACAGATCATCCAAAATGAAAATAAATAAGGAAACACAAGCTTTAAATGGCACATTAAACAAGATGGACTTAATTGATATTTATAGGACATTCCATCCAAAAACAACAGAATACATATTTTTCTAAAGTGCTCATGGAACATTCTCCAGGAGAGATCATATCTTGGGTCACAAATCAAGCCTTGGTAAATTTAAGAAAATTGAAATTGTATCAAGTATCTTTTCTGACCACAATGCTATGAGACTAGATATCAATTACAGGAAAAGATCTGTAAAAATTACAAACACATGGAGGCTAAACAATACACTACTTAATAACGAAGTGATCACTGAAGAAATCAAAGAGGAAATCAAAAAATACCTAGAAACAAATGACAATGGAGACACGACGACCAAAAACCTATGGGATGCAGCAAAAGCAGTTCTAAGGGGGAAGTTTATAGCAATACAATCCTACCTTAAGAAAGAAGAAACATCTAGAATAAACAACCTAACCTTTCACCTAAAGCAAAAAAACCCCAAAGTTAGCAGAAGGAAAGATATCATAAAGATCAGATCAGAAATAAATGAAAAAGAAATGAAGGAAATGATAGCAAAGATCAATAAAACTAAAAGCTGGTTCTTTGAGAAGATAAACAAAATTGATAAACCATTAGCCAGACTCAACAAGAAAAAAAGGGAGAAGACTCAAATCAATAGAATTAGAAATGAAAAAGGAGAAATAACAACTGACACTGCAGAAATACAAAAGATCACAAGAGATAACGACAAGCAACTCTATGCCAACAAAATGGACAACCTGGAAGAAATGGACAAATTCTTAGAAATGCACAACCTGCCAAGACTGAATCAGGAAGAAATAGAAAATATGAAGAGACCAATTAGAAGCACTGAAATTGAAACTGTGATTAAAAATCTTCCAACAGGGCTTCCCTGGTGGCGCAGTGGTTGAGAGTCTGCCTGCCGATGCAGGAGACACAGGTTCGTGCCCCGGTCCAGGAAGATCCCACATGCCATGGAGCGGCTAGGCCCATGAGCCATGGCTGCTGAGCCTATGCATCCGGAGCCTGTGCTCCGCAATGGGAGAGGCCACAACAGTGAGAGGCCCGTGTATCGAAAAAAAAAAAAAAAAAAAAAAATCTTCCAACAAACAAAAGCCCAGGACCAGATGGCTTCACAGGCGAATTCTAACAAATATTAAAGAAGAGCTAACACCTATCCTTCTCAAACTCTTCCAAAATATAGCAGAGGGAGGAACACTCCCAAACTCATTCTACAAGGCCACCATCACCCTGATACCAAAACCAGACAAGGATGTCACAAAGAAAGAAAATTACAGGCCAATATCACTGATGAATATAGATGCAAAACTCCTCAACAAAATACTAGCAAACAGAATCCAACAGCACATTAAAAGGATCATACACCATGATCAAGTGGGGTTTATTCCAGGAATGCAAGGATTCTTCAATATACGCAAATCAATCAACGTGATACACCATATTAACAAATTGAAGGAGAAAAACCATATGATCATCTCAATAGATGCAGAGAAAGCTTTCGACAAAATTCAACACACATTTAGAATAAAAACCCTGAAGAAAGTAGGCACAGAGGGAACTTTCCTCAACATAATAAAGGCCATATATGACAAACCCACAGCCCACATCATCCTCAATGGTGAAAAACTGAAAGCATTTCCACTAAGATCAGGAACAAGACAAGGTTGCCCACTCTCACCTCTCTTATTCAACATAGTTTTGGAAGTTTTAGCCACAGCAATCAGAGAAGAAAAGGAAGTAAAAGGAATCTAAATCGGAAAAGAAGAAGTAAAGCTGTCACTGTTTGCAGATGACATCATACTATACATAGAGAATCCTAAAGATGCTACCAGAAAACTACTAGAGCCAATCAATGAATTTGGTAAAGTAGCAGAGTACAAAATTAATGCACAGAAATCTTTGGCATTCCTATACACTAATGATGAAAAATCTGACAGTGAAATCAAGAAAACACTCCCATTTACCACTGCAACAAAAAGAATAAAATATCTAGGAATAAACCTACCTAAGGAGACAAAAGACCTATATGCAGAAAATTATAAGACACTGATGAAAGAAATTAAAGATGATACAAATAGATGGAGAGATATACCATGTTCTTGGACTGGAAGAATCAACATTGTGAAAGTGACTCTACTACCCAAAGCAATCTACAGATTCAATGCAATCCCTATCAAGCTACCACCGGCATTTTTCACAGAACTAGAACAAAAAATTTCACAATTTGTATGGAAACACAAAAGACCCCGAATAGCCAAAGCAATCTTGAGAACTGAAAACGGAGCTGGAGGAATCAGGCTCCCTGACTTCAGACTATAGTACAAACCTACAGTAAGCAAGACAGTATGGTACTGGCCCCAAAACAGAAATATAGATCAGTGGAACAGGATAGAAAGCCCAGAGATAAACACAAGCACATATGGTCACCTTATCTTTGATAAAGGAGGCAGGAATGTACAATGGAGAACAGACAGCCTCTTCAATAGGTGGTGCTGGGAAAACTGGACAGGTACATGTAGAAGTATGAGATTAGAACACTCCCTAACACCATACACAAAAATAAGCTCAAAATGGATTAAAGACCTAAATGTAAGGCCAGAAACTATCAAACTCTTAGAGGAAAACACAGGCAGAACACTCTATGACATAAATCACAGTAAGATCCTTTTTGACCCATCTCCTAGAGAAATGGAAAGAAAAACAAAAATAAACAAATGCAACCTAATGAAACTTAAAAGCTTTTGCACAGCAAAGGAAACCATAAACAAGATGAAAAGACAACCCTCAAAATGGGAGAAAATATTTTCAAATGAAGCAACTGACAAAGGATTAATCTCCAAAATTTACAAGCAGCTCTTGAAGCTCAATAACAAAAAAACAAACAACCTAATCCAAAAATGGGCAGAAGACCTAAATAAACATTTCTCCAAAGAAGATAAACAGATTGCCAAGAAACACATGAAAGAATGCTCAACATCATTAATCATTAGAGAAATGCAAATCAAAACGACAATGAGATATCATCTCACACTGGTCAGAATGGCCATCATCAAAAAATCTAGAAACAATAAATGCTGGAGAGGGTGTGGAGAAAAGGGAACACTCTTGCACTGCTAGTGGGAATATGAATTGGTACAGCCACTATGGAGAACAGTATGGAGGTTCCTTAAAAAACTACCAATAGAACTACCATATGACCCAGCAATCCCACTACTGGGCATCTACCCTGAGAAAATCGTAATTCAAAAAGAGTCATGTATCAAAATGTTTTTTGCAGCTTTATTTACAATAGCCAGGGGATGGAAACAACCTAAGTGTCCATCATCGGATGAATGGATAAAGAAGATGTGGCACATATATACAATGGAATATTACTCAGCCATAAAAGGAAACGAAATTAAGTTATTTGTAGTGAGGTGGATGGACCTAGAGTCTGTCATACAGAGTGAAGTAAGTCAGAAAGAGAAAGACAAATACCGTACGCTAACACATATGTATGGAATCTAACAAAAAAAAAATGTCATGAAGAACCTAGGGGTAAGACAGGAATAAAGACACAGACCTACTAGAGAATGGACTTGAGGATATGGGGAGGGGGAAGGGTAAGCTATGACAAAGTGAGAGAGTGGCATGGACATATATACACTACCAAACGTAAAATAGCTAGTGGGAAGCAGCCGCATAGCACAGGGAGATCAGCTCAGTGCTTTGTGACCACCTGGATGGGTGGGATGGGGAGGGTGGGAGGGAGGGAGATGCAAGAGAGAGGAGATATGGGAACATATGTATATGTATAACTGATCCACTTTGTTATAAAGCAGAAACTAACACACCATTGTAAAGCAATTATACTCCAGTAAAGATGTTAAAAAAAAAAAAAGAAGCAGAGGCAGAAATGCTGGACGCCACCAGAGCAGAGATGCTGCTCGGGCCAAACAGCCCACGTCTCTTAACTTGAATGTGCTCAGGAACCTGGGTGCTCGTGGGGCCTGCGGCCTGCTCTCAGACATAGAAGTACAATCAGCCATAAATAACAGCTGTGAGGCCCTTGTGGATCACCTAGTTCAAACCCTTAATTTACCAAAAAAGAAAATGAAGCCCTGGTCACCATGACTAGGTTAGAACGTTCCAGCATTCCCCACAAACTCTCGCCTTTGGCGAGCACAGAATGTTCAAGAGTCCAGTCAGTTTCCGAACCTTTCTGTCAATAGCAGCAGGGCTGGCGAAAGAGCTGGAATGCTTAGAATTGTTACCCCTAAGCAGCTGGATTCTGCAAGTAAATGAGGGGCAGTGGGGTGTCCCAGGGAGCAGAGGCAATGCAGATCTGGGAGCAAGCCCTTTGTACACACCCCCCTTTTATAAGCCTTGGGCACATTTTGGTCCACTAGTGGGCCAGTACTACTGGCTTCCCATTGCTCCCTCCCTTCCAGTCTCCTGTCACGTACGTGAAGCAAGACTGAATGGGAATCAGGTTTTGATGGTAAGAACAGGTAATTCAATCTTGGGGAGTTTATAGAAAGCTATGAGGCTAAGCAGATATGAGAAGTAAAAGGCACAGAAGTTTATCAATCAATGTCCTCCTATATTTTTAAGTGCTGTATCTCATATAGCTATCCAGTAGTTTTTAAGTCTGAGAAGTAATAATTACAGCAATTGAATATTTCTTTACCATTATGAAGAACACATAACTTAATACACTGGAAGTAACAGTCTAAATGTCTCATGTTGACCCGTGAGGACTGTTTAAGACTAGCTGAAGAAAGATTGATGTGAATAAGTGGATGAATAAGAGACGAAAAGGCTAAGGAATATCCGGAAATTTTCCTATCAGTAAAATCTATTAGTGTAGAGAACAACGCCCCAAGGGAACCAGTGAAAGCCCAATTTTATGAGTCACTTAAAAAAGTGGAATGGATTTGGCTACTGGAATTATTCCAAAGGGAAAACTCTTGCACTACGCCGGAAGTGGACAACATGACCTAATGGGTTGTTGTGTTTAGTATCTCAGCCTTTCCAGCTTGTTCTTTAGATTTTACAAGGAAACTCAAGAAGGGGTTGTGGACCAGTCAGGAACTGTAACAACAAATGCTTAGGACCACGTACCCTGCCAAAGTCCCTTTTAACAACAGGGGCGGAGCTAGACTCACAAGGTTAGACCAGCTTCACACACACACACACACACACACACACACACACACGGAAAACGTGGTGTTAGTGGAAAAGTGACTACTCATGAAATACTGACATAACCTCCGCTGGCCATCTTGGTTTGGCATGGTCCTAAAATGGGGCAGCGCTAAACTACACCTTTGCTCATGGCCTTTATAATCCCACCCTCCTTTCTGTTACTTTCAGTCTCAATGACTACTTCATTTGATCTTCAGGTTTTTTTCCCTTCACTTCATGATTATCGTTCACATCTTCCCTCACTGCCTTATTTCTGTATTAGTGGATACTGGATGTCCCTTCACACACACAACTGAAAAGCCAAACACTATGTATTTTTAAATTTGTTTTTATGGCAAGGTCTATCTTGGTTTAGTTGTTAAATTTACCATCATGACTTCCCTGGGTTTCAATTCTCTCAACTGTAAAATGGTGAAAATAAAACCATCTCTATTTACATCTCAGGTTGTCATAAAAAACAAGTAAGCGAATGGATGTGAAATGACCTTGAAATCTAAATCTACAGACATACAAGGTGTTTCTGTTTCTTGGTTACTCCCCATTTCAATGCCGCCTATCCTAGGTTTAAAATAAGGTCTTGTGGACATATCTTTTTCATATCAGCTGCTGTTATATACTCTAATATTTGAATGTAACAGTTGTAAAAACAATAGTCACCTGAAACATACTCATTGAAAATATTAAATTATGCTGCAGATGGGCAGGGGGGTCGGGTGGGGAGGGGAGGACGGGAGGTCCCCTTTGGAATCACTAGTAATAATTTGACGCTTTTGGCCGATTTGTTTAAGCTGGTTTCAGCACAGAATAAGGCAAGTGAGGAAAGAAGGAAAAAAATTTAGACTTATTGAATACTTTATAGAAATGGAATCCTCACAACACTGCAAATTACATTACCTCACTTAACAGATGAGAAAAATCAAGGTCCAAGGTTACAGAGCCAATAAAAGAGCTTGGATACAAACTCAGATTTGCCCAATTCAAACTCTGTTGCACCATGTAGCATGCTTGATTTTGTCACAAGTTAAATAACTCTTGTTTTGCTCTGTAAATGTATGCTATTGGTCTCATGGGGCTGTGTGTAGACAGTTCAACACAACCCGGACCATCAGGATGAAGTCAATACTCCAGACACCCTTGCAGGTGCTACTTCAGTAACGGTACAGATCACTGTGGACACAGGCACCTATGTTACAAGACACCAGTGTCAAAACACGCACTTTGTCTCCGCCATTATGTGCACTACCACCCCCGCCTTAATACAGAACTAACATCAGCTAGAAAAACCCATGAGCCCAACTTACAGGTTCCACCTGCTTCAGTCAGTATTAAAATTGAAGGTTGGAGATTGTTAAGAACATATCAGAAGCTGTTTTTAACAAATAAAATGTACTAACTTAACATCAGTAACACTACTTCTACCAAAGATCTTAAAAGAAAGGTATCCCTGGCACACTACTAAGAGTTAGGCAAGTGCCGTATAAACAAGAAAAAGAAAGAAGCCTTTTGTGACGACCTAGAGGGGTGGGATAGGTAGGGTGCAAGGGAGACACAAGGGGGAGGGGATATATGTATATGTACAGCTGATTCACTTTGTTATACAGCGGAAACTAACACACCATTTTAAACATCCAATAAAGATGTTAAAAAATAGAAAAAATAAAAGATAAATGCTAAGGAGGGAAAAAAAAAAAAAAGAAAAAAGCCTTGAGCCACACGGCTTTTAAAGACAACACAGGCTTTTAATAAATCTTGGTTCTATGTTTTCTACTAGTGTTGTTATTTTCCAGATATCCAGACAATACTACCCTCCCATCAGATATTCACAGAGTGTTAGAAATTTATACTAACTGGGATTATTATAACTACAGCAAATTAGACTGCAGGAAGGCATGCTGTGTAATTCAAACACTAGATTTAGTTGGGTTAGAAGGTCAAGTCTAGGGAATTTGTCAGCAGAAAGAACCAAGGTTTCCAACAATTTCCATCTCTCAGAACAATCTATACCCAACAAAATCAGTTAAATGATAGGCAATTACGTGACCTGCCAGAATTGATAATTTACTTCAGCGTTTATCATTAGCTTTCTAAAGTACACAAATTAGAGAAAACACACGTCCCGTGATCATCATATTATTCTGATATGAAGGGTCATGAGAAGAGTATGGCTATGGTACACAGAAGCGATGGAAATTGCTTCCTAGATCCATGTCTGGCCTGTCTTTCCCTGCCCAATTGACTGGACTCTACCAACTGGCAGAAGATTGAATGGTGCTTCCATGGTGGGTTTTTATTTTAGTTTTGTGTTTGCCTTTCGTTTTTTTAAACCAGACTCTCTGCATGACTACTTGCTGTTTATGGACTTGAAGCTGTTGGCCCCTTAACATGTATCCTTCCTCTTTGCTGGCTTTGAGTACTGGCCCAGAAATATGGGGCAATGACCTTGAGGACACAATTATAAAGTAGAGGACAAAAGTTCAAAGCAACTAGAAAAGGTATTCTTTACGTAAAACCTTTTTTTTCTGCAAGTGGAACACAAGGAGACAACGGACTCTTCCTTCAGCCACCTGGATGAAAGGTGATTAAAACTTAACCAACTCATGACAGCAATTCTTGATGACGACTAGTTTGGTTTAAAAAGCTTTTTCATACACATTAGCCTACTGAGTCCTTCCCAGTGTCCATGACGTTGGGCTTTTTATTCCTCTGCTGCCCTAGTTAGCTCCTGGTTTGTACACCCACCTGTTTGGCCTGATTGACGCACTGCTTGTACTGACTGGCCAGAGCGGAGCAGCTGAGGGTCTGCTGGGTGTTCTGGCGGTAACACTGGAGAATTTGTGCCTGCAGATCGGCACAGATGGGATGACACTCATACCGCCTGGAAACAAAAACAGGGACCACTGAGACAAATGGTCTTCAACCGGAATAAAGAACAAGGCTAAAAAAATATATAAAACATCAACTAAGATATAAGTGTTACAACGCCCCCCCGCAAAAAGTTGTTCTTAAACAAAAAAGTTTAAGAACAATAATTTTCTTTGACCTTTAAAGAAAGATATCACACAAGATTAAGTGATTTCTTGTTATACAGCAGAAACTAACACAACATTGTAAAGCAGTTATACTCCAATAAAGATGTTAAAAAAAAAAAAGATAAGTGATTTCTATGAAATTAGTTCTATTAACTATTAGTTCTATTAACTCACCACTGCGAGCCTCTCTGGACAGGGCAGCATTCCCACCCTACCTCAAACGTGACCATGTGAGTGGGGCCAATTACTCTTCAGCCCAGCCAGCTAACTCAGGAACCTGGGAGCCCCAATGTTCTCTTCCGTTCCCACCTCCAGTTGGTCACAAAGCTTGATATCCTGCAGTCCAGTCCTTTCTCCATACTCACTGTCATTACATTAATTCCTAATCATTTATATCCTGGATTCAAGCAATGACCTTCACGGGTCTCTCTGTCTCTTAACGTTCACCCTCCACTCCTACCTCCCAGAAGGTTCTTTCTAGTAGTAAGTCTAGACAATATCTGCTTTCCAAATAAAATACATGGTCCACAGGCAGGTCCTTTTGGATCAGGTTCCTGCCTAGTCTTTTGCCTCAACCAGACCATGTACAGGGTTTGGTTCTTACACGTCCCTTCACGTCTTGTCTCCACTGCTCTTGATTTTGGAAATGCTCTGCACCCAAGCCTCACCCAGTTCTATGTATCTGGAAAATACCTACCCATCTTTCAATACTTGAGCTAAGTATTGAAGTGCAACCTCCTCTATACGGCTTTCACTAGAGCTCTCTCCAACCACAGCAGAGTCTATCATTCCCTTTATGGTGACCCCCTAACCTGTATTAACTTCCTTTACCATGCACTACACTACAGTCTACTGCAATTTACTGGCATGCAAATCCCAAGTAAGGACTGCATCTTATTTTCTTTGTTATCTCAGCTATCGACATGGATCCCTCTTATAGAAGTCATGCAATAAATTGTTGAGAATACAAATGCGTGGAGAGAAAATTTAATTCCTTGAGCTAAAATTTTACTAGTTATACTTACAAATCTCAAGATTTTAGTTAGAGTGCTTTCAGTGAATATGCACTACTAAACAAATGCTTCCAAAAAGCTCATAATATACACTTGAAAAATGATAATAATAAAATAAACCAAATGGATTATGCAAACAAAAATGAAATGTTCTTGTTACAATGGTAGAGGAACTTGGAATATAAGGACTAAATACACAGAAAAACATATATATTACTATCACTTTAATCTAGGGATTCATTTTTTTTCAAATTAGTTTTGCTTAATACAAAAGGTTCCAGCCTCTTATCAGTTCTTCTCTTGGAATTTAAATTTGTTATTTCCATAGTAATCATGAAATAGCATTATTTTAAATTGATGAGTTCTGAAAAACCCCTAGAGAACACAGGAGAAATATTTCTCATCAATAAGGAAACCCCTGGCTGACAATCTGTCTCCTCATTGCTTTTATCCAACACACTAAGCTAGTATACATATTTTGCTAGAATAGAAAACTGAAATGCAAGCCACGTTACTGGCCGCTAAGGGAATTTACTTCCTACTACCCTCTAAAAAAGTAGACACAGAGATAACATTGCTTGTACTCTTTCATTCATTACCTTACTGTTTGGCCAAACACCTAAGAACAGAATTTAAATCCAATCCCAGGAGTTTCAACTCGCTTTAAGGTTTTGAAGTTCAGATGTCTGTGAATGTCTCTGGACACAGATTTCCCTGATCCCCTACCATGAACATCAGTATCTAAAAAGAGTCAGCAGTGTTTCGAAGGGTAGAAGCACAGCTACGACTAACTGACTATAGCAAGACACACTCCTGGACTAAATAACATAAGATCAAGCATCAGGTTAGCTGAACCCAGCAAATATATGATGAATGCCTTTAACAGTTCATGAGAAAGCAGGGTTACATGCTATCCTAGTGTGGAGGACCATCGTCCCTCCAATATACCTTAGATTTAAAACAGGGGGAAAGAAGATGGGAGAGAAGGCTAGAAGCAACCCGACCAGATATGCAGCCCCTCCCCATTAACACACAGCAAAAGACCATAAAGAATGAGCTCCCACACAGTGCTCATCACAAGGAAGATGCTGTGGTTGTTTTTCCTTCTAAAAAGTCTCTTCACAATGGGATTCATTCATCTAACACTATGGACTCCTTAGAAAGAGGTAATTTAAGTTATATGTAAGCATTTACCCTGGGTTGAGCTATTTAGTCATGCAAGTTAAAGTCCATGAGTTATTCATAATTTGAAAGGTGTCAAAATATACTTTTACCACCACAAATCAATACTACTCACTTCCAGGGCCCTTTATTTCCTGTATGGTAGTCTGTTCTGTGTGAGTGAGAGTGCGTGTGTGCACGCAAACGCAGACATTTTCAGAAATCCTTTTTGTACACATTTCAACCTGTATTGATGATTAGATGGTAGAATGGAGGAAAGAGGGGTGGAAATCAACATAATTGTCTTCCAGTTCCTGGACTAGACTCTGGTACATTCTGCTTGGATTAATCCGTAAGGGCAAAGCTCTGTCTCTGTATTGATCTGCAATGCTGTTATGCTGCCCTAATGCACTGTTTTCACTTTGGGAAAATGCTAAATGAGATTACTGTCTAACATTAGGAGGCCATAAAACCCAAGCATGGCACCTTCCATTCAGGAAAAGGGATTCAAAGACATTTCCAATATGCATTATGGTCAACCCTCCATATAGTCATTGAGTCAACAATTGATTTTTATTGACTGCTTTCATTCCTGCTGATGGAAAAAGCCACCATTAGGTAAAAATAACAAAAGGCAGAATTTCAAGATACCCAAGAAGGAAAATTAAATCTTAGCAGCAAGAGACATTTAAACAATTTACTATCTTTGTATGAAAAGATTAAAAAAAAGAAATGGTGAATGACAAATGTTAAGAGAAAGATGAAATATCTGGGGAACTTAAAACCATAATAAAGAAGTGAGAGATAGAATAGTTGTCCAAAAACATACTTACCAAAAAGGAACGGGTGGAATAAAGTTGATACACAGAAATATATATTGCTCAAAAATAAGAAAAAATCCAGTTTAGTGGACTTGAAATTATTGGGGACTTTTGATGGATCCCACCACTTGTCTCCTCCCGTTGCTTTTCCTTTCTGTACTCTATACGTGGCTCCCTGTCTCTTCCCTCCTCCCACCAGCACTAGAAGCTGGCCCTCTGCCCTTCCCGCCCTACCCCACCTCATCCCACAGTGGTACTTCGGGCCAAGGAGGTCGTTGACGGTATTCAATGGCAGAACTGGAGACCAAAGATCTGGACAGAGAACAACACCCAAAGAAGCATTCCTGGTAGGTATTCTGTAGCCAGTATAACAATTTTTTTGCCAATGTTTAATGCTAATATTCACTTAAAAGGCAGCTAATAAAATACATCCAAGTATTCTTCTCATAACACTGACAGATCAATGTAGAAACTTCGGGGGAAAAAAATAACAGAAAAGAATAAAGATACATATTTAGGCTGTTTCTAATTTTTAAGTGCTTAAAACACCATGGTGATGGACAAAAATTATCACTACGATGATTTCCTTTGTAGAGTTTCCTATAAGTTGAATTAATTGGTCAAAGAGAAATGAAGATGTTTTGGTAAAAATGACGCTGAGATAAATAAGCAGTATTCAGAACTCTCTTCTTAAGATTCTAGTATTGGGTTTCCCTGGTGGCGCAGTGGTTAAGAATCCGCCTGCCAATGCTGGGGACACGGGTTTGAGCCCTGGTCCGGGAAGATCCCACATGCCATGGAGCAACTGAGCCTGTGCACCACAACTACTGAGCCTGCTCTCTAGAGCCCACGAGCCATAACTACTGAGCCCGTGCTCCGCAAAAGAGAAGCCACCGCAATGAGAAGCCCACGCACCACAACAAAGAGTAGCCCCCGCTCACCGCAGTTAGAGAAAGCCCGCGCGCAGCAACGAAGACCCAATGCAGCCAAAAAGAAAAGAAAAAAGACTCTAGTATAATACATTTCCACTTAGTTATCTGTTTTAGAGCTATCTGTTGGTTTTGCTGCTGCCTCTCCTACTTTCATGTCTTAGAAACTTCTTTGAGGTGGGTCTGAGCTTTGTATTTCGAGAAGACTACTTACCCATCATTTTAGTTCTAATATAAACAAAAAGGATAATGAGGTAATTTCAGAGAAGGGAGAAAAGTGTGGAGATAGCCCTCCTCATACCACTCGGAAGGCTCAAGAAGTCATGTAATGACCATCAGTGAGCAGCCACAATTCCTAACGCTCTCGGACACAAAAATCATTCGTTGAGTGCAGGGTGGATACGAGAATGGTTGGCGCTACAAGGGGAATTCTCATTTTTTCGGGGGGGTGGGGAGGAGATTCTGATCTTTTAACAGGTTGCAACAATGCATCTTTCACGGGAACCGGTGACTTTAGAAAAAGGAATCAGTATCACAACTCAGTCCTCTGAATCCACAGGAGGCAGGTGATATGCAAGGAGGGAGGGGAAAGCATTATCAGTCTTCCCCCAGGTTTTAGGATCCTGAGTAAAAGTCCTAAAACCAGGACAATCCCAAAGATGGGACCTCTGGTCACCTATCCAAGATGATATGAACAAATACAGTGCTCTACGCACACAGGTACACTGTTCTTAAACCAACAGGCCTCCCATGCCCTAAGTATATGAGCACAAACACGCCAGGATATAAGGTGAATGAAAAACTTTCCAATTTTGCAATATATTTTTCTTCCTTATTCAGTAATATTGGGTACCCGGAAATGATGGGGGCATTAGGAAAAACCTAGCAAGAGAGTGGGAACCTAGTAACGCGTGACCACATGAAACTGGTGGGGGCTGGATGACTCTGCCTTCTTGCTTAGTGGACAATACACCTCAGCACTACAGGACTCCCCAGTGCCTGGTTTCCTTTCCTGAGGAGGCAGCTCTTGCCCCGCTCTTCTTAGAGAACCCTCATGGTATCTTGCCAATTTCACCATACCCTGCGTGGGATTCTGCTACATGGGCTTGTCCTACCAAGGGTCTAAACTTAGAAAAATGGGGCCATCTTCTGCTGCATCTCCAAAGAACAAGGGCCCCAACTGTTTTGTTTTGTAAATACACTTTCTTAAAATCTCGTGACCTCGAGAGGTTGGCTAACTTTCATCTTCCACTATATCATGGTACCCTTGCCATATCTGGGCTATGTGCAGCAAGGTTTATATCTCTAAAAAGGGAGATAAAATAACTGTTACTGGGACTTCCCTGGCAGTCCAGTGGTTAAGATTCCACGCTTCCACTGCAAGGGGTACTGGTTTGATCCCTGGTTGGGGAACTAAGATCCCACATGCCACATGGCCAAAAAATAAAATTATTACTTACACAAAGGATATCTGGGATAAGCAGCAATAACTATATAGAGTTTGGGGACACAGAACATAATTGATGTCAACATTAACTCAGGGGCTTCCCTGGTGGTACAGTGGTTGAGAGTCTGCCTGCCGATGCAGGGGACACAGGTTCGTGCCCCGGTCCAGGAAGATCCCACATGCCGTGGAGCGCCTGCGCCCGTGAGCCATGGCCACTAAGCCTGCGCATCCAGAGCCTGTTGCTCCGCAATGGGAGAGGCCACAACAGTGAGAGGCCCGCGTACCGCAAAAACAAACAAACAAACAAACAAAAAAAAACATTAACTCAACCTGGAAGAACTAGAAATCAACTTCCCATCACACTTACTTTAGGACAAAACCAAATACTCAAGAGATGTTATTTTCTCAAGCTCACACAAAGTCCTCTCGTTAGGTAAAATTCTACACCTAACATACTGCACTTTAGTCTGGGTGACCCTTAATTTAGAGCAGTATAAGCCATCCTTCCCTCTCCCTTTCTTCTTTAACAATGCCTGGTGTGCTGTTATTGCTTAATAAATGTCAAGTAATAACACTGTGATAAAAATGGGCACTAGTAAGTTAACAATGCAGCTCTTTGCTTTAAAGGTGCCTGAGAGCAGCAGTTTATACAAAGTATCTGGAGCATAAACGTCACCTCCTGCCACGCACATAGTAGGAACAAAATTAAATCACAGCTCACAGAAGTGGGCCTTGGTTATAAGAACTGAAATACTGGGAGTGTTTTCTCTGTCCCATCAAAAGACCTACAAGCCACGAATGAAGACATGTCTAGGGCCAAACATTAAATTTGAATCTCCAAAGGCTGTATCAGTGTGTGAATGAGACCAAGTCATCTTAATACACACCAAATTATTTTTACTTGAAATATCTCAATAAGACTTCAAGGCCAGGAAAAGCATCATCATCATCATCACCATCATTATTATTATTAAAGAAAAGCATGACAAATCTCTGACTTTGTAAAGTCACTTTAATTAGACAACTTAGAAAATGTTAATCTTGAGCATACACAATGCATCACCCTTGGATTTCTTTTCCTTTAAATATATGTATCTATATAATACATTGAACTCATGCCAACACAAATTAAAAGTTACATTATTTTACCTATGAGGCTTTGGGAGTTATTTCCATTTCCCCTATCCTGCTACTTTAGAATGTTCACTAAAATTGGTCTAAGGATAGAAAATATGAGAGCTGGTTCATTCATTCTTTCATCTACGCAGCTACTCCGACAACAAATATTATTAAGTCACAGACATTTATCAAGCACTCATTACATGGCATCACTACGGTAGGTGCTGAATAAGATGTGATCCTTGCCTTCTGCTGGCTCCCACTCTAGTAGGGAGAGACAGAGGTGTACACGAAGTCTTATAATGAGAATGCTGAGCTATAAACAAAGTGCTAAACAGAGCTCTCGTTTTGAATGGAACAGGAACTGAACATACAGTGTTCCAGACAAGAGGACATTCATCACCAGTGAACAGGAGGGGAAGACTGGCCTTAGGATTTGCTTGAAGTAACTTTCAAGCCAGCAGGAAGATCTGTCCATTGTATCTAAACTATAGAGACACACTCCAAGATGGAGAGGAGAGACCTCTTGAGACCTTGGGTATATGAATACACCCGCAACCTGGTTACTCCAAGCCTTCTAGATGCCTCTGCTTTCTCTCAGAGCAAAGTTTAGTGCTTGTGTTCATGACATTTGCCAACACAAGCTTGGTTTGGCGGGGTGGGAGTAGTTGCGTATGGTAAGAGTTTACAAACTCTTTGAGTTAAGTAGGGAATCCCTAGAAAATAATCAGAGGCCAGATGCCCACTTTCAGACCTGTCAACAATAAACGAATGTTGAGACAGGTTTCTGGTTGCTCTGTCTTGGTAGGAGGGCTATGGTGCCGACTTTGAGCTGGTGCCAACATTACTCTTCAGCCTTCATCACTTTCCTACTTAGGGGCTGCCTTCGCTAAGTAACCACGCTACTGTTTCCTACTTCATATGGCCAAGAAGGCGAAAACTGGATAATTTGGCCTTAGATCAATGCCCAGTTTCGGAGGCAGGAGGGAGACAGTAGGAACTGGAATAAGACGGGGAAGGTAGAAAGATACTGGGAAGCTGAAGAACCTACCAGAATTCGAGGGGACTCCTGGACAAGAAAGGGAAGCGTTATGGGCCAGATCAGTCCAGATGCAGAGAGAGCAGAGGGACTGGCTGAGCAGCTAAACAACCCCTGAGGAAGGACAAGGGAAAGGGGAGACCGCAGGCTCCAGGCTATGGGGCTGCAGCAAACTGTGGCATTGGTTTCCAAATTCTGGAAGGGCCTTTACCCCCTTCATCACCCATTCTTCCTGCTCAAGTCCTCAGGCTCAGAAGAGGAAGAGCTGGATACAGCCAACATGGTTGTCTCCCATACAGCCAAGGGGAGGGCACCAGTCCTGGCAATCTAGCAGGTTTTTACTGAGAGAGGACACTTGTAATGAACCTAAGACACTCTGACCAAATTTTAACGGAACGCTGGAGACAACCTCCCAGAGATAATCCTTCCGTATTTGGAGCAATATTTATTTCATAAGCCTTATTATATCATTTTCATCAATGCAATCTGACTACTGCAGTAGCACAGAATCACAGCATCTTCAGGTTGAGTAGTATGGTACCAGCAGCCTGTGGAGAAATATGGTCAAGCACACACTTTCATGTTAGGTCCCTATTTTTAGGCGCTTCTAATTTTTCAAAAAGAATTATGCTCTGGGATGAATTGTCTATGCTCCTTCTCAGCTGAGGAGTGACTTAGGGATGAGACGTTTGGTGAAATTCCATCTGAGTCACCCAAGCATAGACATACATTCTGGTACCCTTACCTCTTCCCTGCAGTGATCAAATTTGAGAGAGTGCTTTTAATACTAAGATAAGGACAGCTTAGTTTAAAACATTTCAAAACTGCCATGTATCTCGAGAACTGTGACACATTCACAGTTAAAAACTGGGTTAAGATAAAATTTTAAGTCTGTAGTGAGAGAGTGTGTTATAGTACATTAGGTGATACTCTTTTTTCCACTACATTTTGAAAGCAAGATCCAAATACTAGATACACCCAGGAAGGAATGTGCCTGGCTCTCTTAACTGAAAGAACTGCAAATGTATTACTGCAGTGACAAGTAAAGGAAAAAAAATTATCCATACTGATCTGCCCTTAAGTGTCAGAGTACTAATAATGAGGAATGGAAAGAGGGCTAGAGCTGGGCCTCTTGTCTGTTTCCCATCCCTTCGATGAGCTGAAAGGGAGGAGGCTTAGGCTCTACCCCTGCCAACAGGAAATCCCCAGATGGGTGCACTACGCCATGCCCTAGTGACTAGGCCATGCCCGCAAACTCCAGGAACTGTCAGGCAGAAGAATGCCACCTGGACATCACAGGGGTGTACATACTGTGGAGGAGGAGGTAAAGGTGTGTACAAACACAAGGGAGAAAAACTCATACCTGTAAAAGAAACACCCTCGTAAAGGTCACAGGTTAAGACAAGGCGGTGTGACGGGTGTAAGGGAAAGAGTACAGTGGTAAGCGCCACAACTGTTCTGAGGAGGGAGCTGGGGGAGGTCTAGGGAGAGTCCACAGAGGAGAAGAGATGGGTTGTGAAAGCCTTATCCCGAATGCAGGGTAAGACTGTAAGAGGCAGAGAGGACACGTAAGAAGGTCTACGTGAGCCAAGGCCCAGGCTCAGTCATGCTGGGCGCGTCCAGGGGCCTCAGGTTGTAGGGAGGGTGGCAGAGGTGAGAGGCGGCACTGAAAAGGGAGGCACTGGGATCTGGACGGTCTTCTAATAAGACAGAGGATGCTTAGACTCTGTTCTGCAGGTGGAGACAAACCACCAACCTCTCCAAATGAGACAGCAAAGCCATCAAGGTGCCTAAGCTGATCGGATGTGAACAAATCAGATAGATGGAAGTGGGAACCATCTAGGCTGGGAGCCCAGTGGAGCTGTGTCCAGCTATAAAAAAGGGCAAGAATGGAGGCACTAGAAAGCAAGTATGGAAGGATGCAGTAACTGACAGATGTGGATATCAAGAAGACGAAAGACTGGGCAATACACATGTGGCTTAGGCCTGGGGATTTAAAGAATGCAAGTGCTTGAGCAATGTTCCCAAGTGGAAACGACCTACCAAAATCTAGAGTGTGGACCTGGAGCTCAGCACTGGGAACAGGGCTACAATCATGGACTGAGCATCCCCTGAAAGACACAGCGGGGAGCGCAGAGACAGAGGGCAGGAGGGACAGTTGAGCCCTGGGGAGCAGCCCCATTGGGGGTAAGGTGACAGGGAAGGAAGACGGAGCGGTCAGAGAACTGGGAGTGGAGAGAAGAAGCAGTATGACAGCATCACGAGGCTGGGAAACCAGAGCTTCATGAAAGAGAAGAAAGTTGAAAAGAATACAGATTGATAAAAGGCCGTGGAATTCAATCCCCAGCAATTTAGAGAAATAATTTCAATATAGTACGTAAGGCAGAAGCCAGACAGCAGGAAATTGGTAAATAAGAAAATGGGCAGTAAAGAGATGAAGGCAGTGGGATTAGGTCAGTTCAATATCCTTTACGGAGTGCTTGTTCTATACCAGGCACTGTGTGTGTGTGCGTGCGTGCGTGCGTGTGTGTAGGAGAGAAAGACACACCTATTTTATAAGAGCTGCTTCTATGGGGCACATCTGGGAACACTAAAAATATGAAAGGGGAGGAGTACATCTGGCTGGAGATGACCAGAAAAGGTCTTAGATGAGATGCAAGAATTTCAGTAGTCTTAAAGAACAGGAAGGGCTTAGGCAGTTAGATAGGAGAGAAAGGCACTCTAGACAGAAAAGTAGAAGAAGCAAAGGCTGTGGAAGAAGAGAAGAAAGTTTGCAGGCAGAGGCAGTGACATCACTAACAGACTTTTTTTTTTTAAAGATTCATATGGAAATTTACATGCAAATCAGAAAGCCAAAACACTCTGAGCAAGGACATGCTCTACAAGTGATAAAGGAATTTCCAGAAAGTACAGTAATGAGCAGAGGTGAGCTTAGAAGTTGGGTAAAGAGGGAAGGTTGTGTGAAAAAAGGAGAGTTTTGATTCAACAGTCTTTAAAAAGAAAGACAAGAAGGGCAGGAAGGAGGGCAGACATGGTGTGATTAAAGAGAAACATGGTGTGATTAAGGAGGACCACGGTTCTCTTGGTTAAAGCGTAAGTCCACAGTGAGGAATATTAAAAGAGAGATTGGTGAGACATAGGAGGGGCGGAAGGAAATCTTTCGGTGGGAAACCTCAAAAGCTAGATGAATCATCTGACAGTAATGGGAATTCACGTGAGTAAGAAAGGGAACAATCCACGAGAAGAGGGATTCTCCTCCTAAAGGCGTCAGCAAGTAGCTGGCTGTTTCCCTACTTAATACCCCATAAATGAGGGATACCTCAAAAGAATTTCATAACTAATAAAAGTGAAGAGTTTATATGGGATGTATAATAACAGTGAACTACACGTGCATCGATGGAACATCCGCACAATTACTCTTCAGTTTAAAAATTCCAACATTTCTTTTTACGGTCCTGATTAAAGTACTCGGTACTGATGCCGTAACACATCATACAATCTCAACCCCTTGTGTTACATAAACAGATTTAAGCATGTTTCAGAGGACAGGCAAGATTTAGCAAATTGGCTTAACATTCTAGGCAGCTGCTGAGACTGAAATTGACAAGACTAACCATGAAAGTAGAGGAAACAACAACCTCCTGCACACAAATTCTTCAAATGATTATGATGAGCCTCACACATGAGTATTTCTGAGGCGGAATCACAATGATTCCTATGTAAAGGGATAATGATGTATTACTGCAGGACCAGACAATGCATTTCTCAATTCATGTCCTGGATTGGATTCATCATGCTGAGCCCCATTAGTTTTACATCTCCCTAAGGGTTCCAATTCAGCAGTATTAATCTAAGCCCTCACACGCAGCTCCAGTCACTGAATGCCTGCCATATGACTGTCCTTTAATACAGCTCTCCAGTTGAGTGTTTCTGGAGGAAAATCATATAACCAGGGTAAATCCATAGGCAGACACTAAATTCTGCCTACCATGTTTTTACATTTCTGTGGTAAATTCATTCTTGCCCTCTTTCCCATGATTATTTCATTACATCTCCATTCTCCTCTCACTCTTGGCCATTTTTCTAATTTTCATTGACAAAACCAGAAACCAGATAGCTCCCTCACTGTCCCATCATAAAATCTGGATCTGCAACTTTTCTACTGTTACTTTGGAGGAAGAGTGCCTCTCTCTCATAACAATTCCTTCCCCTACTAGATCATTTTTAAGAGCTCTCCCACGAACAGTGCTATCCGAGAGAACTCCCTGCAGTGATGGAAACGGTCATGTCTATGCAGCCCAACACACTGGTCAAGGCCACATGTTGCTACTGAGCACCTGATATGTGACTAAAGCAACAAAGGTAAAATTTTATATTTTATTTAATTTTAATAAATTTAAATCTAAACAGTCACCCGTGGCTAGTGGCTATCGTATTGTTGAAAGCACAGCTCTAGCAAATACTATTCTTATGACAGCCACCTCCACTTCCTACCTTCCATCCATTCTCTTCTATCCACATCCAAGTGGCCAAATCCAACCATGCTTGGCAGACGTCTTATAGGACCAATCAGCATGGACTTAAGTAAATTACTCCCCTCTCCTGAAAGGGGCTTCTTGGCTTCTACAAACACTGCACTTCCTCCCTTGCTTCTCCTCCAGCTCATCTTCTTCTAACTGATCTCTTGATGTGGGAGATCCTCAGGGCCATATCCTGCTCTTCTCTCTATATAGTCTCTCCACCAGGATCTCAACCATTCATGTGGCTTTCCCTTGTGTGCTGACAGCTATCAAATCTGTACCTCTAGCCCTGCCTTCTTACAGGTGTCTGCCTCCTGCTATTCACACTGAAGGTTTTACAGGTGCTACATGTTTAAAATCGAACACTTAATTCCTTCCTCTACCCGCAATTTGTTCTTTCTTCCCCATCTCAGTAAGTGGACCGTCCAAAATCAGGGAATTCCCCCTTGACACTGCCTCTTCTCTCATTCCCAATATCCAATCTGTCACCAAGTCTTATCAATTAAACTTCAAAAACAGATCCGGAATCAACCTATTTCTCTCCATCTCCATTGTCATTATTCTAGATCAAGTCGCTACCACCACCACCTGGAATATTTCAAAAATCTCCTAAGCAGTCTCCTGGTTTCCATGCTGAGTCCTCCAGCCTCATCTTTACAGCAATTCATTATCAACACAACAACTGGCACGCCCCTTTTAAATGGATCTTATAACTTCCAGGTTACAACCCTAATCCTTCAAACACTCCTTACTGCTCTTAGGATAAAATTCGAAATACTAATTATGGCCTAGTAGGACATGGCCCCCCGCTCCATCTCCGGCCTCATCTCTCCCCACTCTGCTTTCCTGCATGCTTCCTTTCAGAACCCCAAAGGAGCTGAGCTCCTTCCTCGGGGCCTTAACACTTGCTGATCTAGCTGCGTAAATGACCTTCCATTACGCTCCCCCAACACCTACTATTTTAGCCTAAAGGGAGGTCGTCTCTGATCCCTCACAGGGGATTCCCATGTCACATGATCTTATAGCATTTGACAGCACTTAGCACAACTATAACTGTCGAGTTTATTTGGGCGACTAGTCATTTCTCTGATTAGTCTGTAAGCTCCAAGAGGGCAGGGCTCATGTCTGTTCCATCTACACAGTATTCCCAGCGCCTGGAACAGCATCTGGCAAACACCAGGGGCTGCTCAGACCCCTCACTACAGAGCTACTAGGGCACTCCACTTCTCCTCGCCACTATGTTGGCCTGAGTGTATGTGCGTGCATAAGGTGGATGGAAGTGTGTCCAAAGTACTACACTGGGGGAACACATGTTCCTAATATCCCAACTGGAATCGAGATGAGTTTTCTTCTAATAAAGTAGTACAACCAAAGTTAGTTAGCTTCCATAATACAGTCACTGCTTATACTTGCGCCATTTACCCTGATGGTTAACATAGGATCTGGCATCTAAAACGCCTACGTCCAAATCTGGGCTCCGCCTTTCTCTTGCTATGGAAGCTGGCGCAAACTGCTTAATCTTTGTAAGGTTCAACTTTTTCATGGGTTCCTACTGTTTTGCTGTAAAGATTATTAAGATAATGCATAAGCCCTCAGCACAATGCCCGGCACACAGTAAGCTTTTAACAAACAGTAGCTGCTATTATTACTATTATTCTTATTATCTCAACTAATAAATTTCAGTAGGTTGTTCTAGGAACCTATTAGTCACCACCTTATTTCTAAAGGAAAATGGGTTTCCACTTTCACACTGCCAACTTAAAAACCAAGTTTTAGAATACGATTCACGTGAGGGTTGGTGACTGTTCACATAACCTGAAGGTGTCCACGAAGTGTTCAGGTGGCAGCAAAGAAGGTTCCTGCATGTGTTTTCGATAAAGGGATTAAAAACCTGCACTCATGTTAAAATCAAACCTCCAGCATGGGGTATATAATTAACATAAACCTATACATCTTTTCTTCTCTCAACTACGTTCTCACAGAGAGCAACAGTCTTCCCTATGAATAAATGGAATTGTACCTGAAGTAATTACACTTGGCACAGATTTGCCCACTGCTGGTGGCAGGGCTGCTACTTGTGACTAGGCACTGAGGAGGAACTCAACGGAATTGATGGTAAACTGCTTTAATTTTCTTTAATAGTAGCAAAATCCTGTCTAAAACAAGCTGGACATTTCAAGAATAATCAACACCACACAATTAACGTTCTATTACCATTAAACCAGTATTCAAACAGGCCAGAAACTGGTTTTCAGCCTCTTTCCATGAGTTTCTGTATCTTTAGTGTCATAAATGTCATTCTGTAAAGTCAAGCTGGCAGTCCTCAGCAGGAGGCCCAGAAGTGCCAGCGTTACTTAAATATGTCGGATAACTTTCAGTTCATTCACGCTGTGAGATCTGTTCCCCGTACCCCACCCTCAAAAAACGTTAACCACCAAAGGGCATTCAGGAACAGGGAGAAACATGAGAGGACCAATGGTGATTTCATTTTCAAATGGTTTAAATAGGCAATGACAGCACTGACTGCGATGGCCCTGTAGCCCAGGCCACAGCAGGGACCGGGGGGAAGCTTGGGATCGAAGGATTCTCTTTTCAATAATACTGATAAGAAATTAAAGACGGTCTCCCCTGTGCCTGATGAGTAGCCCTTGTGAAGGATATATGAGAACCTAGGATCTTGCACATAATAAAACCACGACAGATATCTGTGGATTCATTACTCAGAAGTAAACTGCACATGACTAAGATGATGTAGAAAGCTTAGAAACTTGGAGTTTTGCTATACATATCATTTCACATCATGGTAAGAAGTATATAATGGCTGTGGCTATACATATTATGAAGTAGACATTTCAGACTTATTTGCCTAATTTGACCAATGTAAACCGTCCACAACTGGCTGCTAATGGCCAGCAACTCGTTTAGGTTAGGAATGAAGAGTTTTGAGAGAAGATCTTCAAGTGCTGCTCAGGACTGTAACTTCAGTTTGAGGTCTGAATAACTGGTTTGATTATCCAAATTGGATGAATTAATGAGACAAAAAAAAACCACAAGCACACAGAATAAAATAAAGCACTGAGGGCTTTTCATTAAAACTTTTCAAAACAATGGTAAGTTAATTATAGTATTAATTTCTACCAAATACCATCAATTTTTACCACTTTTTGATCTCCAAGATTAGTTATTATCGCCAATATTTATACTGAAGAAGAACCGTTTAACAGATGGAGTTTTACTACTTCTGGTATTTAGGAAAGAGGTCATTTGACTGCAGTCTTATTTCCCTGCTTGTAAACTAAAGCTTCTGCCCATGAGACACTATTTCAGAAATGCACTGAAGGTTAATATCTTTGCATGTATTACAAATGCTAATCAAAGCGCAATGTTAATATATTCTCTTATTCATTACAAAGAAAATGGCACATATGACTGCACATTAAGGACATTTTGCCAACAGTATCTTCTATCCTGAGTGATTTTTAAGTCCCTGCAAATGCCAGTCACAGTCCCACTGGTACTGTGGTGGCCCGAAGTGAGGAAAAAGAAATTGGCTTTCCTACCAGGAGCCATATCAGGACAACAGGTAACAAAATATAAAGTCCTGTTTTGTGGTTATTTCATTTCCCCAAACCTGCTGGTAGGTGAAAGGTGAAAAGAGAACAGAAAAAAAGATATTAAAATTGCACTACACAGCCTTTCTTCCTTCCTTCTTTCTTTCTCTCTCCATCCTTCCTATTTCTGGTTAGGCACTATCAATTAAGGGAGGTAAACAGAGATTTTTATATTTGCTTCTAAAGCAGGGGTAGCAAATCAAAGGAAAAATGCCAACTCTCTCAACACTCATGCCAACGGCAGACATCACTAATCAACCATGGCACTCCAGATTCCTTAGCCTTCTCTTGCTTCCGTGGTGTTCTAGCCTTAGCCTTGGGTTTGACTCTCCCAGTTCTGCACTTTCCTGTGGTCCTGCCATTAAGGCTGAGTATTTCATAACGCTGAAATTCAGAGGCCTGGCTATCTTCCAACAAGCACTTTGTGGTACAAAATCCAAGGTTTCTGAAAGTAAGGAAGAGACCAGACAATACACCTTTCTGACTCACTCCACATCCCTCCAAAAGGCAAGTAAAGCCAGGAAAAGTTATCTGGGCTGAACAGTCTATTTCTTTACTTCCTGGAGAAAAAGAGTGGGGAGCAAAAGAGTAGGCCCCTATTAATGTTTACACCTTGATCTTAACTATGTCTGTTTTTAAAGCTGATGTGTGGTTCAGATTCACCATTCGCCCTTTCAAAACGTATGTGTTTAAAAGAAAGTTTCACGACAGTCACTAGGGGCTGCGTAAGCATTTTAGGAGCACCTTCCCTATATATAAACACAGGCGTTCATTTGGTTTCGAATTTAATTGCTCTTTCCAGAAAGCCCTTAGTGACACCATCTCGCATCCAGCCTTCACATCTAGCTCCGCGACCTCAGAGAGCGGGATTCCTGAGCACTGCCTGCCTGCCGTGGTAGCCAAATGTGACTCTCCCCAGCTGCTGCTGCGTGTCCTGCTTTATGACAGGGGCCTGCCTGATCACCCCAAACCATTCCAGGCACAGAGCCTTCCAGGCAACAAGAAGCTATTAGATGCAACCTGCTTGGACCAGGGCCACCTTCAGTTCCCAAGGATCACTTCTCTACACGTCCACCGGCGTGCTTTCTTTCTACTGCTCAGGAGAGGCCCGTCTCCACACTTGCACAAAGGATCTCCCCGGATAAAGAAGTTAACAGAAAATCAGAGAATGGCCAAACCTTGCATAATTTAATTTGATAAATGGCACATAAAAGTCTCAAAATAATCTGGAACATCAAAATGGAGGTAGGTTCAACTATGATTAGAAATGTGGCTGCCCCGAGCTTCCCTGGTGGCGCAGTGGTTGAGAGTCTGCCTGCCGATGTAGGGCACACGGGTTCGTGTCCCGGTCCGGGAAGATCTCACATGCTGCAGAGCGGCTGGGACCGTGAGCCATGGCCGCTGAGCCTGCGTGTCTGGAGCCTGTGCTCTGCAACGGGAGAGGCCACAACAGTGAGAGGCCCGCGTACCAGGAAAAAAAAAAAGAAAGAAAGAAATGTGGCTGCCTGAAAAACAGACACAGACCAGAAGAGCTATCTGGGGCACCTCTGTCTATCCTTGGGAGCTGAATGAAAGGTGGAGGTTTCTCCTGTGCATGTGTTTGTCCCCAACTCCCCACAGCTGCTGGCTCTCAAGAAAATGCTGCTTGCAGGCGGTGACCACATAAAGGGCAGCACTCCTCTGCTTCATAGAGAGTTGAAAAGATTTACATAATTTTTCTGGGGTCCCAAGATTTTTTCGTTTTTTTGGCATCACCCATAATGTATTTGTCCACGGGATAAACAGAGACGCCTTCCCCTACAATTATATTTGCTTAAAGGAAAACACAGCTGCCTTTCTTGCATATTAAGACGCAACTGGAACTAGAGAGACCAAACAAAGATTTCAAAGGGAAGGGAAGTTTTTATAGCATAAAAGACACTCCACCAAACCGACGTGCATTGAAACTAAAAAACAGAGGCAAAGTAACGACTATTCTCCGTGGGGACAAAAGTCCTATTGAGCAAGAAGCTATAGGTGCCATTTTCCAGAAGAGCCACCTGCTACTACTTGGGGCTACTGCAGATATTCAAGAGCCAGAATTTCTGAGTCCTTCCATCTACTGGGCTGTGTGGGAGAGAGTGCACACACGGGTGCCCTGAGGCAAAACCAATAGGTCATAACTTGATGCTGTCGCTGTGGGATGAGGGAACCATCAAGTTGACTACTTAACAATCCTCTCTTAGACAGGCAGCATCTCACTGCTAGCTACTGCTTAAAGGAAACCTTTGGAGAAACACACTAACCCAGGAGAAAGCAAGTGAGGGACCCATTCCTTTGGGAAGGGGAAGGTACTGTACTGCTAAGAGGACCTGCCCATCCCAAGTACCAAATTAGCAAGAGAGGATAATGAACCTAATTAGAGTTAGTTATTATTTCCTATACTTACAATTGCATCTAATAATACTGCTGCCAGCAGAGCTGTTTTATGTGATGTCTTCTTCACGTGGCAACCTTTTCATAAATCAAAGCAAAAGCCAATACCAGACAGATTCTTGTACAGCCTGCCTGACAATAAAGGTTAACGCTGAACCTTCGCTGTTATCAATCTTTATAAATGTGTCCATGATGTGGCAAGATCGCTCTGCACTACAGTTGGCTGCCGCTAATTCATACAAGGTAGTGATCCACTAGGTTAATGGGACTGGATAATCAGGACACTTTTAACTGAGCCAGAAAAAGAAATGGCTCTCTTATCCTTGCCTTAAAGTATATAGGAGTTTTCTCCTCTCTGCCTTGGTTCCACGGCTGCCTTGCTCAGAAAGTGCCTACAATCAAAGCAGGTAAGTCAGCTTTCGTAAGAAGGTAACTTGTTACGAGGTATTTCATTGGCTTTTGTGGTAGAGAGCTCCCTGACTTGAAGATGTCATGTTTCCGAATTCAAGCAGAAAATGTTAGTGAGACGTACTTCGGTTTTGGAAAATATATGAATCTGTCTACATTAACAGAAGTGAAAAATAGTCTTCAGAAACAGCAAAGGTCAAGGAGTTTTCACATATCAATAATCCTTCCTTAACAAAAATTCACATTATACAGAAATCTGAACTGAAGGAATTCCCAATTAATGACAAACCTTAACCTAATAAACAATACTCCACTATATTTTGAATTTTGCCGTCTTCTTAAGTTCCCTACTGATACTGTGAAGAGGAGAGCTCGCCTTCTCTAGGGCATGTATTGGAGATGAACTCTGGCAATTAGCTAACGTCCAACAAAAATCAGCCCTGTATGAAATTCTGTAAGTGAAGACCTTCAACAGCTAGATAAATCAAACCATCAAGCTAGGCACAGAGATGTCACATAGCCACAGTCCCATAATTTGCTGAGTGAATGCATTTCAGCCTGTATTTACTGAGTGCAGAATATGTGCAAGGTGCTGGGGGAGATCAATAAACAAAATAAAATACACTTCCTGCCCTCAGGAAGGTTTCATTTCAACTGGGAATGATATTCACACACTGTAACCTGATACACAACCTTGGTAATGGGCCCTTCCCAAGAGCCTGTAATTCTCACTTAGCTTTTTAGACAACAGTTTCCTCTACTGTAAATTCAAAGTCCCTTCTAGAGGAAAACATTCTGAGGATAGAAACTGAAAAGCAGGAAAAAGTTTTATAAGAGTTTAATTCAATCTAGTAAATAACAGTATTGATAGTAATTGAACACGCTTAGGAGTATTACTGCTACAAAGATGTCTATGCTGCAGCTCGTGCCTTCAGGGGCTCTTGTTTTAGAAGGGAGGTAGGTGTAAAGGCAACTACCATGCAAACTGGGCTGTAATTAAGGGCTCGAGTTACCTGAACACACAGAGGGAGCAACCGTATCCTTCTTTTGGGAGCCCGAAGTGGGAAGGGACATGTCAAGGAAGACTACAGAGACACTGACATGTGAGACGAGTCTTGGCAAGTGGACAGCTGACATGGAGGAAATGAAGGTGTGCTGTGTTACAAAGCTGCAGAAGCACAGGTGGAAGGCATGCTCCCGCCTTAACGGAGTGAACTCTGGGGTCCATGAAAGAGTTAGCAAAGATGAGGCTGAGGAGATGTCAAAGGTTATTTTCACAGTACGCTTCAATATTGTTAAGTTTGGGGTGCCTGTCCCAACTTCTAAATAATGATTTATTAGAAACTGTCAATTATTCAGCTTTGAAGCAGAAACTTAGTTCGTTTTTAATCATATGGATCAGATTGATGGAGGAGTATCTTAAGATTGCAAGGCAAGCTGTTAAAACAAAAACTATTATCAGTAGCCACTACTTATCACTGCAAATCAGGATTATCACAACACTGCAACCAAGTAAATGAATGTGGGTGCTGAGACTGACAGAGGACTGCAGCCACCATTCTTAGCTCCTAATATTTAAATGTTGGATTCACGAAAATAAGTGTCATTACTTTCCTGATAATAAGCAAAAGTTATAAGCACGCTTATTAACTACAGTGACATTAATAACATAGCATACTATCAGTGTTAGGATTCCACACAAGATTTCATTTGAAAACAGGTCCACTCACTGCTTTAAAAAAAAGCAAACAAAGAAAGTTGGAAACTCTTGGAGGGACTGGGAGACGGGAAGGGAGTTGTTCTTTCCAAGGCTTGTGTTTTCCCTTTCCACCCTCTACAGGGATCTACACAGAGAAACAAGGTTATATCTGTGATTAGGTTAGCTTTTAAAACCCAGAATGTAGTTTAAACACACACACACACACACACACACACACACACACAAACACACACACAGAGGCAAGTGCACTCTTTTTCTTTGTGTTTCTTCTTTCTGACCACAAACCTCCAGACTTTCATTCTTCACTGCAAACACACAAGGGTTAAATAGGCTTTTGAGGAGTAAACTAGACACTTAACCAGAAGTGTCACTTTTATTTCTGGGAAAAATTAGGGTCCAAATGCCAAGCAAGTGACTTCAGAACCAACTTTATGGAGACTTTTGTTTATTTATCATCGACTGTCAACCTATAATTGCCTACAACCTCAAATTGATGGAAATATTCTAAAGGTATGACAAGTGATGAGATGAGGACGGTACCATACACTAACAATAGCTGCACTTCTCCTGGCACAGACTCCCATGTGCATTTCTAACTAAATTACATATTTCCTAGCCTGTTAAAATATAATTATTATTTTGAGTACTGTTGTTAACCGTTGGTTAATGATTTGACAGAAAACATGTGTCTTTAAACACATTTTTTTAGAGGCGTGGTACAGTCTCAATTGCAATTTTACAGGTTTGGGGATTATCCCTTAGGGGGAAAAAAATATATATATATATAGGATTATATGATGGGCATAAATTTTAAAACACACACAAAATTCACTCAACAGAAACTTGAACTATCGATGACTATAATCATTAGCTAACTACTGATTGCTTGGAGTGTGCCAAGAACATGAATGGCCCTCCTTTAATATTCCTATGTAACAACTCTGTGATGATCACCTTTCACAGATGTAGAAAACTGAGGCGGGGGTGAGGAAGGAAAAGTAACTTGCTCGAGCCAGTCCACTGCACTGTGTGAAGGATATCTATCAAAGTTATTCCCAGTAAAAATTCTGCTCATGTGGATATTTACTACTTCATTATAGCTCCACTGACTCTGTAGGATAGAAAAATTAAGAGACGTTCTAATAAGTTAAAAAAGAAATCAGGAAGACCAAGAACCACAAACAAGAGAAAATGAGCACATTTTCCTGGTAGTTGCTATAGTAAAATCTGTAGCATAGTAAACATTCCGTTTTTTTTTTAACATCTTTATTGGAGTATAATTGCTTTACAATGTTGTTAGCTTCTGCTGTATAAAAAAGTGAACCAGCTATACGTATACATATATCCCCATATCCCCTGCCTCTTGCGTTCCCCTCCCACCCTCCCTATCCCACCCCTCTAGGTGGTCACAAAGCACCGAGCTGATCTCCCTGTGCTATGCGGCTGCTTCCCACTAGCTAGCTATTTCACACTTGGTAGTGCATATATGTCAATGTCACTCTCAACACTTTGTCCCAGCTTACCCTTCCCCCTCCCTGTGTCCTCAAGTCCATTCCCTACGTCTGTGTCTTTATTCCTGTCCTGCTCCTAGGTTCTTCAGAACTTCTTTTTTTAGATTCCATATATATGTGCTAGCATACGGTATTTGTCTTTCTCTTTCTGACTTACTTCACTCTGTATGACAGACTCTAGGTCCAACCACCTCACTACAAATAACTCAATTTCATTCCTTTTTATGGCTGAGTAATATTCCATTGTATATATGTGCCACATCTTCTTCCATTCATCTGTCAATGGACACTCAGGTTGCTTCCCCATCCTGGGTACTGTAAATAAGAGCTGCAATGAACACCGTGGTACATGACTCTTTTTGAATTATGGTTTTCTCAGGGTATATGCCCAGTAGTGGGACTGCTTGGGTCATATGGTAGTTCTATTTTTAGTTTTTCAAGGAACCTGCATACTGTTCTCCACAGTGGCTGTATCAGTTTACATTCCCACCAACAGTGCAAGAGGATTCCCTTTTCTCCACACCCCCTCCAGCATTTACTGTTTCTAGATGTTTTGATGATGGCCATTCTGACTGGTGTGAGGTGATATCTCATTGTAGTTTTGATTTGCATTTCTCTAACGGTTAGTGATGTTGAGCATTCTTTCACGTGTTTGTTGGCAATTCGTTTATCTTCTTTGGAGAAATGTCTATTTAGGTCTTCTGCCCATTTTTGGATTGGGTTGTTTGTTTTTTTGATATTGAGCTGCATGAGCTGCTTGTATATTTTGGAGATTAATCCTCTGTCAGTTGCTTCATTGGCAAGTATTTTCTCCCATTCTGAGGGTTGTCTTTTCACCTTGTTTATGGTTTCCTTTGCTGTGCAAAAGCTCTCAAGTTTCATTAGGTCCCATTTGTTTATTTTTGTTTTTATTTCCATTCCTTTAGGAGGTGGGTCCAAAAGGATCTTGCTGTGATTTCTGTCCTAGTGTTCTGCCTATCATTCCTTTTTTCTTAAACCTACTTCCTAGATACCGTATCATAAAAAAGAGGAATTTTATGGCATGAAGTACAAATAGATATAACATTAATAAGAATGGATCAGCTTCCTGAAGAACGTGGCCAAGAGCTTAGCACTCAAATCTTTTAAAGATTCAGCCTTAATGTACTCTCTGGAACAATGATCCTATTTTCTTTGCATCATCAAGTTCTGAGAGTATTTTTCATTTGTCTTGTCATCAGTTAGAAAAAGTGAAGATGTGTATACATTTTGGTTTTCAATTCTCCTATTAAATCAGCTTCTCAGCGCTTTGGTTTCCAAATGCTCCAAAAGAGGTATGGATTGACATTTTTGCCAAAGGACAATTTTTTTGCTCTGTAGTTTTTTTTTTCTTATATAAATTTATTTTATTATATTTATTATTTTGGGCCGTGTGGGTCTTTGTTGCTGCGCACAGGCTTTCTCTAGTTGCAGCGAGCGGGGGCTACTCTTCGTTGGGGTGCTTCTCATTGTGGTCGCTTCTCTTGTTGCGGAGCATAGGCTCTGGAGCAGGCGGGCTTCAGCAGACGTGGTGCACGGGGTCAGTAGTTCTGGCTTGTGGGCTCTAGAGCGCAGGCTCAGTAGTTGTGGTGCACAGGCTTAGCTGCTCCGTGGCATGTGGGATCTTCCCGGACCAGGGCTCGAACCCGTGTCCCCGGCACTGGCAGGCGGATTCTTAACCACTGCACCACCAGGGAAGCCCCACTCTGTAGTTTTTCCCAGAGTTAATGGAAAAAGTCCTGCCACTAATCTCAATTCACCTCTAGGGAATTACAGACTAGCAGGAAAAACTGCAAGGATTGTGCCAAAATGTAGTATTTTCAAATTGCACAAGTCAAAAGCTGAAAATTTTCACAAAGTGGGCTTTCCTTTTCTTTAAAAAAAAAAAAAAGAGAGAGAGACACAGACAAACAGACAGGCTCAGGAGGCCAGCTGTAGATTCACTATAATAAACCCTCTGAAGTTAAGTAACCTGGGCCCTGCCAACTCTAAGCCCATTCGGTCTCTGCAGGTACCACCCCGTATAGGGTTCAATGTCCAGCACGTCACCCACATAACTTACCACACCTTATAACAACCCCATAAGGTCTTATATATACATTTCCTCCATCATCCAAAAGAAGCCCAAGAGGTTAGGTAGCCCAATGCCACATAGTCAGAAGGACTGGTCACAATTCAAACCCCATCCATGTCATAGAAACAGAAGTACCAGCTCCTGGGATTTCCCTGGTGGTCCAGTGGTTAGAACTCTGCACTTCCACTGCATGGGGCACGGGTTTGATCCCTGGTTGGGGAACTAAGATCTCGCAAGCTGCATGGCCAAAATAAAAAAGTACCAGTTCCTAAGGGTTTATGTCCAAATTTGTCCCACTGCAGCCTTTTGGGGAAAAAAAAAAAAAAACCGCCAAAAAAAAAAAAATCTTTTGAAACACAATCTGAGTGCCTGTCAGTAGCGGATGGGCTCAATAAATCATGGTAGAACAATGCCATGGAACACTACGCAGGTACTGAGAAGAATGAGTTAGATTTACACGTGTTGACCAAAGGAGATATACCCATAATAAATGTAAGTTAAAGAAATATATATGGTATAATCTCAATATATAAGGTAAAAATAATACAACATCTATGTTTATTAATGTTTCTATGGATAGAGATAAAGGAAGGATGACTATCAAACGACAACTTCACACACTTTATTTTTAAGGGGTTGACTGAGAAGGAAAGAGGAAAAAATTACATTTGCCATGCTAAGAAAGAAGTGGGGGTAGTATACTGATAATTTTAAAAGTCCAATAGCGTTTATTAATTTCATATGCTTTTCACTACACTAAGCATCCAGGAAGGATATCAAAAGGCAAAAGTTGATCACAAAACGAAATGGGAAGGAAAAAGAATTCTTAAAAGGTTCATTTAATAATACTAGAATCTTCAAGGGAACTAGCAATCTATGAGCTAATTTTATATATACTGGATGCGTATAATCACAGTTACAGACATAAACCACATACAATTTGCCTATAAAACATTCTTTTCAAAAACATTCAGAGCTTGGTACCAAGTGAATTCTTAGGACACCACGGACAAAGAGATCGTGGCTAAGAGTATTTTTTTTAAGTTCATCATTATACCATTTCAATTAAAAGATGATCTCATGTTGTGGACTGCAGGGAGTGCTAAAATGTGGAACCAGTGTATTGGCTTTTGGTGACCCTCTATCTCCTAAAACTTCTTCTCTGCAAAGTTGCCCTAAGATTTCCCCAGAGAGCATCCCATGAACCAAACCTTTCCTGAACTCTTTCCTCTCTACTTTTTCAATCAAAACTACTTTTTCCTATGTCTCATTCTCTCAAAGCCCTGAACTTTGCTAAGAAACCATACGGTAAGCTAAAACTTGCTTATTTTTAATGCATATTAACATGCTTATATGATAATAGTAATTAACATGAAATAGCAAATCGTGATTATTATAACATACACATATGTATGCACCAAATATCATATCTGTATATTTGACAGACTCCTAGAAAACACTACCAACTCAAAAGCTTAATTCTCATGGTGTGAATTATGGGTACCAGGGATAGGTGATTTAAAAAAATATTCCCAAGTAGGCAAAACTTTTGGTCGAATTCTCACATCCTATTAACTCTGCCTTTCAAAACATAGCATTTAAAGTCCTTCGGCGTCTGACCCTAATCTTCCTTTTTGGCCTCCTATTCCATCACACCGCCCCCTGCATTCATTCTAACCGTTTCTAGCATATGATTCCCTCTTCATGGAAAACCATTCTCCCTCTTCTTACCTTGAGAAAATCTCAAAGTGAGCAGAGCCAGCCTGCACACTAGGCACCTCTTCTCGCAGTCTACATCCTGCTCGTCATCCCTACACTGTCTTGTCTGTGCCTTCGTATTAGCATTTACCACACTATAGCCGCTGTTGTATCAATCTGTCTCCCCATGTGTACTGCAAGTGTCCGGAGGGCAAGCATCATGCCTTCTTCATCTCTGTATTTCCAAGTTTATAAAAACCACCTGGAATGTATGAGATACTCGACAATTCTTCTTGAACAAATGTTGAAGTTATAATTCCTGTATCAGGTTTTGACACCTTTACAGTAGAGCTAGTAATTTCAACAAGTATCAGACCTCTGAGGGCAGGGACTTAAACTTATATTTCTGTATTTCCAGGGCCCATAGAGCACAGAGCATCAAAGACACCCCGATGGATGGCTGTGTTGTTGATACTGATGATGAGCTGTCACCTTACTACCCTTCAAAATACATGTACGTCATTGAGCTCTTCACTGGGGGAAGAAACCAAACAGACGAAAACAATGTATCAGAATCCACTCATTGAAAAGAACTCCCAGGACAGCGGAGTTGATGAAATTGGTCTCCTGGAAAAATCCGGTATCTCAAATTCCAAGACGTCAAAAATACCTCCAAACCAACACGCCACTAACCACACCAAAAACACAAATGACAAAGTAGTGACAAAACATCTGATCCCTGCTTCTTGTCAACTAACCAGGATGTCTGAAAGATGCACCCTACACCCAGCGATGTTATTTTCTTTACATTAAGGTCTTTTGTATTGGAGAAACTGTATCAGGGAAAGAAAACTGGTTAATTGTGAATAGTACCAAATGAGCTGTAATGGAGGTGCTATGAATGTAAATCAGCGAAGCCTGATGCAGAACACAGCAGCATCTGGGTGTGCAGCTTGCAAAGTAATGAGACTGTGATGATAAGCTGGCACCCAGCTTTGATCACTTCATCTTGCTCAAGAGCTCTGCTGGGGAAACAGAGGTGAGAGGCACTGACCTCCCTCCCACCACTCCGCAGGAGCACAGAAAACCACAACGGATCGGACTGATCCCCTTCTCTCTTCTCCTCCTTGCAAACACACCCCTTTTTCAGAACTGACGGTTTCATAGCGGGGAGCCCAGCATAAAACAGGCCAAGAAAGCTTCTACCGTATGAAGTGCCATGTCTGAACACGTCGACAGTAACTGGCAATTCATTTTTCATCCTAAAAGCAGAAACAGGCGTACGCTACCTTCAAACTCCCAATCATAAACCGCGCTGAATGTGCCTTGTACACAGACAGCTTTGCTGAGATCTACACCAGTGGCAGGCTGGTGGACTTCAGAGTCTCCACAGATGGGTCTGTCTCACAAATAAATAGGTATTTGTGTAATCTCAGAAGCACAAGAGAACAAAATGAAGAGAGAATGGCAGCACATTAAAAAAAAAAAAATCCCACCACACAACAGCAGCCCTTAGCCTTTCTTGTGTTAATATTGTAATTGGCACATAGCTGACTTCTTTGTGCTTGTAAGGTCCCTACAAGTGTGTTTAACATACTGAAAAAGGAGCTTTTTAGTTCTTGAAAAGGAGTATAAAGCCAGATGTATCCCTGCACAGTATTTCTTGCCAGCCTCATCCAGAAAAGGGAGCTGAAGTGTCTTGTGTGAAGGGAGCCAAGAGTGAGAACTCCCTTTAATGAGCACATCTATCAGTTTTCAAGGGACGCAGATGATTACCAGCATTTAGACATACACACTCACAAAAGGAACATGGCAATTTAACTGCTGGCTGGTGCATGAGAAAGCACGTAAGACAGCTGAAGGCAGCCATGTGAGCAAGTTGGGGATGCTTGGCGACACTTTTACATGGGAACATGTGTGCTTTCATTTCAACATGTAGGGAAGGGCCAAGATGCAAGCTTTCACAAGTTTTCAAGCGTTTTGCCAGGACTCGGTACATAGTATGAACAAATTGCTGCCTAAGATTATAATATTAAAAAGTACCAATGTTACTCTATAAATGTTTCATGTACAGATACTGCCTATAAAACCCCTTTATCAAAATTTACTTTCAAAACTTAACCAGGCCTGGGACTTCCCTGGGCGAAGTGGTTAAGAATGCGCCTGCCAATGCAGGGGACACGGGTTCGATCTCTGGTCTGGGAAGATCCCACATACCGCGGAGCAACAAAGCCTGTGCGCCACAACTACTGAACCTGCTCTCTAGAGCCCGCGAGCCCCTGCACCACATCAAACAGTTGCCCCCGCTTGCCGCAACTAGAGGGAGCCCGTGAGCAGCGACAAAGACCCAACGCAGCCAAAGATAAATAAATAAAAATAAATCTATAAAAAACAATTATAAAAAAAAACTTAACCAGGCCTATCTACAAGACTCTAGGCCAACAAGGAGACGAGTATAATAGGCAAACATAATTTAATGGGGAGCGGGGGAGACTTATTCTTAAGAAAATAAATAAAATAAAGCGAGGTTTACTCCTGTATCTGTAGAGATCAAGCATACTGAATGAACAGCCCTGACTCAGAGATGAAGTTTTCAAATTCTAGTAAGAAAATATGATTATGGATATGATTAGAAATCACAGGTTTCTTAAGACTATGATTAAATTGAAGAAACTTATTTTACCTGGGACAAATTACAGTTAAAAGTTGGGTATTCCCAATATTTCGGACATTTTTTTTCCTAATTAAAATTAGGAAATTAGGGTATTTTAAGATTAACATTTTAAAAATGTACTGATCTTAGGTGTTCACACTGTAGTAAAATTGTATATATACCTGGCTAACTATTACCCAGAAAAACAAATATTCTCAATACCTCAGAAAGTTCACATGTGTCCATTTTCAATTAAGTCCCCCTCTATCCCCATCAACTACTTTCTGATTTCTATCAATATAGACTAATTTTTCCTGTTTTTGAACTCCACAGAAATGGAATCACACAATGGGTACTGTTTTGTGTTTGGCTTCTTTTTGCTTAACATAATGTTTCTGAGATTCAGCCATGTTGTTGCATGAATAGTTTATTTTTTTAAAACTGCTAAACTCATCGATGACCATATGGGTAGTTTCTTTTTGACTACTATTAATAAACCTGATATGAACATGTGTACAAATCTTTCTGTGGATGTATATTTTCTTTGCTCTTGGGTAAATACCCAGATCTGGAATTCCTGGGTCATAGAATAAATGTATGCTTAAATTTATAAGACACCACCAAACTTCTTCCAAAGTGACTTTGCTCTTTTATACCCCCCAACAGCAAAGCAGGAGAATTCTGGTTTCTTCACATCCTTGCAAACAATTAGTATTGTCAGTCTTTTTGATTTTCATCATTCCAGTGGTTTTAATTTGCAATTCCCTGATAGCTAATGATGTTATTAGCACTTTTCATGTGCTAAGTGGCCATTCTTATATCTTCCTTTGAAGTGTCTGTTCAAGTCTTTTGCCCATTTTTTTTAAACATCTTTATTGGAGTATAATTGCTTTACAGTGTTGTGTTAGTTTCTGCTGTATAACAAAGTGAATCAGCTATATGCATACGTATATCCCCATATCCCCTCCCTCTTGCATCTCCCTCCCACCCACCCTATCCCACCCCTCTAGGCAGCCTCAAGCTCATCTCCCTGTGCCATGCAGCTGCTTCCCACTAGCTGCCCATTTTTTAAATTTTCTAAATGGTGTCTTAAGATGAGAGAACCTTTTAATCATGATAAGGTCCAAATTTATCAATTTTTGTATTTTGTTTGCTTACATCTTAAGAAAAATAAAAAGAGCCAGAAATAGGAATCCTTGATAGACTGACACCATGAGAGATGATGTGGAAATTATACATTCAAATGAGCAATGAGAAGACACATTCAAGTACGATTATCCTGAAAGTTTTGGTTTCAATTTTAGTACCATGGTTTTACCCCAGAAATAGTGGCAACCCTAAGTTAATTATCTGGTTGCGAGCAGGGAGGGTTGATAACATTTGGAATAGGCTTCCCAAACCACCGAGTGATGAAACAAGTAGGTATCACCATATGGTGGAGCCTATACAACTTCCCAGAGACTATCCTGAGCGCTATCACTTTTATGCATAGATAACTTCTTTGATATAATTTTTACCATACTTAAGGCTCTAGATGGTTAAACTCTGCAAATCTGACAGAAGGAAAGAATTAAAAATCTACATCCTACAAGTCTTCCTGGACATTTTAAGAAGTGGCAGGTCAGTCAGATGGTAATTAACTCTAATTGGCCCCCCTACAAGCTTCGATGCTTTCTATCTGTAGCTGAGTGGCACTCAAAAAGCAAAATAACTTTTTCTCATCTATGAAAACATCAAAGGAAAATTTTTAAAAATTATTTCCAACTGGATCCTTTAAAAAGTAAATGAGCTCTTGCTGGAATCAGCAAGAGGAAAAAACTTAGTAATCCCAGTTAGAAGTATCTTTGGGGAACTATGAGCTGTGTAGATAATTACTCAAATAAGCAAGGATCAATAAATTCTAAAATACCATGCACCCTAGAACTCAAAATGTTCTTGTTTTAAATATTATGATACAAAGAAAGAAACAAGCTATCATTTTGGCAGAAACTTCATTTATCTAACTAATAGTGTGCAATTAATATTTCATATAACCATGTAGGGTAATGCTGGATTCTTAATGGATCGTATTGATTAAGGAAGAAAGTTCAATGCTAATGTTCCTGTAGGGGAAAACAGAACGATTTGTTATCCCACGCAGAACAAATCATGAATTCAGGAGTTTATGGCCACTAACCTAAGGGCTGCAACAAGACTGATTTTGATAATTTACATGAAACACATAAATAGATTATATTAAAGGAAAGAATATGCCCAGAGCAACCCAAACAAACGCCAGCTGCCACCGCTGAGACAGGGAAGAGAATTCCAGGTCATGGATTTAAGGTAGGATGTGGCCAATCTGGCCTCAGTGGCTAGGTTCCTTCACATACTGTGTTGAAGTGATAAGGAAGTTTCCACTGTGACCCTCTTGACCTTGAGACCAACTGCACATGTTCATGCAACAGCAGCAGTTTGTGTTCTATTTTGTGGAACAGATAATACTGTCGTATGGCTTACATCCCTGTCCTGCCCTCTTAGTCCTATATTCCAATCAACTTTGCCATCCTGCCCTGCCCCCTTCTACAGACACCTCTGGACTGAGTGGAATCCTGCGAGCAACAGTCGACAGTCAACAGTCCATGCTGTTTTACAAGGTGGCTGCACCAGTCTGCATTCCCACCAGCAGAGAGAGAGAGAGTGTGTGAGGGGGGGGGGGGGGGGGGAGTGTCCCTTTCTCCTCCGTACTCTCCAGAATTTGTTACTTGTGGACTTTTTGATGATGTCCATTCTGGCCGGCTTGGGCGGCTTTGATCTGCATTTCTCTTGATGGTTGGCAATGCTGAGCATCTTTTCACGTGCCTGTTGGCTGTCTTCTTCGGAGAGGGGTCTGTTTGGGTCTTCTGCCCATTTTTTGATTGGGTTGTTTTCTTGTTGTTGGGCTGTATGAGCTGTTTGTGTGTTTTAGAGATGGAGCCCTTGTTGGTCGCATCATTTTTGAGTGTTTTCTCCCAGTCCGAGGGTTGTCTTTTCATTTTGTTTGTGGTTTCCTTGGCTGTACAGGGGCTTGTGAGTTTGACTGGGTTCCATTTGTTTGTTTTTGCTTTTGTTTCTATTGCTTTGGGAGACTGACCTAGGAAAGTGTTGCTACGATTTATGTCGTAGGCTGTTCTGCCTGTGTTCTCTTCTAGGAGTGTTATGGTGTCATGTCTTAACATAATATAAACAACAAACAACCCTACACTTCTAAATAGGCAATTATAACCAAGTGTATGCAGAAATGATACAGGTGGAAACCTAACCCGCAAGTGGTGTTAATGTTTCTTGGCATTTACTTCTGTTACCTTAGAGAATAAGTATGTAGACTAAGGCTAGAGCTCCAACTTAAAGAAATAAGAAGAAACTAACTAACTAGACAGATCTGATTAGGAGGGCTCTAATTTTAAGGGGGGGAAGGCACTGATCGCCTAAGGTTTCCTTACAAATCTAACCAATTCTACACGCCCATGGTAAGAAATACTGTCAAACAGTGGTGTGTTCCAAAGCAGGTCTCACTTGCCTCGGAACTAATTTGTTGCTTTGGGGGGTGTGGGGGAAGAGAATGACACACACAGCTTCTTAGTTTGAGAGGCGGCAGGCTGCTCTCCACATATCCCCTGATGAAGTACAAAAGGGGCTGCCATACCACACACAACATAACTAAAAGGTCAGCTGGTGTCTTACAACTAAATAAAACTACTTAGGTCCATTTTTTAGATGAAGATCAATGACAACTTTTTTTTTTCTTTTTCAACTTTTAAACCTTCTGAGCTTGAATGCCCTAAAGAGAATGGCAGTTAAAATTTACATTTTACAGATGGAAGACACAAGTCAAAGGTGGAATAAATAACCTGCCTGAGGAACTGGGTGTTCTAAATAACTGAGACTTTGTTTCAGCCAAATGAGTATTTGCTATTGGACAAACTCTAGTGGGTACATGAAATACTGTGGAAGTTGACATAGGTGAGTTGATGTTTAAAAAAAAAAACAACAAACAACCCTATACTGCTAACTAGGCAATTATAACCAAGTGTATGCAGAAGGAGCACAGGTATATTTACTTTTTCTAGAATTTAGCCTCTTCAATTGCTAAGCCTCTTACTGAATAATCAAGATGTTGCTTGGCTCTAAGGACCGTAGGGAATAAAATGTCACCACTGCAGCTGCTATATTTCCTGCTCACAGCCCTTCAAATTAAAAAAAGGGGGAAAAAGGCCCAATACAAATGCAGAATTTAATTAGTTAGTAAAAGCCCCAATCCTTGCTCGAAGCCCTGTTCTTCCTGTAATATCGCATTCTTTTCTTCTTATGTAAACTTTTCATTAGGGAGAAGACATCTTTATAATACAATAACTCGAGTTATACTGTAACTGCTGGTAACATAACTCCTGCATTAGAAAAGCCAGCATGTTCAAGTAATGTTGTTTTAATACAATTTGTGTTCAGCAGAAACCAAGTCAACTTGGTCACTGAGAATTTGATCAATGTGAATTAGTGTCTTACTGAGATAAACCATTTGATCATTTAGAAACTGATCAACGAGAATCAGAGATAAAACATTTATCATGTACATTTGGTATATCAGAGCCATTCATGCAGCACTAAAGTAGGTTATAAGCAGACATCGATAAGTGTTAGAGACAATGTGCAGGGAAACTGTCAGCTGCAGATACAAGTAAATATCTGAAAGTATATAATTTTAATCCTTTTGATAGGGCAAGTTACTCAATGAGGCAGCTGGAGTCACTGAAAAATTATAGGAGCTCAGCTTTGGAAAACCTGGAAAGAAGCACAGCAATGCTGAAACACTGCAAACTTTGGAAATAAGTTTTAATTAAAAGTTTAAGCAGAATGGTAAGTAACATAAATTTACTTGGCTAAACTTCTATAAGAGTTTTAAGACTATTAATCAGAGTAAACTTTGTACCTGCAGGACAATTAGTTCTATTAATCTAATATTTCCAAATTGAAGTCACATTGACATTCAAGCGCACTGGCTTATGCATCTAACAGAATTATAAATTTGCCAGTCAAAACCTTATTTAATTATTTTACAGCCAATTAAGCAGGATCTTTAAACACTGTTGCTTAAAACTGTCCATAATCCACATGTGTAATTACAGAGAACATGAGAAACACCTGCTGATACCACTGGCGTGTTATCCTGAGCTTCACTAACTCATTCGTAGTGTAGCTATTAAAATCACACACCCTAAAGAGAAACTAAACAGCACTGCCAGTCAAAGTGAAACCCTAATAAAACCAAGAACATTTTAAAGACAAAGAATTTTACACTGAAGCAAACCTTTGACTATATAGTGATATTTAAAAAAGCCATTTTATCTGTAAGAGTTTTGCATAGCATTCCACAGATACTCTACAATCACCTAAACTCCTTCCACAGGGTAACTAATCTTTTAATACATTGCAAGGATAACCCAGGCTTCTTCCGTGAGCCTAAATTTGTAAGTCAGGTTTCAACAACTTCGTTCAAGGATAAAAGTGAGGGGCTTCCCTGGTGGCGCAGTGGTTGAGAGTCTGTCTGCTGACGCAGGAGACACGGGTTCGTGCCCCGGTCCGGGAAGATCCCACATGCCGCGGAGCGGCTGGGCCCGTGAGCCATGGCCACTGAGCCTGCGCGTCCGGAGCCTGTGCTCCGCAGAGGGAGAGGCCACAACAGTGAGAGGCCCACGTACCGCAAAAAAAAAAAAAAAAAAAGAAAAGTGAAAACCCCTCCTAACATCTGGCACACAAAGGAGCATTACCAGTATTCACATCCAATTGCACAGAACCATACTCCTTTACGAGTGCTTCATCTTTCAAAGATACTGAAGCCAAGTTGAAAAGTTATACCTCTAATAAAATCAGTCCAAAATATTTTTGAGAGATCTATGTCACTTCCCATATATATTTTTAGGGAAGGTAGAACTGGCCACTGAATTATCTAAAGGAAAACATGGGAGTGAAAGATCAATCGTCTTTGAAATGCTTTTGTTTGATATTACATTGTCTTCACAAGGTTTACACTGCCTTTTGCTTTACATTTGCTTGATGTTTGTTTTTATATTTTGAAAACAATTTGTGTGTACATAACACTATGGTAACATTTCCTTTATGTGGGTGTGGTATATTGACCCCAATCCACTGAGGCAATTGGATTCTGATGCTGACTAACAAACAGAGCCCCTGTGGCACTCTGTCCATACACCCCTTATTCTGTCTGTACATCCTGACAGCTCTGACACACATCCCTTTTGGGGCCGTGCTGTCATGAGAGCTTTATATGCTGTCTCCTGGCTGGACTGTGAGCTCCCCAAGGGTAAGAACTCTCCCTAATGTTCTTTGGGGAAGCTTTAACATCATCTAGATTTCGTTTGGAACCAGATACAGAAATCTCCCCTATGGTGCATAGTTTCATAACATGAGTTGGACATGATAATAAAATAATAATATCATAATAATAATACATAATAAAAAAGTCTAATATTTATTGAGCATTTACTTTGTGCTAGACCTGTGCTAAGCACTATCAATGTAACATTTAATATAACATTTCGCTTAATTACCTACAAGTTAGAATATAAGGATTAATACTGAACATAATTTTCAGTAGCTTAGTTATAACATGGTACTACCGCCATGTAACTAACTCAGAACTAACACCATAACTTGCTCTATTTAACAGCTAATAACAAAGGGTGATAAAGGTGATATGAAGTGCTTATAATGACTGTTTCAGTTGAGCTGGGAAAAGAAAAGGTATATCTCTTGAATAAAAGCTAGATGTAAAAAATACATGTATCACTGGGTTTACGCAGTGATTTGGGTTTTATAGCCAAAATTTTAAAGCTATTTTGGGGAAAAAGTTATTGCAGGAAAATAAACAGCACACATTCTTGATCCCAAATTACTTAATTTCCATTGAAAAAAGAAATAGTAAGTTTTAATAATTTGATATTTATTAGGGATACAATTATCTCATCACAGTGGAACCAACTGTGGATTTTTAAAAAGCTTTGGTTTATTAAATCTGTCTTATTCTTGCCCTCCTCTGACGAGCTCTAAGCTCCACGCTGATAAGACCCCACCTATCTCCTTCATGGCTGTATATTCAGAATGCAGGGGAGGGCATGTTGCATAGAAGCACTATGAATGAATGATGTGTTGATAAAATAGGGGGGAAAATTCCAATAAATCTAAAGTGTTTTACTGGTTTACCACCAAACTATAAAGTGAGGGACTGAAGTGTGAGTTAATATTTAAGCCTCCCTAAAATAATTCCATTAGCTATCCTGCAGGATGCCCCAGTGTAACTGTTGTTCATCACATGTGGCCTCAAATGCTCGGAGCATTCTTTATTCTTTCTCTTTACAGTGATTTTATGTGACCACCCTATCAGGTGCATAATAGTGCCCTTGAAATTGCAATTTAAAAAGCTTCCATCTCCTGTAACCAAGATGTATCCAAATGAATCCTTCCATCACATAAAATTAACTAAATCCTCCTCAAAGTCCTTCAGAGTTTGCTGTCCAAGAGGAACTGCTGAGTTCAGCTCTGCCAGGCAATGGAAAGAATACAGTACTCTGCCTTGCAAAAGACTGAAGATGTCATGATTATATGAGGTGCTCAAGTTTCTAAGGAGAAACAAAATTCCGTTGAGGAATCTCTGTGTCTTCAAAGATGGTAAACATCTCTTACATCCAAAGCACTATCACTTCCTTGGTGTGACACTAATGAACTCAATGCAAATCAAAATACGATATTCTAGGAAGCTCAGGCTAGCAGGTAGTAGCTGAAAAAAATGATATAATGAAAGTCACTTTCTGAAAAACCTAGCTTTGAAATTCCTGAGTTTTTGTTTGCACTGGAGTTAGCCAAACTGCAAAGTCTGAGGGCAGAGTCCCCAAGACTGTCCTCACTTCTAGTATCATCTGCAAGTTCAAGGGGTTCCCAAACCACCCTAAGCTTTGATAATTCAATAAAAGGACTCACGGAACTCACTAAAGCTATTAAACTCAGAGTGATGGCTTATTATGGGAAATGATACAGAGAATCAGCCAAAAGGAAAAGAAACCAAAGTCTGAGGGGTTTCCAGATGCAATGTTCCCACTGTCCTCAGGATGCGTTTCCCTCCTGGTATCGCTGTGTAACAAACGCAGAGTAGTATCAACGAGAGACGCTCACCCAGACTTTAGTGTCCTGAGCTTCACTGGAGCCTCATCACACATTCTTGCCTGACTGACTGCCCCGTGGCTGAATTCAGTGTTTGGCACCGGGCTGATACCACACGTCATAAGGGGCCCATCATAAATAATAAGACATTTCTTTCACTTGGGAAATTCCAAGGGTTTAGAGGTTTGTCCCAGGAGCTAGGTACAAGGGCCAGAGCTCACTTTGGGAAAGGCCAAACTGTTTACTACACCAGATTGGAGAAGGACCTAATAAAGAATAATACCTTCTAAAGATAAAAGAGAATGATGCTGCTGAGGCTCTGCTTAAAACTAAGTCCAAACTACAGGTCCATGCTGTCTTGCAGAAGGTAAGTCATGATGACTTTTACGTTTGTGCTACATGCAGCCTCCCATTCTGCAGTAGGCTAGCCCAGGCTGAATGACTTGGCAGCTGGGCATGGCTTCAGAAGAGAAACCAATTCTTTTCATCTAAAATCAGACTTCTCTCTCTATGAAATTCAGCTTCCACCAATTTTCCAATAAACTAAGCTTATATTTCTGTTTCTCCTTTATCCCTTCTATCCAAGTGTTATGGGCTGAACTGTGTCTCCCCCAAAATTCTTATGTTGAAGTCCTAATGTCTGGTACTTCAGAAAACAAATTTGGACAGAGGATTTTTAAAGAGGTAAGTAAGTTAAAATGAAGTCATCAGGATGGGCCCTAATCCAATGTGATTTATATGAGAAGGAGATTAGGACACAGATGCAGAGAGGAAGGCCATGTAAAGACAGCCATCTGCAAGCAAAGGAGAAAGGCCCCCGGAGAAACCAACCCTGCTTCCACCTTGATCCTGAACTTCCAGCCTCCAGAATTGTGAGAAAACAAACTTCTGTTGTTTAAGCCAGTCAGTCTGTGGCAGCCCTAGCAAACCAGTACACCAATTCATCACTAATTCATGTCTAATCTCTCAGTGACTTTTGCATCCATCCCCTCCTTTTCTCTTTCACTTATAGAGATATCTCATCTGGTATCTCTGGCTTTTTTTTCCCCCCCGCACACCTCCAATCAAACCTCACATCAACTATCAGACTAATTCCTAAAGGGCAACAGAAATTGGGGTACTCACCTGGTTAAACACCTTCCAATGCCTTCTGGCTAAATGAAGACCAACTTCTTAGCCCAGCAGCTAATGAATGACCCTACCAACCTTTCCAGCTGTATCTCGCACCAGTCTCTGTGAATCAAACCACTGCTCTTAACTAGTTTGTCACCCAACTACTGAAGATGTTTTCGTTTTGAATACCTTTCCTTCCTCATTATTCAATACTCCTCTTCAAGCCTCAACTAAAATACCATCTTCTTTATAATGACTTCATAGATCATTCTAGTTAGAACTGATCTCCTTTAACTTAAATTTTAGTTATTTGTATAGTTATCATCTTACAAGGAAGACCCAGGGTGCCAAGTCAAAGGTTCTCAAGGTACAGAGACCAAAGGTTTAAAAAACATTGCTTTAACATTAATGGGAAGGATAAAAACCTAACTTTGAGAATACATATGTAGAGTGCCTTTTAAAATCAAGTCTATCCAATACCATATCTAAATTCTAAAGATAGCATATTAACCTTTAAGAGTGAGATTTATGGCTCATTTTTAGAAGGCCTTTCCCAACTGCCCCTAAAGAGATAATTCACTAAGGAAGACTAAAGGTTTTTGTCTATTTAAAGATACCTCAAACCATCTTTTTAAAAAGTCTTTTTTTAAATCAACATTAAAATAACACCAATATCCATTACCACACAAACTGCACTATAGCAGAAAGTAACAACATTCTGCCTTAGGGTTTAATCATTTTATCAAATGTTTATAAACATGCCAAGGAAGGAGTTCAGAGCCCAATGCACTCTTTCAACTAAACCTGTCACAGCACCTTTCTGTGCTTCACTAATTTGCACAAGTGCGACTAACAGAGGTTACACAACAGAACTATTTATACACTCAGGAAAATTCTGAATGATGTTTTCTGACCTAATGTGAGCACTGGAAGCAAAGGGAAAGTACAGGGCTATGGGTCACAGACACTTTGATCCATCAATTACAGAACATTCATTTAAACATTCCAAGGATTAACACAGGTAGCAATTTAACATCACCCTCATAATCAAGGGCAAGGTAAAGTCTGTGATTTAAATGCTGTCAAGGTACATGTGAAGAAATGAAAAAAGCTTAAATGGGAGAAAGGCAGATACCCGTTGGACATGCCCACCATTTTATGATACACAAGTGAATGATTTCTGTGTTTCTATTAATAGAGATAGAAATTTAACATCACCTTTATAATCAATGGTATCCTATCTTATATAATATTCCAAATGAAAATTCTATCACCATTGCTTTCAATTTCCCCTGAGTTCATAAAATTGAGTTGCAACACAGTCACCAAATGCCCATTCCTTGCATTTGAATTCCACTAGAGCAACATGGATCCAAACACATTTCCAAGTATTCCAGAGGGCTAACATATCAAAGAGCAATAAAGGTGTATTTTCATCTTGTCAAGAGGGTAAATAATGATAATACTATTAAAAACTTACTTGAACTTTGCTTCCACCTCCTCAGCAGCTTTCTGGTATTGCTCAGTGGTGACTTTGTAGAACTCTGAGCTCTGCGGATAAAGATCGATAGCAGAGTTTTCAGTATCCAAGAGGACAAAATGTGTGCAAGACCTATGATTTCAAAAAAATACATAAAATCTTGTGTCGGCCACTCAAGCAGTAGGAGAACGATTTCTTGCATGGTAGCATGAATACTTACAAAAATACATGTAAAGCTACCCATTTAATAACAGTATAGTTGTCGGTATACAGGCTGTAATTAAAGAGTAAATGTTCACATTTGTAATTCATCATTATTTGATCCTTCTGAGAAAATTCCTAACACATTTTTGAAAGATTATTTTGATCTCCCTTATTTGGAATCCACCACTGCAAGATCAAAAGACACTTTGATTGAATATGATATTCACACACTATACTTGCCTATTATTCCAGTGTTCCACCGAGGATATGAAAGGATCATTTCTTTTTACACAGTACATTTATCCTCAAGATGGATTCTTTATGGAGCAGAGTTTGTTCTATCATCTCCATATGACCACAGAGCATCAACATTTATAACAAATTAATCAGTAAGAACAGGGGTGCAGATTTAGGTAATTTTTATTAAAAAATGTTTCAATATTACATGAATGAACACATAAGCAACATAAATCAAGTTGTAAGAGCAAAGTAATGCCTTTCCTGGGGCAGCAAAATTAAAAATGATCCATTCTGGCTAGCTACTGTGAAACCTGTCTTACTGCAGAGGGTGGCCTAAATGACCCTATGAGTCTTCAGACTCCATGAAATACCCTGCAAAATGCATCACAGTGCAAAGGAACAAAATGCAGTAGACCCCAAAATGCAGTCTACTGTGCCCCTTCATTCCCTAATCACTCAGGTTTCACATGCATGACTTAGGGTAGTTTATTTTTTAATAAATCATTGTTGGTTGGTAAGAAAATGAAAATGAAATCCTCTTCACACCAGTGACCCCTTTGCATTTAACAATCTGGGTTGCCCAATGACAGTCACATCCAGGTTTGTTGGATGTAGATAAAATCAATAGGTATGTGATTAGACAGCAGACTCAGGATGGCTGGAGCAATGGACAGGTCACCATTTGAGATGATGAATGGCTTTCTATCAACCTAGAGTCCCCTACGATGCTAACATTTACTATAATCTTATTTGGGCTGCGATTTATCTTTCTTGCACCTGATCAATAAAGATGAACAGAACAGTTGTAAGGATCGATTGTAATTTTTTATCATTTTCAAACACAAAGGTGTATTTCTGACATGAAGACAATATTTACGTGTACTGCTTCTGCATTTTTTAGATTGCAACGTGAGTGATGAACTGCACCAGTCCATATGCTGAGAAGTTTTAATTCATTGGTAGGTCTCGAGCTATCAAAAAGCCATTTGTCTCCTCCGATATTTTAACTTTAGGTTGTGTCACTCCTTCGTATCAGTTCCACTTATGAGGTTTTTCTTTCCTTTAAAATACACACCAGTCATGACACGCTCTTTTGCAATGTTTGGTTTCAGCTTTTCTTCGAACGCTTCTAACAAAGAGGGCAGCAAAAAGGCAGTTATAATGGACCACTAACAGTGATGAGAAACTCCACACATTACTATGATGAACTGTCAAACAGGCATTATGTTACTGAATCATCTATTAAAATGCCAGCAAAACAAAATATTTTTGCTCATTTTAAACACTGAAACTGTAACGTCTGGGACCAGACTGAAAGATCTGGTCTCTGGTTCTGTTCAGTGACCCTGAGCAAACAAACCTCCCCCAGCTTCAGTTCCAGTGTTCCTAATCTGTAAAATATGGGTGATACTAGCCCTGCTTATCTCTGCCAAAACTGTTGTAGAAATCAAATAAGATAGGCAAGAGAGCTAAGAAACCTGCTCAGTGTTTTTGCAGGGTAAGATTAACATCCAAATAAAAGAATTTTGGAAGAAAAGAACTAATTTGGGCAATTCCATTCTGGGTACAAATTCAAAATTATCAATATAGAATGATACACAAAAGCAAGACTTCTGCCATAATATAGAGAGCTCCCTTCTGCTCTGTAATGCCAAATGTAGATTAAATTGCTAACTTTGTCAAACTTTCTCCTTCAATGTTAAACACACCAAAAAAAAACCCTGTACCTGTGATGCCTGCAAACCTAGAATATAATTTCTTAAAGTTTTAGGCTTATTTATGCTCCATATTTCTAGCTCAGTGACCAGTTTTCTGACACTGCATAAATGTAACAAAGAAAAGTCCCCAAGAGGCAACACCATATAACTAAGAAAATAAACACAAATATGCCCAACATCTATATGTAGACAGTGTTTAATTCATTAAGTATTTACTTATTCATTCAACAAAATTAAATCTTTATTATCCCAATAAGTCCATCTTGGAGAACTAGATCCTCAAAAAGCTTTCCATCTGCTACAGGAGAAAAGAAAAATAATTATAATAAAAGGTCACAGCGCTTCTCTGGTGGCGCAGTGGTTGAGAATCTGCCTGCTAATGCAGGGGACACGGGTTTGAGCCCTGGTCTGGGAAGATCCCACATGCCACGGAGCAACTAGGCCCGTGAGCCACAACTACTGAGCCTGCGCGTCTGGAGCCTGTGCTCCGCAACAAGAGAGGCCACGATAGTAAGAGGCCTGCGCACTGTGATGAAGAGTGGCCCCCGCTTGCCACAACTAGAGAAAGCCCTCGCACAGAAACGAAGACCCAACACAGCCCAAGAATAAATAAATAAACAAATGTGGGTTTAAAAAAAAAAAAAGTTAAAAAATAAATAAAAGGTCACAAATATTAAGCTAAAAGTGGTACACAATGTTAATGGAGTTCAGAAAAAGTAGAGATCTCTTTTGACCTGAGAAAATACTTTAAAAAATGAACAACTATGCAAAAAACAAAACAAAACCCCAAACCAAAAACATTCCCAATACGTCTGCCAGCAGGAGAAAGGATAAATATATATTGGGTATTCATAAAATGGATACCTATCTATATATAGTGATGAAAAAGAATGAATCAGACATACAGGTGGGGCAAAAAAAGAAAGTTGTAGATATGATACAGTACAATGCAATTTATGTTACTTTGGATGAAAAAGGGCAAATAATGAAACAGGATCAGTAAAGAGCAAATTCTATGGATTATCTCTAAGTGGTGGCAGTTATGTGTGGGTGGTAAAAGAGGATGAGAGGGGCAGAGTGCCATAAAGGAAGGGAACAGGGGGACTTCACTGCACTGTCACATTTTCAAAAATAAGGTGTGGTACCTATCCAGTTGTTACACTGGTCGTAAATACTTTGTGATACATACAAAAATTGTGTTACTCCCCCTCACTCCCCAAAGGTGCTAACAACAACAAATGCTTTAGTAGAACTAGAACATAAAAGTACGTGTGGGGAATACATGCTGAAGAGGAGGTTAGCTGAGTGGAGATAGATTCTTAAATGCTAAGCTATTGCAGAGTGTTTACACGTTACTAAACAAAAGTACCTTTTCCTCAACTTTGTCTTATGTAATCATTTTAGACTTACAGAAAGGGGGCAAAAATAGAAGAAGGATCCTGTATATACTTCACTCAGCTTCCCTTCATGCCAACACCTTAGATGATCATAGTACAATTATCAAAACTAATAAACTAACAATGTCACAATACTAGAGACTAGCAGCAACTAAATTACAGACTTTATTTGTATTTTTCCAAATTTCCTTCTTTTTCTAGTCCAGGATCTAGTCCCGGGCCCTGTGTGGCATTCAGTTCTCATGGCTTTCTTGTCTCCTCTCGTCTGTGACAGCACCTCAGTCTTGCCTTGTCTTTTATGACCTCAACACTCCCGAAGAACACTGGTCAGATGTTTCGTAGAATGATGTGCAATTTGGGCCTGTTAGATGTTTTCTCATAATTAGACTAACACTATTGTGGTTATAGGGAAGGATACCACAGAAGTGACGTGCCCTCCACACACTGCAACCCGGGCTACATTACATTACATCAATAGATCGTTTTACTGGTGCTGTTGATCTTGACCACTTGATTAAAGTGGTGCCTAAGGGTTTCTCCATAGCAAAGTTACTATTTTTCCTGTTGTAATCAATATTTTACAGGAGATTCTTTGAGATTATGCAAATACACTGTTTCACCTTAAACTTTTGCCATCAGTTTTTTTGCATCCATTGTTTGCAGCAAGGATTTCTGTGGTGTTCTAAGGATGCATTAATTTTTATTTATTTTATTTATTTTTTATTGTTTTTTTTTTTTTTTTTTGCGGTACGTGGGCCTCTCTCACTGTTGTGGCCTCTACCGTTGTGGAGCACAGGCTCCCGACGCGCAGGATCAGTAGCCATGGCTCACGGGCCCAGCCACTCTGAGGCATGTGGGATCCTCCCGGACCGGAGCACGAACCCGTGTCCCCTGCATCGGCAGGCGGACTCTCAACCACTGAGCCACCAGGGAAGCCCCATTAATTTTTAAATGACATTATTGCATATTTAGACCTTACTGATATAATGACAATCTTCATTGACTCTCTTGCTCAATAATGAAAACAGTAGCCTCAGAGGAAAAGCCTTCAAACACAAAAATCTTCAAAGAGTGGGTAGCTATTCTTAGAAAAGTGTAAATTCCCTACAGCCTGATTAAGAAATATGGAAAAGGAGGTAAACATGGAGCTATAGAAGGGCAGACCTGAGTCAGGCAAAGCACGCGCGCCTCCCCTATTCACTGTCAATAACTGAGAGAGCCTAGGTTTGCACTGTGGGAACCTCCCTCCAGCTACACAGGTCAAGCTTTATCACCGTAAAGACCTAACTGTCCACTGTCGGGAGGAAGAGGCAGACGGGCTATTGCAAGGATTGGGAAAAAGGGGGAAGGGGTGAGTGGTTTCAGATGCCCCTTCAGGGGCTGCCTGAGCTCCAGATCCAGGTTTTCAGGAAGTTGCCCCAACTCCTGCCCTTCTATTTTGTGAGCCCTTGGTAAAAGGAATGGGGACCATCCACTTCAGAACCATCTGCAGAGCTTGTGAAACTGCAGACTCCTGGGCCACACCCTGAACCTCTGAGGATGAGGCCCAGAAGCTGCAAGCTCAGAAGCATCTCAATGACTCTGAACACACACTAAGTTTGGACACTACTGGGTTTCTAGAACAATGAAAGGATAATAAAAATTACTGTTTAGCATACCATTCAAAGTGAAAAATCAGTGTTTTTGAAGAATTATGGCAAAACTATTTTCCACAACTGAATATAGCTATAATTTTTACAAAGATGCTCCAAATTAGGGAGTCTACTGGTACTGTCCACAAGTCACTGATGGACCCAAAACTGCCCAAGAGCTCTGACTCTTGCCTTCCACTGCTGCAATGTTCTTCCTCTGAACTGGTACTCACAGGCAGCAGAAGTACCGTAATTTTCAGAAGCATTGCTTTCGTTATCTGTGTTGTCTTGAGATGGCCATAGGTTGTACATGCTGCTATTTTTGTTTCCCAATTGTAAATTATTGTTACTTTAATGTCATCCTTATAACTAAATTTGTGGTTATTTGGTTAACCAACCCTACAGTTTGTAGTAGTACATACTTACATTAATTGTATTTTTGTCTGATCATTTTCTATAATAGTCAAACTTTAAGACCTGTGTGGTCAGTGTTTCTAATAAGTAACATCCACACTGCTATTTTCAAAGAAGATGGAGATATATATACGGACACACACCCTCCAAACACTGTTGCATTGTAGACAAGTGATATGAGAGAAACAACCTGGTGAGATGACCTTAAATAAAGAGACTCAAAAAGAAGAGGTAGAGGAAGGTGCCCGTGATCTGACAGGGGGGCCTTTCAATGAATGATCACTGCTTTGGACACGGCCACATTATTTCTATGCCAGTGAGGTCCTTTACAACCTAAAATTCAAAAATTCTTCATTCATATTCATTCTGCATAGTTTCCTGCTCCATCAATGGCAAGAAAAATACTTGACATGTTTTGTCCAGCAGTAATATGAACTTGTGGCAGGTAAATGTGATTTAAATCAAATATTAAAAGTCTAATTCATTAGTTGCTTCCTTTAAAACATGAATTCTTATTTGATACAAGCATAAAACATGTTTTCCACCAAGATTCTCTTTGAGAAGGTAGATCTTATAAATTCAAAGTAGAATGACAGTATCTTTCAGTATTTTAGCACTATCAAAAATTTGATTAAAGGCTTATCTATTTTTTTGTCAAAGATAAGTGAAAGGAGTTGTAGGAGGTGAACTATCTGCAAAATAACATCATTCTAGATCTGGGAGATGTTTCTGTCACCTATATTAGAGGACAATGCATCACTGGAAACAACAGGCATTTTCATTTTCTGTATCAAAATATCTTCCATCTAAGGCACAAGGAACCAGTTACTAAATACACAGGCAACAAACTGAGTTAGGGTGAATGAATGCTCCATTGATAACTTTTAAAACGTTTCATTTAAAACACATGAATATGCTGTCCACGACACTCTGCACTTAGGTGAGTGATTCTTAGCAGAACAGCGAGGTGGTAAAGAGCATGCGCTTTGGAGCCAGACTGACAAGTCACAGCTCCACCCTTGTAGAATGCAACACAAGAGCTGTCTACCATCTGCGAAAAGGGCAGGGTAACACTAAAGACCAACAAGACTCTTTGGGGGATTAAATATGATAATTCGTATAAAGCTCTTCGAATACTCTGCAACAACCTAAATGGACAAAGAATTTGAAAAAGAATAGATACAAGTATATGCATAACTGAATCACTTCACTGTACACCTGAAACTAACACATTATTGTCAATCAACTCTACTCCAATATAAAAGAAAAAGAAAGAAACAGTTCAGGCAGTGAGAGAATGAGCTTCTGTAAGCGGCCTTGACATTCCTCCTCAAAACCCTTTAAAAAAAGAGCAAAACCTAGCAAAAAATAAATATATAAATCCCCCCAAAAAAGTCTACAAATAATAAATGCTGGAGAGAGTGTGAAGAAAAAGGAACCCTCCTACACTGTTGGCGGGAATGTAAATTTGTACAGCCACTATGGAGAAGAGTACGGAGGTTCCTTAAAAAACTAAAAATACAGTTACCATATGACCTTGCATCCCATTCATGGGCATATATCTGGAGAAAATGCTAACTCCAAAAGACACATTCACGCCTATGTTCATAGCAGCACTATGTACAACAGCCAAGACATGGAATCAACCTAAACGTCCATCAACAGATGAATGCATAAAGAAGATGTGGTACACATCTACAATGGAATATTACTCAGCCATAAAAAGGAGTGAAATAATGCCAGTTGAAGCAACATGGATGGACCTAGAGATTATCATATTAAGTAAAGTAAGTCAGACAGAGAAAGACAAATATCACATATCACTCACATATGGAATCTGAAAAAATGATACAAATGAACTTATTTCCAAAGCAGAAATAGACTCACAGAAAACAAACTTATGGTTACCAAAGGAGATAGTGGGGGCGGGGGGGGGGGGGAGAGATAAATTAGGAGTTTGGGATTAACATACACACACTACTATATATAAAAGAGGGAATCAACAAAAACCTACTATATAGCACAGGGAACTCTACTCAATATTTTGGAATAACCTAATAGAAAAGAATCTGAAAAAGAACATAAATATATATATGTATACCAAATCACCTTGTGGTACACCTGAAACTAACACAACATTGTAAATTAACAATACTTCAATTCAAAAAAAACATGTTTTTATTATGATGACCTGATATGCATTAAAACTTTACTCAGAGCAATTAAAAAAACAACACAATAAGGACCAACAGGACTCTTTGGGGAATCAAATACAATAACTCATAAAAAGCTCTTTGAGGCTTCCCTGGTGGCGCAGTGGTTAAGAATCCACCTGCCAATGCAGGGCGCACGGGTTTGAGCCCTGGTCCAGGAAGATCCCACATGCCACGGAGCAACTAAGCCCGTGCGCCAAAACTACTGAGCCTGTGCTCTAGAGCCTGAGAGCCAAAACTACGAAGCTACGTGCCACAGCTACTGAAGCCCACATGCCTAGAGCCCATGCTCTGCAACAAGAGAAGCCACCGCAATGAGAAGCCTGCACACCGCAAGGAAGAGTAGCCCCTGCTCGCCACAACTAGAGAGAAAGCCCGTGCACAGCAACGAAGACCCAACGCAGCCAAAAATAAATTAATTAATTAAATAATTTTTTTTTTAAAAGCTCTTTGAATAGTACCTGGGATAACATATGGTGAGCATTATAGGAATGCTACCCATTATTAAAATTTATTTGAACATTATTTAAACAGTAAAAAAAAAAGTACACGGTGTTTGGTAAATTTTTCAAAACCATTTAAAAAAAAACCCATTTTAACAAAAATTTAAATCTTTTAAAAACAAAAATCTTTTCTTCCATTAAATCAAACATTACTGAATTTTTATTACATTGCTCATCTGTTCTGTTTTTCTGTTCCTTAAGATAAATGGGAACTGTAAAGACAATAGCTGGGCAGTGTTGGGAATGTTACTGGCTATGTAAAAAATAAAAAAAAAAGTGTGTGTGTGTGTGTGTGTGCGCGCGCATACATACACACATATGGTGACACTAACTAGCCCATATAAAAATCAAACCAATAACTTTTGACCTTATCCCAATGAAATCCAATTAACTAAATTAAATAGCAAAGTACTTTAATGTCAGGACTTCCCAGGGCCTTTTTACTATGCACTGTAAACCTCCAATATGAGAAATACCGTTCATGAGGACTCCCAAACTGATTTCCTAATGGAACCTTTTTATCATGGATCATCTTGAGGGAACAAAATCACCTTAAATGGTCCATGTGCAATGCTGATTTAAAGAAAAGTCCAAACACTGTTTTAATCCTGCACTTCTTGATGTGCAACTTTTCCCATCTCAGAGCAACATTTGTTTATGGGTCATTTTTGTATGTATTCTTTTTTTTTTTTTTTTTGCGGTATGCGGGCCTCTCACTGTTGTGGCCTCTCCCGTTGCGGAGAACAGGCTCCGGATGCACAGGCTCAGCAGCCATGGCTCACGGGCCCAGCCGCTCCGCGGCATGTGGGATCTTCCCGGACCGGGGCACGAACCCGGGTCCCCTGCATTGGCAGGCGGACTCTCAACCACTGCGCCACCAGGGAAGCCCAGGCAGGCGGATTCTTAACCATCGTGCCACCAGGGAAGTCTCTGGTCACAATTCTTTACTCTTTTCTATATTCATGTCCTTTGGTGACACTTTATAGCTTCCCTCATCATGAAAGGGTGAAGTCTATTTCCCCACCCCTTCAATCCAGGCTGTGCTTGTGACCTGCTCTGGCCAACAGACTGTGACAGACGCGATGAAGTGCCAGTTCTAAACCCAGGAGTCTCTCTTGGAACCCTACCCAGGTGCCACATCAATAAGCCCAAGCTAGCCTGCTGGAGAAGGAGAGACTACAAGTCTTCCCGGCTGAGGCCATCCTAGATCAGCCAAACCTCAGCCAACTCAGCAAGAGTGAGCCCAGCCAAGCCCAGAAGAACTGCCCAGCTGACAGCAGCCCAAATTGGTGACACACCTGCAGAATCATGAGGTAAATAAACGGTGACTGTTTGAAGCCACTAAGTTGGGGGTGGTTTCCTATACAGTAAAATTGAACTGATTCGTGCCCTTTCTCTGTACTCTCACAGCACCACAGACTTGTATCAAAGCACTTGCCACACTGTACCAGCAATGCTTGTTCACCTCTCCAGCTAGCCCGTAAGTTCATCTCTCCAGCTAGCCCGTAAGTTCCCCCAAAGCAGGTATCTTGTCCCATTAATCATTATACTTAGAGCACTCAGTCTACATGACACACAAAACTTACTGAAATAATGTTAGAGTGACCTATGCATCTTAAACTGCATTCCAACTTTTGCTCTTATTTAAAACAGGACGGGATAGAGACAACATGGAAAAGGTGCACTACTACATTTATTATGTGTTTCCTACCAAATGGCAAACACTTCAGTCTGCTTTGCTACATAAAAAGGAAGTGGATATTGCTGAGGATTGTGTTCAATTGCAGGAACAGTACAGTAATAGTTTAAGCTACAAACAGTAGCATAAGTGAGTAAGGGAGTTGTTTTTCTCGTGTAATAAGAAATCCAGACATTAGAAACCACGGCTGATACAGGTGCTAAGGACATCATGAAATAACTAGGCCCTTTTCTGTATTCCTTTCTCAGCCACCCTTAGCACTGTCCCCATGGTCTCAAGATAGCTGTCACACCTCCAGTTATCATGCCCATGTTCTGAAGAAGGTAAATAAGGGAAGAGAAGGCGTCTCCAGAGATTTCCACTCACATCTCTTTAGCCAGAATTATATATCATGCACAAGCCTGGCTGCAAAAGAGTCTGGGAAATTGAGTAGTTCTGTTTTCTCACTGCTAGAGTAAAGAGAAGGACAGCGTCTGCAATTGGTGTTTATTGAGCCAATTTATCATACCTGCCACAGACAGCTGAAGAGACAGCACAAAATCATGCACAAAACAGTGAGGTAGATTTCTACATGCAAGTATTCTAATATTTCTTTCCAATCTCCCTTAAAGTTCTAATTTGGGGGGTGGGGGGATTTACCCATCTGGTATTCTGATATCCAAGGACAAAGATTTTAGACAGTATAGGAAGGAAACGGGAATCAAGAAGAACAGGTATCATTCCCAAGTTTCTGTGGGCTGGCTGTGGCCCAAGTTTTTGAATGCGTCATCTACTGCCATTTTCCATTTTCAAAGTCTCTCTTTAAAAGTGTATTTTAAAATGCACGCGCACAGACACACATCATTGCTAGATTCAAAAAGCATCTTTTCAAGCTCCAAATTAGATCAAAAGAAAACATGCACACATTATTCTTCCAATATTTTCTCACGTTCGGAATCTTATTTCTGTTCTATTATAACTAATATGATCACACCTGTTATCATATGAGAAAAGAACAAATCAAAATGGTCACAAGAAAAATTTGTTAACTAGCCCTTATCAGTTCTTTTATAAAATGCTACACAACACAGCATACTGAGGTACAATTCTGGTGGCCTGACACTACTTCTCGGAGGAGACTGATACTCCTACGCACTGTCCATTCAGATGGTGGTGACTCTGCTTATGTTAGAAGAGTGAATGGGAGAAGCAACAAGTCTGACCTTGGATATGAGCAGACTGACCGAAGGTGTGCATCTCCTCTCTCTAAGCTGATGTATAATTACCACCACCAACTGTCAGTCTCCATCCCTCCTATACCCAGCCAAACACAAGCGTTACTCTATCTGTCTAGTTATTTCAAACAAAGGTCTAATGTGTACAAACACCAATAAAAGCATTCCTATTGTCAATGTCAATAAGAGCATTCCCACTGTTAAGTAGAGAGATTCAGAACTGACTTATTTACACTTTTTGTTATAACACTCGCCCAGGAACTATGTTATAATCTGTAATCAGCTGGGTGCAGGTAAGTATGCTTCCCCCAATAAGCTAAGGATCTGAGGACACGATTTAATGTTGCAAATGCAGCGTGGATATAATTCCAGGTCCAGAAGCCCTGAAACAGACATTTACTGTATGCCATCAGGAGGCCAAAAGGAGTTCATGCTTCCACAACCTTCCTGTCTTCTTACAGAATTACACAGAATCAGAGAGCCTCACTTTTCTCTACCACAACAATTTTAAGAGCTATAGAAATTTTTTTTTAAATCACTAATTATATGCTATCTACAGGAGACCTACTTCAGACCTAGGGACACATGCAGACTGAAAGTGAGGGGATGGAAAAAGATATTCCATGCAAATGGAAATCAAAAGAAAGCTGGAGTAGCAATACTCGTATCACATAAAATAGACTTTAAAATAAAGAATGTTACAAGAGACAAGGAAGGACACTACATAATGATCAAGGGATCATTCCAAGAAGAAGATATAACAATTATAAATATATATGCACCCAACATAGGAGCACTTCAATACATAAGGCAACTGCTAACAGCTATAAAACAGGAAATCGACAGTAACACAATAGTAGTGGGGAACTCACTTCCACCAATGGACAGATCATCCAAAATGAAAATAAACAAGGAAACAGAAGCTTTAAATGATAAGATAGACCAGATAGATTTAATTTATATTTATAGGACATTCCATCCAAAAACAGCAGATTACACTTTCTTCTCAAGTGTGCACGGAACATTATCCAGGATAGGTCACATCTTGGGTCACAAATCAAGCCTCAATAAATTTAAGAAAATTGAAATCATATCAAGCATCTTTTCTGACCACAAGGTTGTATGATTAGAAATGAATCACAGGGGAGAAAACGTAAAAAACACAAACACATGGAGGCTAAACAATACGTTACTAAATAACCAAGAGATCACCAAAGAAATCAAAGAGGAAATCAAAACATACCTAGAGACAAATGAAAATGAAAACACGACAATCCAAAACCTATAGGATGTAGCAAAAGCAGTTCTAAGAGGGAAGTTTATAGCTATACAAGCCTACCTCAAGAAACAAGAAAAATCTCAAATAAACAATCTAACTTACACATAACGGAACTAGAGAAAGAAGAACAAACAAAAGCCAAAGTTAGCAGGAGGAAAGAAATCATAAAGACCAGAGTAGAAATAAATTAAATAGAAACAAAGAAAACAATAGCACAGATCAATAAAACTAAAAGCTGCTTCTTTGAGAAGATAAACAAAATTGATACACCATTAGCCAGACTCATCAAGAAAAAAGAGGGAGAGGACTCAAATCAATAAAATTAGAAATGAAAAAGGAGAAGTTACAACAGACACTGAAGAAATACAAAACAACCTAAGAGACTACTACAAGCAACTCTATGCCAATAAAATGGACAACCTGGAAGAAATGGACAAATTCTTACAAAGGCAGAACCCTCCAAGTCTGAACCAGGAAAAAATAGAAAATATGAACAGAACAATCACAAGTAATGAAATTGAGACTGTGATTAAAAATCTTCCAACAAACAAAAGTCCAGGACCAGATGGCTTCACACATGAATTCTATCAAACATTTAGAGAAGAGCTAACACCCATCCTTCTCAAACTCTTCCAAAATATTGCAGAGGAAGGAACACTCCCAAACTCATTCTATGAGGCCACCATCACCCTGATACCAAAACCACACAAAGATACTACAAAAAAAGAAAATTACAGACCAATATCACTGATGAATATAGATGCAAAAATCCTCAACAAAATACTAGCAAACAGAATCCAACAGCACAGTAAAAGGATCAGACACCATGATCAAGTGGGGTTTATCTCAGGGATGCAAAGATTCTTCAATATATGCAAATCAATCAATGTGATACACCATATTAACAAATTGAAGAATAAAAACCATATGGTCATCTCAATACATGCAGAAAGAGCTTTTGACAAAATTCAACACCCATTTATGATAAAATCGCTCCAGAAACTGGGCATAGAGGGAACCTACCTCAACAAAATAAAGGCCACATATGACAAACCCACAGCAAACATCATTCTCAATGGTGAAAAACTGAAAGCATTTCCTCTAAGATCAGGAACAAGACAAGGATGTCCACTCTCACCACTAGTATTCAAAATAGTTTTGGAAGTCCTAGCCACGGCAAGCAGAGAAGAAAAAGAAATAAAAGGAATACAAATCAGAAAAGAAGAAGTAAAACTGTCACTGTTTGCAGATGACATGATACTATACATAGAGAATCCTACAGATGCCACCAGAAAACTACTAGAGCTAATCAATGAATTTGGTAAAGTTGCAGGATACAAAATTAATGCACAGAAATCTCTTGCATTCCTATACACTAATGATGAAAAATCTGAAAGAGAGATTAAGGAAACACTCCCATTTACCACTGCAACAAAAAGAATAAAATACCTAGGAATAAACCTACCTAGGGAGACAAAAGATCTGTATGCAGAGAACTGTAAGACACTGATGAAAGAAATTAAAGATGATACCAACAGATGGAGAGATATACCATGTCCCTGGATTGGAAGAATCCATATTGTGAAAATGACTATACCACCCAAAGCAAATTACAGATTCAATGCAATCCCTATCAAAGTACCAATGGCATTTTTTACAGAACTAGAACAAAAAAATCTTAAAATCTGTATGGAGACACAAAAGACCCTGAAGAGCCAAAGCAGTCCAGTCTTGAGGGAAAAAAACAGAGCTGGAGGAATCAAACTCCCTGACTTCAGACTATACTACAAATCTACAGTAATCAAGACAATATGGTACTGGCACAAAAATGGAAACATAGAGCAATGGAACAAGACAGAAAGCCCAGAGATAAACCCACACACTTATGGTCAACTAATCTATGACAAAGGAGGCAAGGATATACAATGGAGAAAAGACAGTCTCTTCATTAAGTGGTGCTGGGAAAACTGGACAGCTACATGTAGAAGAATGAAATTAGAACACTCCCTAACACCATACACAAAAATAAACTCAAAATGGATTTGAAACCTAAATGTAAGACCAGACACTATAAAACTCAGAGGAAAACATAGGAAGAACACTCTTTGACATAAATCACAGCAAGATCTTTTTTGATCCACCTCCTAGAGTAACAGAAATAAAAGCAAAAATAAACAATGGGACCTAATGAAACTTCAAAGCTTTTGCACAGCAAAAGAAACAATGAACAAGACGAAAAGACAACCCTCAGAATGGGAGAAAATATTTGCAAACGAATCAACGGACAAAGGATTAATCTCCAAAATATATAAACAGCTCATGAAGCTCAATATTAAATAAACAAACAACCCAATCCAAAAATGGGCAGAAGACCTAAATAGACATTTCTCCAACGAAGACATACAGATGGCCAAGAAGCACATGAAAAGCTGCTCAACATCACTAATTATTAGAGAAATGCAAATCAAAACTACAATGAGGTATCACCTCACACCAGTCAGAATGGGCATCATCAGAAAATCTACAAAGAAGAAATGCTGGAGAGGGTGTGGAGAAAAGGAAACCCTCTTGCACTGTTGGTGGGAATGTAAATCGTTACAACCACTATGGAGAACAGTATGGAGGTTTCTTAAAACCTAAAAATAGAATTACCATATGATCCAGCAATTCCACTACTGGGCATATACCTAGAGAAAACCATAATTCAAAAGGACACATGTACCCTAATGTTCATTGCAGCACTATTTACAATAGCCAGGTCACAGAAGCAACCTAAATGCCCATCAACAGACGAATGGATAAAGAAGATGTGGTACATATAGACAATGGAATGTTACTCAGCCATGAAAAGGAACGAAATTGGGTCATTTGTTGAGACGTGGATGGATCTAGAGACTGTCATAGAGAGTGAAGGAAGTCAGAAAGAGAAAAACAAGTATCGTATATTAACGCATATATGTGGAACGTAGAAAAATGGTACAGATGAACCGGTTTGCAGGGCAGAAATTGAGACACAGATGTAAAGAACAAACGTATGGACACCAAAGGGGGAAAGCAGTGGCAGGGGAACCGGTTTGGGGTGGTGGTGGTGTGCTGAATTGGGCGATTGGGATTTGCATGTATACACTGATGTGTATAAAATTGATGACTAATAAGAACCTGCTGTATAAAAAAATAAATAAAATTAAATTAAAAACATAAGAAATCACTAATCATCTAAGTTCATTTGATCAAGTGATTTCAGTATTTCTCCTGGCAAACCTTCTAACAGTGAGCCTACTGGCAGGTTTGAGTTCTGCCTTCCCTGCGTTCCTGTACACGCAGAAGTCTGTTACAGATGGGCAGGAGCAGGGGAAGGGATTTGATAATTCTCAGTGAGAAAAGTGGCTTTTGAATAGAGAGTAGTTGGCATCTTGAAGAACCTTCCATTATTGGCACTCCTCAGACCCATGCCCTTGATTCCACTGTTCCTGGACTCTCTCCTTTCATCCCTTTCCCTCCCCCTACTCCCCTGGGGCTCAGGAGAATTCTGTCTACAAGACAGGAAAATCAAAGCTAATATTTAAATAGCTTGCAAATTGCCAACACTGGCTCAGATGCACAGTATATCAGATTCAGGATTCTGTTTCTTAAAGGCACACCAAGGAATGGTTTGGGTTATTTAAACTAAGTCTCACTTTTTAACACACAAAATGAGGGTCTTATCTTTCAGGGTGATTGCATCAACGGGACAATGGAAGGTCAGTTCTTGGCAGACAGCCTGGCTTCTCCCTGTGGAAGACAGTGGTTCTCCATCACAATACTACTGCCAACAGCCCCTGGCTCCTTGGCCAATCCATCAGAGCCTGGGTCCCCATTAATTTACCTAAACAACTACGCATGAACCTGAAGAATGACCATCAAGTAGGTGGATTCAAACTTCATCTCCATTTTTCTAACACTGAGTAATGTTTTGTTTTGTGAAAGTAATAAACTTACAAGACTATGTATTTATGCTGAGCATCCCTAAATATCTGCTTATAACCATTTGTGTACATCTATAAGTGTATCTTACTTTTTCTCAGCCCTACTTTTTCAAGTCCATATCACTGGGGATCAATAATAAATTACTAATTTAGCAGTTTCTAATGAATCAAAAACCCTACTAGGTTCCACAGTAAAGACAAATGAAGATTCCCTGTGGAAAAGACTATCAGCACTAGCTTATCCCAGAATCTCTCCTTCCTCCTTAGATAACTCCATTTTAAGCTGGATATATAGTCAACTAAACTAAAATCCCCAGCTCGCTTCTATTTAGGCTGAGCCATAAGCAGAACTGTTGTGTGGGACTTCCAGGTAGGCTGCTTAAAGACAGCTGACCTCACCTGGCAGGGAATCTTTTCAGCCATTTTGCCTTTTTCCTTTCTCCTAATCTGCAATGTAGATACAATGGCCAGAGCTCCAGCAGCCATCGTGGAATATGAGTCCACCTTAAAGAGGGAAACCCTGTACGAGGACACAGGAGTGAAATGGTTAAGTGCCTGGGGCTCTAATGACACTGAAGCCACCGTGCCAGCCCTGGACTGCTCACTTCTAGACTTTCATTAAATAAAGAAAAACAAAACCCAAACCAAAAACTTTCCTAATTTAAGCTATTCCATTTTCATGATATCGAGAGTCAAATAAATGAGGAACAGACCTTCCTTATGCCTTGATATGTTTGCTTTTTGTACACCTCATGAATAATTTAATAAAGTCAAATGCAATGACCCAGTAGGAGCATCTTTCTCCTTTCCTTTGTGGAATCCTCTGCTTCTACACATCAGAAATTTGTTTCCTTCTGCCTCTCTCCTTTTCTGACACAGAACAGAAAGAATTAAAAAATTTAAAGCTATGCTTACCTCTAGCATCAAATCTTACCATCTCTAAGAAGCCACATTTCATGAAAACCCCACTGTCTCCTGGGTACCTTGGCAAAATTAATAAACTGCTTTTGTAATTACACTTTCATTCCATCGTTACTATTTCTCATATAAAGAAACAGCTATTCAGAGCTTCTTCTGGCATTTCTAGTTTTATTGCCGGCACTTTAGAAACTTCACTAATTAGAGTCTGAAGGGTTTTTTTTCTTGATTTAGTTTTCTAATCAGAATAGGAATTCTACATTCATTGACAGCCCTGCAATAATACACAAGCTGTATTAGTTATACTACCTCACGCCTCAGTTTCTTCATCTGAGCAATTTAAATAAACACCTGCACCAAACACTCATTTGGCAGTCTAAGTTTCCTATTATCTGTTCATTTCTTCATTCTACAAATACTGAAGGTCTGTGCCAGACACTAGGCCAGGAATTTGGAATGGGACAATGAACAAACAAGATACTTGGCCCTACTTTTATGGAGCTTGTGGCATACTGGAGAAGACAGACATAAATTTAAAAATCACACAAATAAGTGTATAATTAAAAAATCATAGTGCTATAGGACCACATATAGTGTGATCTTTTATTTATTTCTAGGAAGTAGTTTTTCTAATGAGTCTCTAAAGCCCTGTATTTCTCTCAAGTACCTAACTACCCTTCATATTCAGTTCTTAAGTAGGTTGTGGTTTTATTTCCTTTTAATTTCTCTAGGTTTTTTGTCAGAATTCAAGCTTCTTATCAGAATTCTCTCCACTTGCAAAACTTTATTCTAACCCCTTTAGAAATAAGAGAGATCTACTACTTGTATTGATATGGATGGAAAGAGATCCAAGTAGTACGAAAAACAAAGTTGTAAGACAATTCGGACAGTGTATTTTATAAAATGATGAGTATATGATGTATATGTACGCACACACCCTGAAATATTCTGCAAGGAATATGTGTTACCCCTGGAAAGGGGACCTGAGGAGGAGATACTTTTCCTTCTTATTTAATAGCCTTCTATAACAATTTAAGTTTTCATCGTGGGCTTGTATCATTTTTATAAGAAAATTATGCCTCAATTTCCAACAGGTATTATGCGCAAATTGGTATCATGAAAGAAAGGTTACTTACCTAGAAACTACTGGGAAAGTGACTGCCTGACCCTCTCCCACCCACAGCTCCCATTAACCTCGCTTAAATGGAGGTTTCCCACTTATCCTAATTATAAGGTATTCATTTTTCTCACTTTTTCTTTTATATAATAATGTCAGTAAGAGGTCTCAAATCTTCCTATTGTTTGTAGCTCTTCTAGCTGAAATAAAACAGTATCCACCCTTCTACACTCACCTTTCAGTCTTCTCTATTACACACCTAAGGCCTTTCTGCTCTTGACACAGTTGTGCATCTCACTACCCTTCTACAACCATGAGACAGCAAATTCAGTCATCGGAAGGGTTATCACATGATGTCTTGCAAGACCCATATAGAAACTCTGAAATCACTGCATGTTACCAGTGCAGGAAGCTCTCGCTGAGGAATGTAACACAGTCATTCTCAAGGTCATCAGTCTTAACTTGTGCAGGGCTCAACAAGGTGCTACCACGTGCACATTTAAGAGCACACGCACTGCATGGCTCTATCCAGACAGCATCGCGTATGTATTGCCAGCTGAGCTCAGGCTTGCACTACACCTCACCCTAGTGGGTCTCCTGTCTCCCACAGAAGGGAACTCTATAAATCTAACATGCAAACTCTCCTGCACTTGCTCAGCACGTGCATGGGCGTGCATTCACGCACATGGTGTTCTCTTGAAAACCGTGGGCTAAAAGGAAAGCTGTTAACAGTAATCCTTACTGTAGAGGAGCAGACGGACACAAGCTGCTTTTATCATCAACTCTGTTTAGTTCTTCCTTCACACACAATGTTATACTAAGAATCGGTGCTCCCCTGGATGCTCTTTCTTACCCATTTCACCTTCTTTTCCAGCCCTCAAATTCATTCATTCAGAAGAGCTCACTGAAGAACTAACACGGGCCAGGCCCAGGGGTGGGAGGGTGAAGACGTCTTTAAAGGCCAGTGGGGAGAGAAATACAAGCAGTGAGTCCATTGCAGTAGCAAACAGAACTGCCTTCAGCTTCGCAGTCCTCTGTGCCTCCAAGAGCCCCCTGTTACAGTGCAAATGCACGGGGGCAGCAGGTTCTGTCGCCCAGCCTAGTGTTCCTCAAACGTGTGGGGCGGTCCTACCGACTGAAAATATGATTACATTAACTACAGAAATAACCACAGAAATCACAGAACAGAAAACAGACTTTAAAGATTCTCACAGAGATTTGAAGACCTTCTGAGATTGTTTCCTCAGAATTCAGGTTGAGAAACTCAAGGCTAATCCATTTATTACCCCTTTAGCTTACGGTCAGTTAACTTCTTAATAGGGACTCACAAGCAAACAGGTGGGGTGAACAGGACTAACACTTCCGAAAGCAGAAGTAACCAGTGTAGAGCAGAGCAGAGTAACCGGTGACTCCCTGAGAGGAAGGGGAAGTGTCAGGGAAGGAAGGGGTCCTGACGGAAGAGAATGGAGAGGCCCAGACAAAGTCCTGTAAGTTGGTACAATTTACAGCAACATGTCTCAAATGCCTTCGACTCAGCTTCATTTCTAGAAATGTCTGAAATATTCACAAGTGTGCATAAAGATTTAGGGAAAAAACTTTTCATCACAGAGTTTATAATATTGAAAAATGAAAAGCAACTTAAATACTCAAGTTGTCACAGAGGACAGCTAAAATAAGCAACAGATGACCCATACAACAGAGGGATGGAAGTTGGTTTTAGGCTATGTTTTTTTCTCTGGACGAAGGAAAAGAAGAGAAGAAATATTTAAATTCCTTTAAGGTTTAGTTCTTGGTGAACAGATTCAAGAATAAGGACAGTTACACAACCATTTTCTCATAATGTTCCAAACTGTACCAGCTCTCCTCCAAAACAAAGAAATAGAAACAAAATCCTGGCATTTTCACAAGCTACAGGTGCATCCACCCACAAGGCCAATACAGATGAGATAATATGTATTAATTTTTTAAAGAGGAGGGAAAAACTTTTAAATTATGAACGTTAAAACCCTATTTATTCTTGGTGTCTCTAAAATTCTTCTGCCATTTGTTAAGCGAGTCAATGTTCATTTTTTTATTCACTCAAATATTTACTGACAGCCATCTCCTAAGACAAGGTACTAGTAGCTGAGGGAAATACTTAAAAAGAAATTTAAGTAGTTATATGATTCCAGTCCTCATAATCCAGAGGGATGTGATAGTCATATGAAAAAAGTCCCTAGGGGGCTTCCCTAGTGGCGCAGTGGTTGGGAGTCTGCCTGCCGATGCAGGGGACACGGGTTCGTGCCCCGGTCCGGGAGGATCCCACATGCCGCGGAGTGGCTGGGCCCATGAGCCATGGCTGCTGAGCCTGCGCGTCTGGAGCCTGTGCTCCGCAACGGGAGAGGCCACAACAGTGAGAGGCCCGCGTACAGCAAAAAAAAGTCCCTAGAAGAGCAGAGGCTCTACGGATTCCACGTTTACAGAAGAACACAATTCCATCAAAGCAAGAGTTAAAACCATTGCGAGGCTAGTGGAGACTTGGACTCCTCAACAGCAAATACGACTAGGAAGCAATGATTTATATCAATTGATTATACAATAAAAACCAGTCAAGGAGGAAGTAAAGTTAGAGGCTACTGTCTTCATTTTACCTATAAGGAATGGTATGCTTAACCAACATTATACATTTGCTTATTGTCCCACAGGTAGTAAGCGCTATAACCAAATCAGCCCAGGTCTCATGCTCCAAATCCAGGGCTGTAAGGCCTTAGGTCTTGAGATTTTAAAATACTGTAGTGTTTTCAATACTAAGCAATAGATGGTACCTCTGTAAGTACTTGATAAATTCATGGTTTTCTTTGACCATGGAGGTATCATATTTATTTAAGTCACCTAACAATGAACTGCAATACTCAAGCAAAAATAAGATCCAATGCAGATGGAACACCTATCTCAAGTTTTAATTTCCTTTCATCGATTTTGTACCCAAACTCAGATGTTAATAATAACTGTGACAATGGTTCTCTCAAGTGCTGGCAATGCGTATAAAGCTACTCAGGTGAACAGAAAAGTCATTCTTAATTTAGGTGTTAAAAAATCTCAGATATGAAATGGAGAAAGATTTCAAAAGTGGCAAAGAGATCACCTATCCATTTCAAAGACATGTTTATCTTTTTGTATTTCAAAGGAAAGGCCTTTTGAAAGAGCTGGCATAGAAATATGCATGTGAATAGAAGCACATTGAAAAGTCTTAGCTTTCAGGTATAATGGCTCTCCCTTAGAAAATACTGTGCAGGATTCCTGAATATCTAAGGCACATTTCATATGCTGCCAAGTACACCAAGGGCCCTGCAGTATCATGTATGTGCAGCTTTATTTGATGACTCATTAACATTTTTCTGCATTATGCCCCTAAACCCTACGACTACTTAAAAGTTTCACTCCTCAACTGCAGAAATGCATTCATTCGTGTGGTACTAAAAAATACCAGAATTTTTTTTTTTAAATACAAATAAGACAAAGTGCAGGGGCGGGGGAGGTGGAATGGGGAAGAAAAGATAATTATGGAATACCCAGTAAAGGCAATTTGATAGTCTTCTTTTAGAAATACTCATGAAAATCTGTGCCTGAAAACTGCTGGTATTTGGTAGCCAATCTTTTCCCCATGACTCTCCTGAGAAATGTTCTTAGAAAGATCCCACAAAGGGGTGATGATAAAATGCATTTCATCAAATGACTTCTTGGTCCGGCATGGAGTCTCTCTCTCATCTTCAGTGTGGATCGCAACTCCTTTTCTTCCAAAGCCTATCTGATTTACTCCGTCTTAATCACACTGTGCCTTCTGCCTAGTGTAAGTCCTTCCAAACTAGACCCGTAAGCAAGAGTGCAGCCATCCACGAGGGACAAAGCATACAGTATTCTGCTGGTTTCCATAAAGGCAGACCCTGGAGATTTAGAGAGCTGAGGTACACAAAAGCATTATAAAGAACAGCATATTCACCCCACAGGAAAGAAGTTCTTGTGAAACCCCTGTGATCTGAACATACCTCGAGGGAAAGAGACTGGATCTCTACTTCTAAAAAAGGTCTTTGCTGAAAAGACAAATGTGAAACATAAGTGTAATCTGGGGTAAGAAATGTGAATTAGGCCCTGAAATGAATCCTTTTCCCAGCACACATTCATAGAAATTACAGAGCAAAGAAAGCCAGCCATAACCAGGCTGAGTTTGAATTGCAGCTTATTGCTCAGTGTGACCCAAATGGAACCAGGCTAAATAAATCCATCAGCGGCCAGATGTAAATGGCCGTGTGCTAGGCTTATTTCCAACAGGCATTCTCTCTGCCTGGTGAAAGCCCTCTCTCCAACTGGAGGACAAGTTATTAAGAAACTGTTTGTCATCTTAGATCGGATGGATCATTTGCTTCCCTCAATTCGTTTTCTCATCATTTACTCATTACACGCCTCCTCCTGATGGAAGGAGACATTTATTAGCTTCTGCATTTATTGCATTGGCAAACAGAAACATTCTGCTGCATTTCCTGGGGGGTTCACTCATTTATCTATTGGATAAGAGACTGAGGTTTTCTACAGGGCAGAAAAATTAAAATATCAGTCAGGTTGACAGCTGGGAAAATGAGGGGCTCTCTGCTTTCTTGAGCTTTTGGTTTAGTGAGAAGCCACAATGTTATTTCACCAAACTACCACTTCACATGTAACTAAATAAACTCATATTCCCAACGAATCCTACACATGGTAAAATACACCATTGAAAGTACCTGAGATGCAAGGCTAATTGTTATTTTAAATAGAAAATGTAACAAAATGCTTTCCAAGATCCATTTCTATAAGGAGTTAAGGAGCTAGGGGGAGAACACTGTCTTACTAAACCAATGAAAACACAGCTAGAATCACAGAATTTAAAGTTGTAAGGGACCTTACAGGTCATGGAATCCTTTTGCAAGAATCTTCTTTGCAACATCCCTGACAAGCAATCACTCTCATTCTGCCTAAAGCACTGATGGTGACAGGGAGACTGGCATACCCCACAAGGCAGCTTATTTAGAACTGAAGGCTTCTGCTTGACAGTGGTCACTTTCCAAGGGTGACCTGACTGCTTGTGACCTTGGGCAAGCCACTCAACTTCTCTGGGTCTCAGGGTCCTTGTTTTAAAAATTAGGATACTCTGCTGTTTAAAGAATTAGAGTTGGAGGAGGGGAAGGTCATCTAGAGGCTAGACTACCTCAACTCAGCCAAAAGACGGTTTGGTCCAGCGGTCCTGGGATACCTCACTGTCTTCTGAGGTGGCCACTCCATGACAGAGCTGCCACCCTGTCTACAATTCTCTATGCTGAGACGCAGGTTATTCCCATCTGGATACTGGAGCTCGTTTAGACTACAGCTGTCTTCAGTTTCTTTTCAGTTCTTCCTTCAATTCTTTTCTCCTCCTTCCTCTTTGGCTTCACTCCCCTTGAACCAACATTTGTTATACACCTTTCATTCGTGACAAAGCAGAAGCAATACTGCAAAGGAGCATTCTGTTGAGGCTGCCAGCCACTAACACAACTCCTCAAGCAGCTGGCCTATGCCAGCCCTGCCCTCATCTTCTGATTCTCTCATACCAACTTTCTGGGATTTAGCTCTCAGTTCAACAAAGCACGAACAGCCTAGTATTGTGCAAGCGCTAATTATACAAAGAAAAATCGACATTTAGTCTTTTGCACACTTAGAGTTTGTATATCAGAGAACTCCAGCTTTCCTGATATAATATTACTCGAGTCCCACTGAATCATCCTGGGGATAAGAAAGAGTACAAACACTAGCAAGAATATCACTTTTACAATCAGGAACGTCTCTTAGCTAAGTGTTCATAAAGCCATTTTTTTTTCTAAATAGCTCTTAAATCTGATCTGAGAGCACCCTGGGCAGCCATACTGTTCTGTATACATGGACATTTAGTTCAACAACGATCAGAGTTCAGCCGCTGCCCTGGAGCCTCAGTTTACCACCTAGAAGAGATCCTCATTCGTTACCATGAGTGTCTTAGTCACAGTTGGCGAACTCAATGGAAGTGATGCAGCGATGTACTTGATAACTTCACTAAAAGCCCCTTAAATGTTCAACCAAAGCTTAGAAACCAGTGAAACATAGCAATATAACTTTCCAATGATTAATTCATGTGCTCCCTCCCAGTATAGTTAATGTCAACCTAAAGCCAGAGGACAAGTCATTAAAAAATAAAAATTGTACCTCAGTTATAATGACCTAGCTGCTACAGTTTCCTTCATTTGTCTTATCTTCTATGTAACCAGCTTAGATAAAAAGCAATATAGAGGTGATTCACAGGTTAACAATTCCTACAGATTCTATTACACAACATGGGATGATAAATAAGATTTTTCAATTTGGTTTCATCACTTACTTTATCCAAGTGAAAGTCTTTCTGAAGACACCCTTATCTCAAAAAGATAAATTCTTTTGAACGCTTCACTGTATGTAAGAAACTAGAGGAGAGGGAAATAATCCTTGCATTTACGTATCTGTTATAGTCTACTGGCTCCTTAAGAAAAGGGAACCATGTCCATGAATCTTGGCACCTAGAACTCAACATGTGTTGACTAAAGTGGGGAGGTGGGGAACAGCAGCAATGTGTCGCAAGTTGAAACAAAGACAAAGCTTATTTTCTCTTGATTCTGGTACTATCTGACCGTACTGAAAAAGATACCAATTTCAAAAGATGAGTGGCAATGTGATAAACCTCAATTTCAAACTACAGTAATGACTCGATAACTGAAAGATTTTAAAAATAACGTAAAAAGTTCTGAAAACTCTCATATTATCCTGCAGCTCATCCTGTTCAGAACACTGTTTTCAAATACAATGTCAGCAATATCTCTATTAATTACAAGGATGTATTCAACCATATACCTCTGTTATTAAAACTGCATTTTCTATAATCAGAAATGTTAAGACAGACAGCTAAAATGAGCTGTAATTTATCAGATAAAGAGGGTTATGGTACAAAGATACTCTTAAAATTATGCCAAATGTATTGGAAAGCAAATCATGTAACTGAGTGTCCTGAGAAACATTTACAGGGAGGGTAAAAAAGAGAGTGATAACCCGTGCTAAGAATGAGAAATGAACATGTGTCCCAAAGCTCCAGAATAGTCACTTTAACATTTACAGTCATGCCCAACCGCTGCAGCTTCAGCTTACTGTCCACAGTAGAGAAAACTTCGGGGACTCCAACCTTTTTCTGTTTTAATGATGGGGAGGAAGTGAGAGGGCAGTGGGGTGCCAGGAACATAAAAGTGGGGAGGGAAAGGTGAGAGAAGGAGAAAAAGAAAAAACAACCCCAAAGTGGAGACTCGGTACAAAGACAACAGGTGCAAAGAGTAGCTATTAGGCCTTTTATGTTTGGCTCAGTGAAAACAGAGAAGGGAACATGGAGGTGGTGAAAACAGATCTGTCCACCCTGTGCACAGGCTAAATGTGGTTAGAGGAGGACTTTTTGCCCAACTAATATTATAAACAGGTGTCGAGTCAAGCAGCCTATTTAGCCTCTTTGCGTCTAATGCAATCCCATCCCAAGTCCAACCTCCCAGGAGTCCATGCAGGACAAAGGGTGAGATTGCGGGCTTAGCTTCCAGGGATCAAATCCTGGCTCTCCCCCTTACTCTCTCTGTGACCTGGGATAAAGTACACACCATTACTCTGCCTCACTCTCGTCTATAAAATGAGGATAACCGTCCTGAACAGCTAGAAAGGTTAAATGAAGTAAGGCATGTAAAGTGCATGGCAGAGGACTGGCAAATGGTAGGCTCACGATAAATGTGGCCATTCTACCTTTCAAAGAGCTAAGTAGGATTATTCATGCTGACTTGGAATGCAACCTCGGGGGAGGTCTAAGGAGAAAAGTACAAGGTCACAGGGAGACTCAGGCACATTTTCACTTGACACGGAATTTTGTAAAAGTACTTCAATATTCATCTACCCAATCCACAGCGCCTATTTACTATTCCTCTAGAACAAGGATTAGAATCACTCTTGAAATCAGAGTGCCATTTGAACTCAACATAGAACTGATCTGCTAACAAAATACAGACCAAAATAAGCACTGTCTGCCAGACTTGGCAAGACAGATACTGTAGTACTTGAAAAGCAAACCTGGCACTTTCTGAAAAGATAGTGCAGGATACACTAGAGCAATAAACGGCATGGAATCAAGGCAAGAGATTTGGGCAACTGGTGCTCAACAGTACCTGCCAGAGGGCTCTTCCCCATACATGGCGCAGCCTGGCGCTCGGTGCCTGCTCAAGTGGCACTTGATCAGAGCCCTTCCTACGTAAAACAGCATCTCCACCCCCCCACACGCTATCATTTTCTCTCCCCTTATTATGAGTTATTTTTCTTCATATAACTCACCACTACTTGACATGAAATATATTCGTTATTCAGTGTTATATTAACAGAGTGCTAACTTTATGAAAACAGGATTTTTTTTCCTGTTTTCCGCTGTTAAATCTGCAGAGTCTAAAATGGAGCCTTCCACATAGTTCACTCTAAATAAATATCAAATGAATGACTGAGACTGGTAAACAGCTCGTGGTGACAAAGAAGAGAAAACGTTCAAGCAAAAATTCTCAATTGTTATTAAGAAGGGTACTAAATTGCTTGTTTTAAAAAAATAATGAGAACTATACAGCATAAAGAATATCCACCAACACATTCCTTTTGTATGTGGATAAACTTTTAAGAGCTGTAATTTTCTCAAAAGAAAAATGTTTTTTTCTGTATAATGGGATGATCCAGAAGGTATATTATATAAAATAGGCTATGGGAAATTTTTTTAACTGCCCTATGGGTGTTCAAGGTGGTGAGTTAGCAGGTATTTTACCATATTTTGTACCACAGAGAAAAAGAGAAAGAAAAAACAATTAACAATGGATACTTATACCTTTATCTTTAAACTGTCGCATATTCAAATAAAAAGACATTCATCCACAACTGAGAAACTAGGTTTAATCCTTATAATGCCCATAATTTATAACAACTGGATACTTTAGTCATTAAAATATACTATGATTCAAGGGACTAAAAATATAAGAACTACATATATAAAAGATAATTTAAGGGGACTAACCAATATTAGTTGGTTGTTTTTTTTTGTTTGTTTGTTTGTTTTTTGTGGTACGTGGGCCTCTCACTGTTGTGGCCTCTCCCGTTGCGGAGCACAGGCTCCGGACGCGCAGGCTCAGCAGCCATGGCTCACAGGCCCAGCCGCTCCGCGGCATGTGGGAGCTTCCCGGACCAGGGCACAAACCGGTGTCCCCTGCATTGGCAGGCGGACTCTCAACCACTGTGCCACCAGGGAAGCCCTAGTTGGGTTTTTGGGTTGTTTTTTGAGACAGAAACAGTAAACAGAACAGGAAGTTGTGGGAAATATATGAAAATGAATTTACATGAGAAACATATTAGAGTTTCATACATATAAATCTTTTTGAAAGGTTACTGGCTTGGTAATTTTGTGTTTTAGACTTAAGTCTTTAAGTTTTATGAAAATTCTCAGATTGCCTTTTGAGGAGTCTAGTCAAAAAAGGTACACTTTTAAAGAAGATAACACAGTCTACTGTGATTGTCTTCTGAGCTGGTCGACAATATGGTGAGACTCTTCGTTTTACAATTAAAAGGACTTCAGTGATTTTGCTCTTTGGTGAGTACTTTTAATAGATCCTTGCATAAACCGCACAAAATGATGAGACAGGCCAGAATTAAGCCTGACCTAGTACATTTTTCTGTAGAAATGAAACCTACAATATTGATATCAACACCCCCTATCACCTTCCTGCAGCCATGACCCCACCAGTGATGGTTTCTGCCACTCATGAATACAATCCAAAGTTAAACTCGTTTTTCAAGAAAAGACCCTTCTAATCAGGAATGTTATTCCCCGTGAAATCCACCATTAGACGAGGGTGTCTGTCAAGGAAACGCCCCTCTGTGATTCCTCGCTGCATGTCTCCTTGCTCTTGCCCCATCACGACCCTGTGACCTGTCCTCACTCATGTTTTCATGCTCTCTCCTCCTTGTCATCCATTCCATTTTATGGGTAATAGGCAGAGGGTTTAAAAAAAAAAACCCAAAAACCCCCCACTAGTTCTGTACTTCTTATTAAATAAAAAACTCTGCAAGACTGACCCTAAAATCACAATGCAGAAATAAATCCTTGTTCTACATTAATATCCTAAGTCAGAGACTTCCAATAGAAGATTAAAATGAAAAGCCAACACTAAAAAACAACAACAAGAACCAACCTAGACATGAGCTGTATAGAATTTCCTCCAGATTCTACAGCCTCCTCTGGACCTATGCTCCCCATACCCCAGCAACTTCCTTAAAGCTGCTACCCCCAAACTTCACCACCAGTCTCTGGAATCTGATTTCTTTGCCTTTGTGTGCCCAGTCTTGAGGAGCTGGACTCCAACATTATAATATCACAGGGTTTAATAAATAAGCCATTTTTAACCTGGAAAAGTGAAAGTTCAACCAGCTTTGGGTTTCTGTTGCTGCTTTAATTTCCCTCCCATCAGCTGGGCTTATATTCATTCAACTCAATGGACAAAGATTCACCCCAGCCTCTCTCAAGAGATGGAGGATGACAGAAAAACGTAAGTGCACAAGTGCGCGAAAGTATCCAGATGACTATCTACTATCTCTGATACATATAGGTTGCCAAATTTGAATGGAAATACATACAAGAGAAATCCCTTTTTACCAGATAAAATGAAGTACATTAAAGAGGTCTGAAAATCAAAAAGATAATGTAGACCCAAATTGTAGCTTTTTAAAAAATTATGTCTATTTTACAAAACCGACCTACAATTGAGCCAGTGATTCTGTTTCTTCCGGCAAAATTCAATATAACATTTCAACATGACAAAATAATAGATATTTTTTCTAGGGTTTTTTTTCCCCCAACAAGTTACCTCAAACAGTGTATAATTATCAATCTCCTAGACGCTGGAGACTAATGATGATGATACCTGATGTTATCCTAATTTAATATCCATGTAAATTCACATATAATATTTTATTTCCTCTCCACACCCTCAGGAAACATGTTTTGAAAGCCAATTTACAGATGAGGGCTCTGAGGGTCAAACAGGTTACTTGGTATTTCCAAGGACAAAGAACTGGTACGTAGGAGGTCTAACATTTGAATCCATATCCACTTGTCTTTAATGCCATTATATTTACCTTGAGGTCCTTTGGTGGAGGGGTCCCAAGGCTTTGATGCATTCCAGAATCATCTAAGCTCATCTCCCTAACATTCTGAGGTCTGGGGTTATTCTTAAATATAGCAGGTAATGACCAGAAGACAAGCATTTGTGGGTATATGAAAATGAGCAACTGGAACAAACTAGCAACTTAGCTGTCCTTTCCTCTGATAGAACAATCAGGTGAGTTCTACTGAAAATTTCTTTCATTCGGTATAGCAATTAATGTTAAGACTACTGCATGCCTGCTTTGTACCATGATATCAACACAGCTAGTGAAATTTTATTGCTTGTTTGATTAAGTTTCATAAAGCCTAAGGAATGGTTCCCAAGTATTCATTATATTTCAGTCACCTCTGCAATAGCTGGGATGGCCACCCCAACACAAATCACTTCTAGGAACCTAAATAAACAAATACTCATTCACTAACTTAGAACCTATTTGATGAGATAATTACAAGGACTAGGTAGACAATGCCACCACTCCCTTCCCCAACTACATAAAACCAATTTTTAAACCTCCAGGTTTCTGTTTCCTCATCTGAAAAAGTACACTTTTGTGCTAGATGATTATTAAAGTTCCAAGAAGCACTTTCTGCTCGTGGACGCCGCCGAGTAAGCATCGTTGACGTCTCCCCCACCCACCCTCCACTGTCGTCATGTCTAAGTCAGAGTCACCCAAAGAGCCCGAACAGCTGCGGAAGCTCTTCATCAGAGGTTTGAGCTCCGAAACAACCGATGAGAGCCTGAGAGCCATTGTGAGCAGCCGGGAGCGTGCACAGACTGTGTGGTGATGAGGGATCCAAACACCAAACGCTCCAGAGGCTTCGGGTTTGTCACATATGCCACTGTGGAGGAGGTGGACGCGGCCATGAAGGCAAGGCCACACAAGGTGGATGGAAGAGTTGGGGAACCAAAGAGGGCTGTCTCAAGAGAAGATTCTCAAAGGCCTGGTGCCCACTCAACTGTGAAAAAGATTTTTGTTGGTGGCATTAAAGAAGACACTGAAGAACATCATCTAAGAGATTACTTTGAACAGTAGGGGAAAATTGAAGTGATTGAAATCGTGACTGACCCAGGCAGTGGCAAAAAGAGAGGCTTTGCTTTCGTAACCTTTGATGACCATGACTCTGTAGACAAGGTTGTCATTCAGAAATACCACACTGTGAATGGCTACAACTGTGACGTAAAGAAAGCCCTACCTCAGCAAGAGATGGCTAGTGCCTCATCCAGCCAAAGAGGTCGAAGTGGTTCTGGGAACTTTGGTGGTGGTCGTGGAGGTAGTTTTGGTGGGAATGACAACTTTGGTCGTGGAGGAAACTTCAGTGGTCGAGGTGGCTTTGGTGGCAGCCGCGGTGGTGGTGGCTATGGTGGCAGTGGGGATGGCTATAATGGATTTGGTAATGATGGAAGCAATTTTGGAGGTGGTGGAAGCTACAATGATTTTGGCAGTTACAACAATCAATCTTCAAATTTTGGACCCATGAAACGAGGAAACTTTGGAGGCAGAAGTTCTGGCCCCCATGGTGGTGGCGGTCAATACTCTGCCAAACCCCGAAACCAAGGTGGCTGTGGTGGTTCCAGCAGCAGCAGTAGCTGTGGCAGTGGCAGAAGGTTTTTGATTACTGCCAGGAAACAAAGCTTCGCAGGAGAGGAGAGCCAGAGAAGTGACAGGGAAGCTACAGGTTACAACAGATTTGTGAGCTCAGCCAAGCACAGCGCTGGCAGGGCCTGGCTGCTACACAGAAGACATGTTTTAGACAATACTCATGTGTATGGGCAAAAAAAACTGGAGGACTGTATTTGTGACTAATTGTATAACAGGTTATTTTAGTTTCTGTTCTGTGGAAAGTGTAAAGCATTCCAACAAAGGGTTTTAATGTAGACTTTTTTGCACCCATGCTGTTGATTGCTAAATGTAATAGTCTGATCATGACGCTGAATAAATGTGTCTTTAAAAAAAAAAAGTTCCAAGAAGCAGTAAACTTCTATGTGTCTATAAAATATTCCATTTCACTAACATAGCATCCAGGTATTAATACTGGTTTTAATCGTCAGTCAACACAGGCTTTAAAACATCAGCAATCTTGTCCTCCTGCCTGGCAAGGCTTAAAACCCAGGATTTCATCAGAATCACTGTTTCCATCTGGCAACATGTAGAGTAACATTCATTCAGAAACTATCTTTTGCATAATTACTCTTAAATAGCTAGGGTATAACTGACAGTTCTGTAAATGTAGTTACTTTATGTAACTTGTGCCTCTATTTAGCACAATATACTTATCCTTTTGTCTTTCTGGCATTATTCTTTTGGGAACTGAGTTCACGGTCAAATCCAAATGATATAATATAATTTTTTAATGTACCCACCAGAGAAATGGCAGTCTCTGCCTTTAATTACATGCTATTGAATTTTAACAAACAGGTCTAGGAATGTCTGCCAAATTTCTACAATCTAGAGCAACTACATCATGAGAGAAAAGACGGTTTACAATTTATTATGTATTATTTTTCTGGAACTACAGAAATATTCACTGTAGTTCTAGTTAAATTTTCATTTTAACAATAGCTAGATAAACAGAAACACAGACCTTCTCAGCACATGGACTGCCTACCCAAGGATCTTAACTCTCAGCCTTGAACTACTCTTCTCTCACTTCTATTTTCACTCTCCACCTCACATCACTTACAGTCTGTCTAGGCAAGGTAGAGACTACATTATGATTAAATTCTAGAAATGCTAATATTAAGAAGAAATGACAGGCAAGGAGGAGGGATGAGATAGCAGAGGTAAACCGTGCCTGCGTTAGTCACTCCATGGATCACAGGACCTACTGTGCACAATACCGGGGCACGGAGTACGTGCTCAATATCCCCTAAACAGGGGATGTCTAACACGGGGCAGAGCAATGTACAGAGAGACAGCAAGCTTGGGGATTTCCTAGTGAATAACACTGAAGCAGTAGAGGGAAAACCATCATGGAGGTTAAATGCAGGAATGGCTTAAGGGTAGCTGACTGAGTGTTAAACTTCTGAGATTTAATTACTTGGGTTAATTCAGAGGCAGAGCCTAGGGAAGCCCCTGAATTGAAGTTCAAATAGCTGTAAGATAGGAGCAACACCTCTGGCCTTAAACTAGAGAAAGGAAATTGACAGTAAACTCATATTTGTGTGACAATAACCTAAATTTGCAGGAAGTTTATGCTCCAAGATTCCATATGTACGCAATCTGAACAGCAGGCTAAGTAGGCTGGACTGCTGTGGACACAGGAGTTCAAGGGCTACGTTGGAGATCTATTAGAAAGAAATGATTTTGCAAAGTAGGCCATGGCAAAGGAAGACGGTGAGGGCAGAGGTGCCCAAGTGGCAATGGGAGCTACAAGAAGATCATTCTTGGACCCTCCACCCGCTTCTCTCGCTGTCATCCCCCTAAGCCTCTTCACCATCACCATGGCTGATCTAGCCTGGCTTTAATTTTGATTTCTGGTTATTTCTCCCCCTGGTATTTCCAGGACCATCATCTTTTCCCTCCATCCTCTCAGAGGCTAAGGCCCAATCTACAGATCCTTTACTGTTTCCTTACTGTCAGCATCTCTCCTATCCGTTTAGTCTAGGTACTAAAGCCATACTAGTTGTATCCATCATCTGATCATGAAACAGGTTTAATATCACTTCACTGCAGAATATGATCCACTGTTAAGTAAGACTGCTGGTGCTTAGTTTATGTAAGAAGCCAAGTACAAATGCTGCTAAGGGAAACATGGCTGAGAATCTGTTACTTGACTCTACTGGCTCTAAACAAAAAGTGTCATGCCCACTTCCACCAAAATTCTTCCTAAAATCTGGGCAAGGGGAGTGGAATTGCATAATAACTGTAATGTCAGAAAGCCTCAAGGGAGTATTGTAGTCTACCACTGGTCACACAGAAGGAGAGGCTGTCAGTGAGGAGACAGAGGCCTGGCTACACTGGCTGGGAAACTTTAGGGCAAGTTACTTGATGTCTCTGAGTCTGAAGAACAAAGTCAGTAACTGGTTAGGTGGTGAAGGAAGAAAATACCTTCCCCTAGAGGTCTGTCCAGGGGTTAAAATGATTGTGTTAAATAATTTTGTGTACTGCCAGGCTTATAATAGTCCCTCAATAGATGGTGGCTGTTTTAATATGCTGCTGCTGATGATAATACTCTATTTCTTGGCCAGCAGCCTTGGAACAGCAAGGATGTCCACAGTGCAAAGTACCCAGGAACATTTTCACCAAAAGCCAAGTTTGGGGATAACTCATGAAGTTCGGATTCTATTTAGGACAGGGTTTGTGGACAAAACTGATTACCCCTGCCTCAAGTCACATAAACGTAACGGATAAGAACATCGCTTAGGCAATATGATTTAATTTACGTCAAAGGTTTGCGCCCAAATAGTAGCATCTGCACTATTTCATTTTATGTAAATAAGATATGCAGCTGCATTACTATCAGTAGCTGGCATGGCTGGAGCAGAAGGACCCTCACCTGAATCTCTAGGAAACTTGCAGGGTAAGGTGTAACTTGAGGCGAGGTGCACCTGGAAGATGCATATCTAAGGTACCTGGGCCACTTCTGGGATTAAAGCCTTTCACCTGCTGAAAACTCCTTTATTCATTTACTCAACAAAGATCTGTCAGGCACCTACTACGTGCCAGGCTCTGTTGCAGGGGCTAGGGATAGAGCAGTGAACAGACAGGGTTCCCACCCTCATAGATCTCATGTGAAACTACAAGTCGTGAGGGGGCAGTGCTGTGGCCACACTGTCCTCCCTGGACTCTCGAGCTTAACCGTCTCTGAAGCTGAATGAGATTACAGAGCAGGATTGTTGACCTTCATTCAACTTCCTAGGATACAAAGACTGCACTACTTTCTGACCTAGGCAAGCAAACCTTACTGCTTCCAAACTCTTTCTGAACGGTCACAGAAAACTCAAGACTCTGAAGGAGTGGAAGATATTGATACATCTTTTGCTTGTTCCTCCAGCTCCAGATCTTGGTAAACACTTTTGGGTTAAAAACCCACAGTGGTAATTAAATATTTATCAAATCTGATTACCCTCCTACTTCATTCCATGAAAAAGAAGAAAAATCCTACTGCGAGCCTGGATCCTTGGTGGCATTCTGTGTGCCCAATTCTTCACATGAGGATGTACGACTCTTGGGTTAATGGGCGTGATTCTGTGTCCTGTGGTGGGAGGGCCCTGATGAAACTGAGCTACCATGGGTACAGCTTTCTCAAAGACTCTTAGATAGGCCAGAGATTATGAAGACAGTTTAGAGTCAGAACACAGCCCTCCAGAGGAACTTTAGAATCCCCAGGCCTCTTCCTCTTCTGTCCACCCTTCTGCAACATCGTACAAAGGCAGGCAATTCCAGGATGGCTGCAGGTCCTCAGAAGCCCTCAAATTAGGAACTCTATCAACAAACTTCTATGGCTGCCCGACCTCTACATTCTAGGATGCAGATAAGGAAGGACTCAAAAAAAATGTAAGTCCTGGCATTATGCAGGGCACAGAAAATCTCAGATGGTATACTGGGATAAGTTAATGAGTGTTTCTTGAAAAAAAAGACTCTATGGTTTAATGCTGAAACATGGCATGCAGTATCCTCATCTTGGAAGCTCAGAATGTATACAAACTCTGAGAAGGCCCACAGTAAAGAAATCTGTTCTGCTTAGTTAAGCTTAGCACTCTTCAAAATTATTTGGCCAAGGCACCCATCCCACCTCCTGACTAACACATTAATTTTAAAAGTTATCTACTGCCTATTATGTGCCAGGCACTATCATGGTGATCAAAAAGTGGAAATAGTTCTGGTCTTCATGGAACTTACATAATTAACATTTATTTTCAAATATAGCTATTTAACACAACCAGTTCACTGGGTCTGTCTACCTATCTATCTATCTATTTATTGGCTGCGTTGGGTCTTCGTTGCTGTGAGCAGGCTTTCTCTAGTTGTGGTGAGCAGGGGCTACTCTTCGTTGCAGTGTGCGGGCTTCTCATCGCGGTGGCTTCTCTTGCTGCGGACCACGGGCTCTAGGCACAGGGGTTTCAGTAGTTGTGGTGTGCAGGCTCTGGAGTTGTGGCTCATGGGCTCTAGAGCACAGGTTCAGTAGTTGCGGCACACGGGCTTAGTTGCTCCGCAGCACGTGGGTTCCCGGACCAGGGCTCGAACCCGTGTCCCCTGCATTGGCAGGCGGATTCTCAACCACTGTGCCACCAGAGAAGTCCCAGTTCATTGGGTCTTTACCTGAGCATTTAACCTGACGAATCTCTTCAACCCACTAAATTCCACTTTAAATCCCATGATCTTTAGACCTTTAAGGGACAAAAAGTAGTAGCTACTCCTCACAAAATATTTCTGCTCTGGAAAACAGTCTGGCAAAGCCTCCACGGATCCACTGTAGCAATTAAAAGCTCTGTACCAGATGCCAACAGGTGTTTGTACCATTTGTGTTCATCACTATATCTACGTACAGTGCCTGGCTCACTGGAGGAATTTAACAAATGTGTGTTTGAATGAATGGTGAATGCCAATGACCCCCTCTAGCGCCCTCCACCCCAAATTCTGATAAGAATGACCAAGGTCAAACTCCTATGTTAGTCTCCATGGCCAGCCTGGATTTAGATTCCCTTCATTAAATGCTGACCTTACGGTGCCAACCTGCTTTTATATGCCAAGTTCAGATATGGGCACTTCTTACTTGATGATGTTAAGAGATAACACTATTTGCAAATGTTTTAATGACCAAATATATCTTTCTTAATGAAGCTAATGTGTTGAAACGTAATCCCTTATAGAGGCACAGCTGGCTCATGGTCTGAACGTAAAACTGGGATTCAAGTGCATCTTCTAACGCCAGCCCTGCAATTTCCTTTAAAAAAATTAATATTCATGTATTTTAATTTTTTAGTCAGTAAAATAGGGAAATAAGCACTGGCTGGTCTGCCTAAATGGAGTACACTTGAAATATATAAATAAACAAGATACCAAGAAGCAAAACAATCACTAATTATGAAATTGGATGCAAAGAAAATTTAAGAGATTTAGCTCATTTTCAATCAAATACACAGGAAATACACAGGAAACGCAGAATGACTTCCTGGGTGCAATATTCTTATCAATAACAAGAAAAGATTCCAAAGAAAGGAAAGAGGATATTAATTGCTTTTCAAATAAGACAGCCTACTGACTTCTGACAGACAAAATGAACAGAATCTTTAAAAGTGGAATTAATATTCCCTGGATTTCATAACACTTTATTTCTTACCTTGTCTTTACACATTCAAGTGGCATACCATTTTAAAAACTGTCATGGTAAACAGAATCTATTTTACTGTAGAGTCTTTCACAAGGTAAAGGAAATGTGAAGAGCTGAGAAAGTAAGCAACCCATACTGTTGGCATCTTAGCACTTATGATCATGACAAGTACTCAAAAAAGGCAATACTGGGCTTTAAAGCTGAACTGTACATTATCTCTTTCTCAGAGCCCTGGGGCTATCGCTGCAAAGCACAGTGGTCCATTCTAAGATCTGAATAGAGAAAAGGAAGAGATCATTAAATTATAATTTCCATGCACAATTGGTACAAGTATTTCCTACCAACAGGACTGATATGAAAGCAAGATCCCAGAATAAAGCTGCTCAGCAGAGAGGATGGCAGTATAGTGTCCTGTAAATTTGGTTTCACTGAAAGCCCTGACACATCATAATAGTGAAATCCTATTTACTGTAGCAAGCAGGGTGGATAATGCTATTTAATACCTGGTATACTCTGTGCCATCAGCCCATAGCTTTGTACTCCACATTCTCATCTTACCTTAAGGTTAATACTTCTTGACAGCCTACATGGTAAATAGCCCCAAATTAAGTGCTGATACCATGATTTACAAATCTTTCCTCTAAAGTTAGGCATAGAAAAACTGGCTCCAGTTAAAGGGATCATTTTTACAGGATGCACTTTTAACAGTTCATCCTGGAAAAAATTTAAGTCTCGTAGCCCTAAAGCCAGATTAAGAAAGCATTTCAAGGTTACCCAAGGTTACCACATTTCCCATTAGAAAATTCAGAGAGGTTAACAGAAAAGCCAATGTGTTTGGAGGACTTGTTGAATAATGAATTAAGGATAAGACCCCCATATTCACTATACTGTATCAATTTTCTTGCCCCTAGAGAACAAAAATAGAAGAAAAAAAAAAAGTCCACCCTGCTTGCTGCTTTTGGAATATCTGCAATAATAAACTTCCCTTAGGGAGCCCGGTAAGAGTGCAAAAGGGTTCAGTCTCTGAATCTAAGTTATAAATAACTGTTTCAATTACATTAACAAAGGATATGGTGATACTGGGCCTTATTAATTTCTCTGCCTAACAATTAACATCTAAGTGCATTTATTTGAACTATCATTACTTGTTAATCATAAAAAAAAAATCTCAGAGCAACTGAAGGTACATGCTGAAAACCACTTTGCTGAAACCTCTGCCGTTTTTAATGGTATTATGATTAAAAGTGACATTGGCTTCTATGCCTTCAACATCCAAACTCCTGGACCAGAGAGGCTTATCTTTCTGCAACCCTTGGTAACTACAGAAACCACAGAGAAACTGCCTTGATTTCAAGATGAATGAGGAGGCCAGCACAAAATTTCCAAGTGTCGAAGGAATAATCTCTCTCTCTAGGCCGACAAATGCAAACTAGCATAACCTACGGAGGCATATCTACCACAAAGTTATGCTTTTAACTACTGTGTTAAATTTGCTACATCACAGTGCATGGCCAAAACATACACATTATTTAGTGTATATATCAGCTACCCATATGACCTAGAATCACTGACAACTGTTTAGAAAGCACCTCAGGGGGAAAACATCGAAGGGGTTTTTTTATCCCGTAAATTGAGTTTAAGCAGTTATCGCCCTACCCCAAAATAGATTGTTTATGTTTTAGGATCTCAGATGTCAGTGGTCTGTGATTCTACCCTGTATTAATCCCTTGAAATGGCTGACCCAGCTCTGCTCAATGAAATATTTTTACAGTGACAGACTTCATCTGGTAGTAAAAATGCATACTAATTTCTTCGCATAAGGAACACACTGGGCTGGCAATAATCTGTTCTGTTGTCATTTCTCTTTATTATCATTCTTGGCATTATTTTTCCCCCAAGCTTTGCAAAGAGGAACACAGAAATGAAGGTACTAATGACAAAGAAGTCGTCAAGCAATCATAAAAGCCAATTAATCATACAGATGAGCCCAACACTGTGATGCAATAGAAGATATGCCACCCACTACAAGTAAAAAGGCTTTTAAAAATTGCTCAGTTGATGTAAGCATGACCTTAGAATTTAATTAGCAACTCTCTCCACAGGTGATGAACTAGTAAAGTACTTTTCTTCTTAATGACAATTTATTTTTCACCATTCTCTTTGCCCTGCTCTCTTTTGCTCAGCTTGTATAATTCCCTCTCCTCCTTAATTGTATGCGGTTGACTGCAATGTGTATGTAAATAGCTGCTGAAATCCAGAGGAGCCTGTAAACTGAAAGCAATACATACCCCACTACCCTGTTGATCTGAACACTGTAACAGTACCCAACTAAGCTCTCTGATCTCCCTCAGCTCCTCAAGCCACCAGGCCTTTTACAGCTCTCTTCATGCTGTGCCAAACCCCACCATTCTCATGAACGCCAAAAGCAAAGTGCATTCAGTAGAGCAAATCAATTCAATTCATAATTGAGAAGTCAGACATGCAAGACACACTGATCATCAAAGAACTCATATCTCTAGATGTCCTGGGGAGCGAGGGGTCCTTCATCCTAGAAGATGCTGGGAGAATCTGGATTCTGCCCTGTTATAATATGGCCTTGGTCCTGCCTCTCAATTTCCTTCCAGAGTGCTAACAGACTACGAGAAAAATACACACTTTCCTGAAGAATATCCAGGCAATGGATGTTCCGGAAGCAGGCAATCCAGGCTCTAATTAGATAACCATCAAAACAGTTGATAAAACAGTTACAGAAAGTTTGTTTTCTTTCTAGAGATGGAATGAGATGACTATCCTGTAGTAACACTGTGAGCATATGAATGAATGAATCTCAAAGACATTTCTAAACTGCTTGAATGACTGAATTTCTTACTTCAAAGTAAAAGCAGCACAACTAGATATTACAGTAACTCTTGGGGGTATCATGTTGCAGTCGCTAAGTAATAAGACCCTGTTTATTCCCTTTTGGTCCAATTTTCCCAGGAAGTGCCAAATCCTCGGGAGAAAATTAGGCATTTTGAATGCTTAACATTTTCAGGTTATGAGGTGGCACTGATCAAGTTTTAACATCAGGACCTAAAAAGTTGTATTAGAAGCCAGAAGGAGTTAATTTACTACCCAAAGAATTAACAAAGCAATCAGCAGGATTTAACTTCTTAAGTGCACAACTGACAAACTTTAAAGATGGTGCTGGACAATGGCTAAAAGCTCAGGTGTTGGACCTGGCTCAAATCCAGATCACATTTTGTCTGTATATTCTTGGGCAAGTTACTTGAAGCCTTAGGACCTTCATCTAAACAACAGGGTTGACAGCCTCATAGGGTTGTTTATGATAATAAAATGACATAATCCATGCAAAGTGCCAGCACAACATAAATACTCAAAAAATGTTACTGTTAGAGCTACTAGGACGATGAGGATGCTATAAATATCCAGATATTCAAAGTTAAACTTGATTTTCTCACAGGATAGATTTAGATTATTAATTTAAATAACTAATGAAGATACTAAATATTTTGTGAATACTTAAGAACTGTACACTAATAGCTTGGCCCTAACTTTATGGCATAAGCTTAGTAAATGTAGGATTCGTTCACTGCACGCCTACTACGTGAGTTGTGGGAAATAAGAAAATGACCTTTATCCTCGAGGAGTTTACAAAATAAACACAGATAACTAATCATAATTGTCATAAATGTGGCACATTAAGGGAGGTACACAAAGCATTATGGAGAATTCCCTGAGGGACTGGCAAAGGCTTCTTAGAAACATCTAAGAACCTTTTCTTCGAAAGCTGCCCTGGGCTTTCTTTCATCAAATCTCCCAACAGGAATTAATACTCTCAAGCCTCTTACCTCAACCACCAGGAATTGATACTCAAGCCTCTCTCAATTAGGGCATACCTACATGCAACGCCTCTCACATTCTTTTTTTTTTTTCCCCTTTTAATTAATTTATTTATTTTTGGTTGCCTTGGGTTTTCGTTGCTGCACGCAGGCTTTCTCTAGTTGCGGTGAGCGGGGGCTACTCTTCGTTGTGGTGCCTGGGCTTCTCATTGCAGTGGCTTCTCTTGTTGCGGAGCATGGGCTCTAGGCACACGGGCTTCAGTAGTTGTGGCGCGCGGGCTTAGTTGCTCCTCGGCACGTGGGATCTTCTCAGACCAGGGCTTGAACCCGTGTCCCCTGCATTGGCAGGCGGCTTCTTAACCACTGCGCCACCAGGGAAGTCCACGTTCTTAAAATACAAAAGTTTATCTCACGTCCACGTCAACGTTGTTTGATGAAGCTGGCAACATTTGCAATGAAACAAGGACTCAAAAAACTTTTAAATGGCTTTGACCTTCTTTCTCAATGAAGAGTTGTTGCTTTTGCATACTGGTTCTGAGAAGCGTGAAATTGGTGTCCAATTAAATTGCACTTATTACTCCTCCCGAGTTAGTGAAAGGAGAAAGTTATCTCAGACTCCTGGTGAACCAGCCAATATAAATACCTGGGACGAGAAAGCTCCATTCACACAAGGGAATGTCTAACTGATAAGGAGTTTACTGAAATAGAACCAAGAGGCACACCAAGCTGTATTATAGAACTGAATGTGCTTCAAATGCTCAATAGACTTGGGTTCATAATTCTCAAATGACCATGAACTTCTCACTTCAAAGTAAAAGAAGCACGATGAGATATTAAGATAACTCTTAGGGGTATCATGCTGTAGGTGCATCACGAAATTTGCCTCAAGTCAATGAAAATGAATAGTTGAGTAACAAGACTGAGTCATAAAAAAGTGATTATGTATACAATTACTGTGTTTGCTAATCTAGCTGATGGGCAGATGGTACGGTGGTCTTAGAAATCATCCCTGTAATGACTCTGTAAAAGACTCAGTGTCCCCTCCTCTCCATTAATATACCACCTAGTATTCAGTGTATGGTTTCTTAAGTTCACTTGGTTATAATAGAGAAAGATATGTACTTATATCCACTTTTAAACTTGAATTTTAAACAGGAACCTGGGATTTCATTGTAAGTTAATGATTCTGCAAGTTATAATACCACAATCATTTTTTTCTTACATTATCCACTATTGGATTGGGCATTTTACATCTTTTAACACAAAGTGTGTAGAATTTCTAACAGAAATGGTTAGACGTTGTACTTTTCACTGTCATCACAAGAAAAACCCTCTTTACAATCCTTCGCATTAAGGCTAGAAAATGCTTCGTCTCTGGACACCTAAATGTCTCTCAAATGTTCCTAGATGAAATCCAATTGGACAAAATTCACCTTAGGTACTTTAGGAATGGCAGTAATAAACAAAAACAAGATATTATAAAATGGGCAGAAGACATCAGAAAGCTGAATAACACTAAAGTAATTTTATGATTTTTCATATCTTGCACACAATGGAAAGGAAATATTCTTTAATGGCAACAGCTTGAATTTGCTAAGCTCTTTCCAGTTTTCAAGGGGCTTTTAAATGTATCATTTTAAAGAACCAGAGACCACGAGAGATTAGGTGAATTGTCAAATAACTAGATGAAAAAGCCATGCCTTCTGACTCCTAGTCCAGCATTCTTTCCACCACATGTTCTTAAATATGGAGTTATTAAGTATTAACTAATAATAATGTGATTATTCCTCCTCGGCATTCTTCTAAGTTCACTCAGCTTCTCAGCTTTCAGTTAAAATTCCTAAATAACTTCTTTCCAGCCTCATCTTCAAAAAAGAAAAGATGTGTGTTTGTGTGTTATAAGAAGACGTTTGTGACAATGATTTGGTATCAGCACACCATGTCCACCTGACCTTCCCCACCTTGTTCTAACCTGAGACCAGAAACAACAGTTAACTGTTAAGCAGACCCCTTTAATCGGCCGAGAGCAAATCCTCTCAGTGCCTCATACCCATCACTGAATATCTCTATCAAATTGGTGGATTTATGAGAAATGGGTAAATATTTATCAGTGCCTTTTCTTATACCTAACAGTAATCGATGAGGACTTCAAAAGGTATCTAGCATAGTAATACTTGAAAGCAAAGAAAACTATCACTGAGTGGGGAAAAAGCAGGTCCTGGTTAATCACCTCAAAAACTTTTACTCAATCATTTTATTCGGCTAACATTTACTCATTATATCAGGGACAGTGCTCTGGATAGACAGAAGTAAAAAGAAGAGCTACCACTGACTGAATGGTTACCCTGTCCTGGACACTATTATAGGTGATTTGTGAGAATTATCTCATTTAACAAATTAATACCATCATTTTATAGCTGAGGAAACTGGAAGTTTACGTTAGATGCTCCATGAGATGCAGCAGGTAAATGTCAGTTCAGGGATTTGAATCCAAGCCACCTGATGTCAGAACCTGTGCACTAAACCAGGCTTCTGCAAACCACAACTCACGGGGCAAATCCAGCCCGCCACCTGTTTTACTACAGCCCTAAGAATGGTGTTACGTTTTTAAATGGTTGGGGGAAAAAAATCAGAAGAGTATTTCATGACATTTGAAAATTACATGAAATTCTAACTTCAGTGTCCACATATTAGAACAGTCACACTTGTTCACTGACATACTGGCTATGGCTGCTTTCACATTACAATGGCAGAGTCGAGTAGTTGCAACAGAAACCATACATGGCCTGCAAAGCCTGCAATATTTACTACCTGGCCCTTTACAGAAAAATGTGCTGACTTCTGTGCTAAGCATTTCCACTTTATGCTTATTTAACATCTCTACTTGGATGTCTTAAGTAGCATCCCAAACTTACCATATCCAAAATCGAACTGATTTCCTCCACTACCCACATCCAGATCCATATTTTAATAGCCTTGGCCTTGGAAAATCCATCCTTCTAGCTGTAAAAGCTATATACCTAGAATATCTCTGAGTTCTTTCTTTCACTCATGTTCAAAACCACCAGCACATCTGGTCAGCTCTGCCTGTGAAACATCCAACCACATCTCATTCCTCCACTGCTAGCACCCTGGCCCAAGCCATCACCACCCCTTTTCTGAATTGCCACTATTACCTCCAAGTCCCTCTTGCTTCAGTTCTTGCCCAAGACAGCAGCCAGAATACTCTTCCACTCAAAAGCCCTCTTGGTGCTGGCCTGCTTCCCATTGCTGCAGACCTCTTCCCAGATGCCATCCCATTAGACAGGCCCTCCCTCTCCACCCAACCCCACACCTGCACTCTTAGGCCCTGGGACTCCTTTTCCCCCCACTTTACTGTCTGCCATATTATCACAATCTGCCATTCAACATGCTGACGAGGTTTTAACTGAATTTAAGCTCCACGAGGGCAGAAGTTTAGTTCACTTTCTTTATTAGCATATCTCTGGCACTACCAGAGCCTGGCATATATTAGGTAGATATCTGCTGAATCAGTGAGAAAATGGTCCCTACACTCAAGAAGCACTCAGTTCAGTGACATACAGAGACAGGTGAAGATGATCAACACCAAATATTTGTACTGAATGGGGCTTAATAGTTTCTTTCTTACTTTATCTAGTTTCTTATGAAACAACCTATTCTAAATCAATCAACTTTGGGGGTCTCAATCAAAGCAAAGAGAAAGCTAGCTTTGTAACCTCATGGTCTATGTATGAACTTATCCTAGACAACAAATACACTTCACTGAACAGGGGCACTGATTGGGTCCCTCAAGCTCCCATTCTTAAACCCACTGCTTCCTTTTGTTCCAGTCTTAATTTCCTTCTTTGCGTCTCTGTCAAATTCCAGGGTCAGGTCAACCAGAGGTACTTCCTCCACTCCTCATCCTAACTCTTCTCCTGAGTCCTACTATTTAGCTCCTGTCCACCAGTTTGGAAGAAGACATTCATTTCTTGGCCACAAGCGCAGTGAAACAGCTTTCACAAAGACAATTTATCCTTTAAAACACTACCATTTCTAAGAACGTGCTCAAGTTTAGTCAATGTTTGGGAAAGCCAACAGTAGCACTCTACCGTTTGACCTGGAGACAATGCAGTTTCTAAACATACAGGGAAAAATATTTGGAAGGAGTTCCTTAGTAGTAAAACGCATCAATGAACAAACAACACAACAATACGCAAAACTACCGAAGTAAAAATGACATTATCTTCAAGAACGATCTGCACACTTGGCGTCTTCATTTCCCGGCCACTTTTTAATGAGACAAAGCAGTTACAGTGCTAATGTACTGATTTTTAAATATATACATGGGAACACCGCAAATGTGGTAAAAGAAGAGAATCACTGACAAGAAATAGTCATACCCTCTCCTCCAGTCTAGCCAGCTGCTCTTTGTAGAATGCATCCTGCTTCTTTATCACTCGATCTTTCTCTTCCAGCTGCTTAGCCTAAAAAAAGAAATGAAGAATATACTATATGAAGAAAAAGCAGTAACAGCAAAGCAGAAGTATAAACTGCATTAGAAATAAGTATTCAAAGATGAAGATTTTTGCAATCTATTAGGTCTCTGCCATAGAAAAAAACATTAATAAGATGAGGACTGCTGCATCTAAATGTAAAGAATGAGTCTGCATTGCACTTGTTGTTAACTGTAACAGCTGTGTCCTACTTTGTCCAAGTGTTTTTGATAATGTCAGAATACAGCACAGACAGTTTTATTTAACTTCTCTTTCGAAGAGTAATTTCAAGGATTAATATTTTGCACAATAAGACTTTGATTTTATTCCAGGTATAATACACGTGGTTATTAACCATCTTTCTGGAGCGATAACCACAAGAAAACGCCTATATAAGATTTTGTACATCAACCTTAACGTTTGAGAACCCTTAAACTACCCAGTACAACCAGCATATAAACACATGTATTGGTCTACCTCCTTTTTAATGAAGTAGCTATCTTTGGCGAAAAGGGCAAAAACTATTGTATTTGTTTATTTGAATAATTTTAAATAATTAATAAAATAATAAAAGTAATTTTTAAACTCTTAGTTATCCCACTTCTAATTTATAAGATTTTCTTTTTACAAAATTAAAAATCCAGTAATAAAATATTTATTCTTGAAAAAAATAATGATAAAGATGCTTACTTTTGAATGTTTTTCAAGCTAAATTTAAAAATGCATTTCTTTGAAATCTTGCCATTTGGAACAACATGGATGTACCTAGAGGGTATTATGCTAAGTAAAATAAGGCACACAGAAAAAGAGAAATATTGTATGATTTCACTTATATGTGGAATCTAAAAAACAAAACAATGAACAAACATAGCCAAACAGAAACAGAGTCATAGATACAGAGAAGAAACAGACTGTCAGAGGGGAGGGGTGTGGGGAGGAGAGAAATAGGTGAGGGAGATTAAGAGGCAAACTTTCAGTTACAAAATAAATGATTCACAAATGTGAAATGTACCGTGTGGGGAATGTAGTCTATAATTAGTTAATATCTTTGTATGGTGACAGATGGCAACTAGACTTATTATGGTGATCATTTTGTAATGTACAGAAATATCGAATCACTATGGTGTGCACCAGGAACTAACAGTGTTTTATGTCAATTATACTTCAAAAACAAACGAACAAAAAGACTCATAGAAAAAGAGATCATATTTGTGACTACCAGAGATGAAGGGAGGGGGGGAGGGGGAATTAGACGAAGGTAGTAAAGAGGTACAAATTTCCAGTTGTAAGATAAATTAATATTAGGAATGTAATGTCCAACATGATAAGATAATTAATACTGCTCTACCTTATAAATGAAAGTTCGTAAGAGGGTAAATCCTATGAGTTCACAAGGAAAAGCATTTTTTTTTCTATTTCTTTAATGTTGTATCTATATGAGATGATGGATGTTCACTAAACTTCTTGTGGTCATGATGATGTAAGTCAATCATTATGCTGTACACCTTAACCTTATACAGTGCTGTATGTCAATTATATCTCAATAAAACTGGAGGAGAATGAAAAAATACATTTCTTAAACTGTTGTTTCTATTTTTATTATGTTTAAGTACCTTTATCTCGAGGAGAAGAGAACTCCCTACAATACTCCATGTTAGAAAAGTTTTTAACATATTTTTTGTTCAATGAATGTTGAATACATGCCTGACTAGTAGCTTTAAGAAATAACAGAAGTATATATTTTGGCATTCCCATTTTTGTGCCATATTTTCTTTGCAACATGATCAAGGGTCACCTGGCTCAACCGGTGTAAGGGTGACTGTCACTATATGCTTAATTTAGGTGAACCCATTGGTTCGTTTGTTGTAGGTCATTGTTTTGCTACTTACTTTGACTTCAATATCCTGCAGCATGTTAAAAACAAAAAAACAGTTATTTAACAATGTAAGTACTTATTTTTTCCCCTAATGTCAACCAAGAAATCTGATAGATAGTATCTAATATGCACATCAAAGACAGCAATGAGGGGCTTCCCTGGTGGCGCAGCGGTTGAGACTCTGCCTGCCAATGCAGGGGACACGGGTTTGAGCCCTGGTCTGGGAAGATCCCACATGCCGCGGAGCGGCTAGGCCCGTGAGCCATGGCCGCTGAGCCTGCGCGTCTGGAGCCTGTGCTCCGCGACAAGAGAGGCCGCGATAGTGAGAGGCCTGCGCACCGCGATGAAGAGTGGCCCCGCTTGCCACAACTAGAGAAAGCCCTTGCACAGAAACGAAGACCCAACACAGCAAAAAATAAATAAATAAATAAATAAACTGGGGGGGGGGGGGAAGACAGCAATGGGGAAAAAAATAAGAGGACTTGTTTAAACTTGGCACACATTTAAATGTGACTGTGCTATTACAGTGTGAATAGAAGATTTCAATGAAAAGTTCATGGTGCTTGGAATAATTAAAAAACAAAATATTGAGGTTAGATAAAAATACATGTATATGCAAGTACATAATCTATGACTCCCTGATACAGCACAGTAAAAACCTCACTAGTCTGTCAGGAATATAAAAGAAAAAGTAAATGGAGAAAGAATTTTTGATAAAGTTACGCGTGAAGAAAATATGCATGACTATATGATCTAAAGAGAAAAGATCTTTCTAAATTCAACACAAATCAACACAAATCTAAATCTAAATTCAACACAAATCTTTCTAAATTCAACTCCAAAATATAAAGGAAATGCAAAAGAATGGATTTATGAGAACTTCCATTAAATAAAAAACATTAAATAAAATGAATAAGCAAATGACAAAGAAATACCAACCTCTAACTGTGAAATTAGTGTTACTAACGTATAGAGCACTTAAAAAATAAGCCCTCCACCCCACCCCGCTCCCCAGAAGAGCCAAGAGAGAAACATGCAAATGACATAGACTGGCAAGTCACACAAAACGGTAAATAATAAACACATTAAAAAAAAAACCAACCCCACAAGAAATCAAAAAATGAAAATAACAAAATTCCATAATTCATCTATAAAATTTAAAAATATAAAAATAAGATTGCCCAGGATACAGGAAAAACATGCTCTTCAAGACACTGTGTGTCAGAATGTAAACTGGCACAAGTATTTTAAAAATCCATTTGACAAAATGTAAATAAGTTTGAAAACTGTACATATGCACTGAGATCTAAACACTCCACTTTTAGGACTTGAGTAATTATGGCAACATGCAAAGATATTCATGGTAAGTTTATTTAGAATTGCAAAGAAACAAAAACAAAAACCAATCTAGGGACTTCCCTGGTGGCACAGTGGTTAAGAATCCACCTGCCAATGCAGGAAACACGGGTTTGATCCCTGGTCTGGGAAGATCCCACGTGCCGCAGAGCAAATAAGCCCATGTGCCAAAACTACTGAGCCCGTGCGCTCTAGGGCTCGTGTGCATCAACTACTGAAGCCCACGCACCTAGAGCCCGTGCTCCACAACAAGAGAAGCCACCGCAATGAGAAGGCTGGGCACCTCAACCAAGAGCAGCTGACGCTCTCCACAACTAGAGAAAGCCCGCATGCAGCAACAAAGACCCAACGCAGCCAAAAAAAAGACAAAAAAACCCACAAAAAAACCAATCTAACAGTTAAATTAAAATATACTCAAAATATACTAAGTAAGAAAAAGACTATAAACAGAAAGGACAGTATGATGTCTTTTTTTGTAGGGAAGAAGAAAAAAACAAAGACCAGAAGGATATTCAACAGAAGTTATAGCAGGGTGGTAAGCTTATGGATAGTTTCCAATTATTTTTCTTTATATTTTCCATATTAAAAATAAACACACTTTGTAGTCAAAAGACAAAGGAGGTAATTTTTTGAGGTGAGGGAACTATTCTGCTTCTTGATCATGGTGGTGGTTAGATAAGTGCATACATCTGTCAAAACTCAAACAACTGTATATCACAAAGAATGAATTTAACTGTATAAAAATTTTAAGTCGATCCAAATAAGGCATATTAAAATTTATAAAAACAACTATATAAATATATGGACGTGTGTGTGTATATCTCTACTACTGTTAATTTGCTTATCAGTTAGCCAATTTCACTTCTAGGCATTTAATCCTAGGAAATATTAAGAAAAGCACACAAACATAGCTAAGAAAATGCAGCCAACGTTATTTAAAGCAACAAAAAAGTGGGAACAACAGAGGTCTGTGTAAATAAGATATGGTCCAACAACAGGATATTTATTATAAAGATTTCAGTCTAGCCATAATGATTAAACATTGAGAGCCATTAAAAAATAATGTTTTAATAGAGTAATTGATTTTTTAACTCAAAATATTAAAGGGGGGGGAGAATGGTCACAAATTACCATGTACACTGAGTTCCTAATTTTGGTTAATAAACAGGGGTAGGGGACAGAAGGGAAGGACAGGGCAAGTTATGTAGACACAGAAAAAGTGTAATGTACGCTAAGATGTTAACAGTGGATACGATACGCATAGTGGGATAGTTTTCTTACTTAGACCATTCTCTATTTTCCAAAATTTCTATAACAAAGTTATACTTCTTTAATCAAAAAAATATTTTTTAAACATATCACATACATTTACCCTTGACTATCAGATGGAAACATAACATGGTACAAAAGCTGTAAGAGTGAGTGATTCAGCGATTATATTAACAACCAAAAAAATTTAACAACTTGAACAGTTATTTATAGCATGGAAATTTTACTTACTAAATGCTTAATGTGTTAGCACTTGATTCTCTCCCCCATTAAATGCATGACATTGCCCACCATGGTTCTTAGAACATTTTCACTAAATAATGTTGCTTTTGTTCACATATAGTTGCACAGTGAGATTTCTTTTTTTAAGCAAAGAAAACGTAACAGATATTCTATTACAGCTATTTAGAAAACACTAAGAATCCAACACCACAAGTATACTGCTTCAGCCTAATATGGACTACACCAACCACCAAATTTAATTTTGAGAGGCTGATTACAATCTAAATAAAGGATATGCAGAAATATCCATATTCACTTTTCTAAGACATAAATCCTTGGAATTTTTTTTAAAGCAACATGCCAAAAGGTCAGATATGCATACTGAAGAGGAAATACATCCAAAGCCCTGAAAACACCCAACCACAGGCTAACAACACAAATCTCTCCCTAGACTGTCAACAGAATCAATAGTCTGAGATCTACTGGGGACAATAACAGAGCAAGAAAGATGGCCACAACACCTCAGTGGCACATTGCTTTGAAACAGTTAATGTGAGGCTGGGAGGGAAAGTCACACAAATGAATCCTGAAAGTTACATAAGCCTGGGATACACTGACTAAGCTAATAGCTGCGGAGGATGGAGAGTCACACGCAACTTAAGAAAAAGCGGTAAACCAACTGCAAGGAATAAAACCTCCATGTATAACTCTAACAGACATGGAATCACTGTACATGAACAAATGAAAACAAAGAGGATTAAAACATTATTCACTGTTGTAGCAGAATCGTTTCTTAGGGGAAAAAATGGATATAAAAAGTTTCCACCCGCCTCCTGTTTGCTATTCCTCCTAGGAGGCAATGTATACTCATTAGTTTTCAGATCCTGTTAGATTTGGGATAACGTGATTGGGCTTGAAAACATGACAGAAAATGCCTAAGTGGATCATTATGAAAAACAAGAGCATCCCATATACAAGAGAAGGAAAATAAGGAAATTAAGTTCTAAGAAACGCAACACATAAACATTTTGATGTTTTCATTCAGTGTTGGTAGCAGATTCAAACTGAAGTACACAACACGTATTTATTTCCTTAAAGATTTGCCTCTTTTCAGAAGAGACCTGAAGGTGTTTACAACAAAGGACATAATGAGGGCAAGAGAAGTAAAAAGTGGGATTACGTCTACGACAATAAAGGTAGCTTTCCAGGTACCCTTCCACGTACGTTCCTAGAGAAGTCTTCATAGCAACAACTTTTTGGCATGTTAACTCAGCCCTCTTATGCCTGGCTGCTCCTGGGGACTGAGATATGGTACAGGGTGCACAGCACTGCTCAGAGGCAGTACTGTTACTTCGCACATCAAGTACAAAGCACGTAAGGGAAGATTCTGTGCTACAGGAAAGCTTGTACATTTTAAATGACAAAGTTTCTTGAAGTGCCAGTGCTCAATTTTAATAGCTCAAGGTAGAATAAAAAGCAGGTATCAGCTCAATTTTCCATGGAATGATGTTATGAAGCCAGAAATTACTAGGATTGAGAAAAGGTAACAACTCTAAATCAATCTAAATAGGAAATCCCTATAACTACACTTCCTATAGTTCTAAAGCTTATAACAAATCTGAAACACACATATAATGAACTGGGAAAGATTTACTCTTTCACAATCATATGGATAATCTGTGGTAGGCGAAAATCAACCTATCTATCAACTCAAACAGGCAAGTAAGAGCAGGGAAAAGAGCTTTACTCTGTGTCCGAACTACATATAAACCACAACACAAACGAAATAAAATTATTATGCTGACATGTAACAGAGAGAAAGAATGGAAATATCCAAAGGGGTTGAACCATAAACTTATACGGTAATACTACATTTAGAAGGAACAGACATGATCACTGTGAATATCAATTAGTGTAACAAAATAACTAAAGTGGCCATGTATTCAATTAGCTGAATACTAGAGTTTTGTTACAAATTAGAAATTACATAGGGTTCACTGAGCCTTTATCAAGTGGCCTTAATAAACAAAGACTTATACTCAAAGCACTGTTTTCCAAACTACACCAGAAGGTGACCTTCAAAAGGGTAACTCATCTACGTGCACCTGAACGATGCCCATCCTATTATCAACTTTAGCATAATTTTCAATGACTACTTAGAGGCATTAAGCACAAGCTATGAGCAAACCCCAGCCTGAAATATTATGTCCACTAACACAGTAAGACCTGATGGAAGTTGAATACAGGCCAAAAGATGAAAGATAAACACCATTCTTCCAAAAGACTTCTTGATCCGAAGTCTGAAAGTCACATCCAAACCCCCAGGATTTGATCAAGTCCATTTGTTTTGGCTTATTTTGTCTTCCCATAAAGAGCTTCAAGACCCTGGTCCATATGTCAGCTTTTTCATACTGATAACTTACTGGAAACAGCCTATCGAATATGTCCCCTGCAATTTGGGGGCATATCTGCCTATTCTCTTGAAAAGAGAGCAGAGGCAAAGACAGGTGGTTTTTCAAATTAAAAAAGTAGGACTTGGGCTTCCCTGGTGGCGCAGTGGTTGAGAGTCCGCCTGCCGATGCAGGGGACGTGGGTTCGTGCCCCGGTCTGGGAAGATCCCACATGCTGTGGAGCGGCTGGGCCCGTGAGCCATGGCCGCTGAGCCTGCGCGTTTGGAGCCTGTGCTCTGCAACGGGAGAGGTCACAACAGTGAGAGGCCCGCGTATCGCAAAAAAAAAGAAAAAAAAAAAAAAAAAGTAGGACTTGCCTGTTGGCACAGTGTGCCAACGCAGGGGACACAGCTTCGATCCCTGGTCTGGGAAGATCCCACATGCCGCGGAGCAACTAAGCCCATGTGCCACAACTACTGAGCGTGTGCTCTAGAGCCCGCAAGACACAACTACTGAGCCCGCATGCCACAACTACTAAAGCCCGCACACCTAGAGCCCATGCTCCGCAACAAGAGAAGCCACCACAATGAGAAGCCCATGCACCGCAATGAAGAGTAGCCCCCACTTGCCACAACTAGAGAAAGCCCACAAGCAGCAACGAAGACCCAACACAGCCAAAAATCAATCAATAAATAAATGTTCCTTTTAGAAAAAAAGTAAACCAACGATGAAGTGAGGAGGTTGTCAGGTACATAAATTAGAACAGAAAGCGACGTAGTGGTACTTTGCTTTAAATTTTTCCAGTAGTTCTCTCATAACATTTGTGCACATTGTGCTACTTGACAAAAGCAGCAAAACCAAGTGCTAGATGAAATCAGAAACAATTTTACAAGCTTTCTTCTATAGCTTTAGAAAGAAAAAAACATTTTTAAACCATATATTTACTTCTCCAGCTTTCCAGTGTAATTCAGAACTTACTAGCACTATGACGTACTCGGAAATCCACTTGGTGGGGAGTCAGGAGAACTGGATGCCCATTTTAGCACTGCTACATCACCAGGTGACCATGCACTGACCCAGTCCAGACCCCTACCCAAGCTCCAAAACTCCTTTTGAATGTTCTTCCTTCATGTGGTTTTTGCCATGTCATAACCCTGCTGCCTCTCACACTTTTACACCTAATAAAACTTTTCCACATATCTCTTGGGGTATCTGTTTTTGACTTTGTTTTGTATTATACATGTTTACTTACCCACTGTTCCTGTCCTCAACTTTAGACTCTCGAGGATAAGAAAAGAGATTTACTCCTCTCTCTTCCACAAAGGAAACACTCAGGACAGGGTAGCCAAAAGGAAATTAAGTGCATCGAGGGGAAGAGATTGTAGGAGAGGTAAGTAGACAGCTTCTGGGAAACAAATCTGTCACAGGATGTGAGATTTACTTCAAAGTACTACAGCATACTCAGTGTGATAGTATGCGTATACATTACTTAGATTAAGCTCTGGAATAGGTGCTGCCCGCATATTAGTCAAGAATGCACAATCCAGAAGCAATCAGCAAGTATTCTTATCGGAAATTCAAATTTGGAAGCTCAAAAAGTAGGGGTTGCTACAACTAGGGCTTCACTCATCCATGTCTTGATCAACAACAATGTTTTGCCAGTTAGCACAGTGACTGTTGGAAATAAGATTTTATTAGCGAAAATGGTTCGTTAACTAGCATGATAAATGTTAGATGTTCTATCAGTAAAATGAAAACTATGGAAAAGATATAAGAGTTAGCTAACATATTATAAAGATACTCCTACACCTGCTGTGTGAAGAAGTTATGAGAATATTCAAGGCGATGAGAACAAGGCCTGTAGCTTCAACTATAGGGAGGGTGCCTCAGGCTTGATCTCTCAACAGTCTTGTGTGCAGCCTTTGGTTTACGGCAGAGATTCTCACCTTTGGCACCACTGCTACTTTGGGCCAGATCACTCCTTACTGGGGAGAGCTGTCCTGTGCATCAGAACGTTTAGCAGCGTACCTGGCCTCTATAATGCCTGTAGGACTGCCCCCACAAGCTATGAAAACCAAAAATGCTTCCAGACTTTACCAAAAGTCCCCCAGGAGGCAAAATTCCCCCTGCTGAGAACCACTGGTCTAAGAGGGCTGCTGGCTGTCTAAGGCCAACTAGAAACAGCCTCCTCTGCCTCAGGTGACCCTTCCCTGAAAAGAGCACTTAAAAGAAGAGACAACTGGGACTTCACTGAGTTTTACAGGACAGATTATATGAACCATTTTGTACCTGCTTGCAAATAAATTTTTGTTGAGTAAATGTCTGCATGTATTGTAGAACAGGGCTGGAGACTTGCTGACGTTATAACCTGGTTGTAGGGCTGCCTGCAAAGGTATAATGTAGATAAAGCAATGAGAGTGGCTCACATGTATGTAAGGTAGTTAATCATATCCCAGTGAGAAGAAATTGGAAGTCTTAATTCATTCTTTTTGAACTAAGTAAGAAAAACACAAAACAGGTACATAGGTCCTGGCTTTTGTATGGCTCTCTAAAAAGAGAATCAATGCCCATATAACATAAGATTATGAATCCATGTAACCGACGTTCAGTTCAGGCAGAACTGACAAGCACTGGCACTGGTTGTTTCACATTTGCTCTGCCTGGGCAGTGACAATGCCAGACCTTTTGTTAAATATTTTATAGAACATTCCTAAGAACAGGCATGTTATGATTCCATTAAAATTTACAAGTTTCACATTACAAAGCAACGTGATATTTCAACATGAAATTTCAACATGAAAGGTGCTGAAACATATCACCTCATCAGCTCAGTGTCATATTCTATGCTCCTCTCCCAACAGCCATTTAAAAAAAGAACACCCATCACGATACTCAGCACCTAAGAACAGTAAGTAAGTGCTGAGGCAAAAGTGAAATGAACTGCTAGGGATTCAGACTTCTCAAATATGCAGTTTTTATCTTCTCTAATGAGACTAGCTTTAGCTCCTAAATGTCTATGGAATGCAAACAGGCATCAAGTCTTAAAGACCATGTGTAATTAAATTCAGCAACTGCATAGAAATCAAAGTTCCAGAAGCCCAAGTTCTATAAAGTAAACAAATAAGGACTCTGTATCAGATACAGTAAGCTCAGAAACTTTAAGGATAAGAATTATAATTGAAAGGGGAAAACATGGTAAGAAGGGCCATATTCAATAAAACTACTGTGTGATTATAAGGACTGAGAGCAGGAAGGGGCTTTTATTATCAAATTCAGTTGCAGAACAGATTGGTGTTATAAGCCATTGAATGTTACCAATTCAAAAAGGTAAGATGGACAGTGAAATGGGCCACTTTCTAAAACAAGTTCAATTCACTGCTGCTAAACCAAATCCCACTAGCTCTCATTTTCAAGAAATGACTATGTTCACAATACTGGGGACTTCCCTGGTGGTCCAGTGGTTAAGAATCCACCTGCCACACTGTGGTTAAGAATCTGCCTGCCAATGCAGGGGACATGGGTTTGAGCCCTGGTCCGGGAAGATCCCACATGCCGCGGAGCAACTAAGTCCATGTGCCACAACTACTGAGTCCGCGTGCCACAACTACTGAAGCCCACGCACCTAGAGCCCAAGCTCCGCAACAAGTGAAACCACCACAATGAGAAGCCCGCGCATCGCAGCAAAGAGTAGCCCCCGCTCACTGCAAATAGAGAAAAGCCCACGTGCAGCAACAAAGAACCAACGCAGCCAAAAATAAATAATTTAAAAAAAAAAAAGAATCCGCCTGCCAATGCAGGGGACACAGGTTCGAGCCTGGTCCAGGAAGATCCCACATCCCGCGGAGCACCTAATCCCATGTGCCACAACTACTGAGCCTGCACTCTAGAGCCCGCGAGCCACAACTACTGAGCCCACGCTCCGCGACAAGAGAAGCCACCGCAATGAGAAGCCTGCGCACAGCAACGAAGAGTAGCCCCACTCACCACAACTAGAGAATGCCCACACACAGCAACGAAGACCCAACGCAGCCAAAAATAAAAAATAAATTAATAAAAATAAATTAAAAAAAAAGAAAAGGATATTGGACATCCTCATCTCATTTATGGTGCTTTAAAGAAGACAGTACAGTGGAACTACATCACATGCACACTTAGCTTATGCAACTCCAACTACTCAGGTTAAAGAGGCGAGTGAAAAAAGTTCAAGTAGTGTGCAGGATCTTACCCATCCCACAAGCCTGGGCCAGCTCTACTCTCGGCCTGTCTCATGTACTGCATGCCCCAACAACTCTTCCCAGTGAATGAAATGCTAGCGGTTCAAGGTAGTTGTCATTCGCAAAATCCTTAACTGAAAGCCAACACTTCATCTAGTGCTTAACCAAAGAAACCTACCGACCCGATAATGGGAGAAAGATAGCAATGCTGGACTCTTAAGAGTAAATGTTAACAAAGGGAATCTTTGCTTCACATGTGGATTTTTTTTTAGGCTTATTAAGATATAACTGGCAAATAAAATTCACATGCTGATGTTAAAACTAAATCCTTAAATATGATGTAACGCCACTGTACACCAAGGAAAAACTGTAACTGGAAAAGTATTAGAAGGATAAAAATTATATTTTAAAATATCCTCAGCAATGGGCACTGGTAATGAAAGTATGAAGGAGTGCTTGGCCCTTCAAGACATCCATTTTCCCCCAAACCTGATAATGAGGGGATTTTTTAAAATCTTTAGCCTCTATATGAACTTCTATATGAAGTTGACAGATGAATGGATAAAGAAGACGCAGTGTATATATACAATGGAATACTACTCAGCCATGAAAAAAGGAATGAAATCATGTCATTTGCAACAACATGGATGGACCTAGAGTATCATACTAAGTGAAGTCAGACAGAAAATGACAAATATCATATGATATCACTTACATGTGGAATCTAAAAGGAAAAAAAAAGACATAAATGAACTTATTTCCAAAACAGAAAATGAACTTATTTCCAAAACAGAAAGAGACTCACAGACACATAAAACAAAGTCATGGTTACCATGGAAAGTGGGGTGGGGGGAGAGATAAATTAGGAGGCTGAGATTAACATGTATACACTATTATGTATAAACAGATAACCAACAAGGTCCTACTGTATAGTACAGGGAACTATACTCAATATTATGTAATAACCTATAAGGGGAAAGAATCTTTAAAAAATTTATATATACGTATAAATGAATCACTGTCCTGTACACCTGAAACTTACACGCTATTGTAAATCCACTATGCTTCAATATACATATACGCATACATACATAAAATGTTTAGCCTCTGTACGAAGTCTCCAGTTTAACTGACCAAGGAAATGAGCTTGAGAGATGAGACTGTGGGAATAACTACTGATAAACTCAAGCTTGCACAAAGCAAGAAGGAAAAGAAGTCCTAGAGGGGAATGGAAAGAAGAGAATGAACCCAAACCATGAACCATCCATCTGGAAAGCAGAGGAGTACACAGAAGAGGATGTAAATAATCCACTTCGGTTCCTGGAGCTGGCTGCAGAAGTAGGAACAAACCGCCATTACTGCCCAGCACAGGGGCCATGCTGAATCAGACCTCTTTCTGACTCATTCATCAAGCCTAGCTAGCTCAGGCTCAGCTTTGTTCTCATCCTTATTTGTATACTGGTGTGGAAGGACCATATGAAGCAGAGAACTCTGGAAACACAAATTCCAGAATTCCTTGGCACACTGGGGAGTACCTTTCACCAGAGGTCTGCTAACAAGAAACTCAAAAACAGACATAACCAAAATGTCAATGTATAATTTTTAACATCCTATATCACTTTTAAAGACCTAAAACTACATAATCACATTAGAAAAGCCTCACAAACACAGCAATGAAATCACATTATAAAGCCCCACTACACCCACTTTGTTTATTAATATGCTTACTTATCCGTTTATTCTTATAGTTTAGGAAACAGCTGCAGACAAGAGACTTCCCTGAATTCTGTAACCGGAAGAGTTGTGTCATGAAACAGTTTCTGACCCTTCCCACTAGAGCTCATTAAGCAGACCCCACCCGTAGGTCTGGACCCAAGAAATAAAAAGCAACCTTGTAACTTTGATTTGGTTTTGCCTGCTGGGAAGTCAGAATGTTATTAACTATTTGACATGATATCCAGCCTGCTTTACGGTTATGGCTATCATTTTAATTATATATTATCTTTCTGGCTTAACAATCATCCTCCTGTGAGTATAATTTTCATTCATCCATCATTTGATCAGATGCTAGAAAGCTCCTAGCAACAGTTCAGACTGAGAAGTTAAGTGATCAGACTGCAGCTCAGAGGAAAGTGACCCCCATTCTCAAAGCCACTAAAACCAAGTACTCGAAAAATGATGATCTTAATGACGAACCGTGAAAGACATTTGATGCCATATTTATCAGTTACCAAAAACACTCAGACAAAAGGAGAAAGAATCATATACATTTGAAGCAGGAATATACCTTACGAACAAACTAAGGTCCTCAGATGTTAAAGATCTAATTCTGGGACAGGTCTACTCTCATGAGATCATAAAGCTACTTAGTCATGAGTTAAGAAGAGAATATAGGTTATCCTGACTCACATGTAACACTGGCATACTAAACAGTATCTCAGATGCTCTTAAATACCTGCCTGTGAATAAGAAAAATGAATCCCAAAATAAAAATTATTATTATTCCAAACCTAACATCACTGATGCCCCCCCCAAAAAAAATCCATATATGTTTAAAAGCTACATTTGCATAGGTGATCATCTACAGAGCTTCTAAGATGCAATTCCTTTCCAGGGGCATTTACTATCTGAAATGAGCACTGCAGAAGTGGACAAAGATACTACAGACCACAAATCAAAACAGCTGCATGAAAATATATTCACTAAAATTAATAGACATATATGTTAAACATAAATACCAAGAAGTGTAAGTTATTTAGAATGGTAAATATTTTGCTGAAAGCTCAGCATTGGTCCTTTAAAAATTTACAATATTGGCCAGCTTTTCTATTTTTTAAAGTGTTCTGTGATCCTTGCCATTTGTCACCTTGAACAGACTATTCCAGGCTACAGTAAAGAATTAGTGCTTTTTTCTAACTGAACTAAAAAGACACCCCATTTGCTTTGAAAAAATGGCTACCACCTGCTATTAATCTGAAACTGAAAACAAGCAGTGTAATGAAATTTAGCAAGTTAACAACCCCCTCCACCACTTTTCTGAAAGAAGAGCATAAATGACATTTCATAATCTTCCCCAAAAATATAAGAGTTCTAAGAAATAGGTTTATATTTTACTAATAATAAACTCCAAACGGCATATGAGATTATTAAAAACCAGACACTGTGCCGTTGACAAGCCTGGTTTGAGCTCTGAAGGAATTCCCTCCCAAGTCCCCCCATCTTTTTCCTTTATTCTTTTAGTCTGGTGTCAGATGAATACAAGCAGTAATGATAGACACGATCAAGGAAGAACTGGCTGAATGTGTAAAAAGACTGCTTAGCTGGTCTTTGCAAACAGCTATCTTTTGTCCTGTTGGAGCTTTCTGTCACCTGAGGTAACCTGCATCTTCAAGAGATGAAATGCAACGTAAAACTTTTTTTTTTTATTGGAGTAAAATTGCTTTACAATGTTGTGTTAGTTTCTGCTGTACAATGAAGTGAATCAGCTATACTTATACACATATCCCCTCCCTCTTGGACCTCCCTCCTACCCCCTCCACCCCACCCATCTAGGTCCTCACAGAGCACCGAGCTGAGCTCCCTGTGCTATACAGCAGGTTCCCGCTAGCTATCTATTTTACTCATGGTAGTGTATTTATGTCAAACCTAATCTCCCAATTCGTCCCACCCTTCCCTTCTCCCCATGTCCACATGTCCATTCTCTATGTCTACGTCTCTATTCATGCCCTACAAATGGGTTCATCTATACCATTTTTCTAGATTCCACATACATGCATTAATATACGATACTTGTTTTTCTCTTTCTGTCTTACTTCACTCTGTATGACAGACTCTAGGTCCATCCACATCTCTACAAATGACCCAATTTCATTTCTTTGTACAGCTGAGTAATATCCCATTGTATATATGTACCATGTCTTCTTTATCCATTCATCTATCTTTGGACATTCAGGTTGTTTCCATGTCCTGGCTATTGTAAATAGTGCTGCAATGAACACTGGGGCACATGTGTCCTTCTGAATTACGGTTTTCTCAGGGTATATGCCCAGTAGTGGGATTGCTGGGTCATATGGTAGTTCTATTTTTAGCTTTTTAAGGGACCTCCATACTGTTCTCCATAGTGGCTGTATCAATTTACATTCCCACCAACAGTGCAAGAGGGTTCCCTTTTCTCCAAGCCCTCTCCAGCATTTATTGTTTGTAGATTTTTTTTAACATCTCTATTGGAGTATAATTGCTTTACAATGTTGTGTGAGTTTCTGCTTTATAACAAAGTGAATCAGCTATACATATACATGTATCCCCATATCTCTTGCATCTCCCTCCCTCCCACCCTCCCTATCCCACCCCTCTAGGTGGTCACAAAGCACCAAGCTGATCTCCCTGTGGTATGCAGCTGCTTCCCACTAGCTATCTATTTTATATTTGGTAGTGCATATATGTCAATGTCACTCTCTCACTTCGTCCCAGCTTACCCTTCCCCCTCCCCATGTCTTCAAGTCCGTTCTCAACGTCTGTGTCTTTATTCCTGTCCTGCCCCTAGGTTCTTCAGAACCTTTTTTTTCCTTTAGATTCCATATATATGTGTTAGCATACGGTATTTGTTTTTCACTTTCTGACTTACTTCACTCTATGACAGGCTCTAGGTCCATCCACCTCAGTACAAATAACTCAATTTTGTTTCTTTTTATGGAGTAATATTCCACTGTATATATGTGCCACATCTTCTTTATCCATTCATCTGTCGATGGACACTTAGGTTGCTTCCATGTCCTGGCTATTGTAAACAGAGCTGCAATGAACATTGTGGTATGTGACTCTTTTTGAGTTATGGTTTTCTCAGGGTATATGCCCAGTAGTGGGACTGTTGGATCGTATGGTAGTTCTATTTTTAGTTTTTTAAGGAACCTCCATACTGTTCTCCATAGTGGCTGTATCAATTTACATTCCCACCAACAGTGCAAGAGAGTTCCCTTTTCTCCACGCCCTCTCCAGCACTTACTGTTTGTAGATTTTTTGATGACCATTCTGACCAGTGTGAGGTGATACCTCACGGTAGTTTTGATTTCCATTTCTCTAATAACTAGTGATGTTGAGCAGCTTTTCATGTGCCTCTTGGCCATGTGTATGTCTTCTTTGGTGAAATGTCTATTTAGGTCTTCTGCCCATTTTTTAATTGGGTTGTTTTTCTGATATTGAGCTTCATGAGCTGTTTGTATATTTTGGAGATTAATCCTTTGTCAGTTGCTTCATTTGCAAATATTTTCTCCCATTCTGAGGGTTGTCTTTTCACCTTGTTTATGGTTTCCTTTGCTGTGCAAAAGCTTTTCAGTTTCATTAGGTCCCATTTGTTTATTTTTGTTTTTATTTTCATTACTCTAGGAGGTGGGTCAAAAGGGATCTTGCTGTGATTTATGTCAAAGAGGGTTCTTCCTATGTTTTCCTCTAAGAGTTTTATAGTGTCCGGTCTTACATTTAGGTCTTTAATCCATTTTGAGTATATTTTTGTATATGGTGTTAGGGAGTGTTCTAATTTCATCCTTTTACACGTAGCTGTCCAGTTTTCCCAGCACCACTTATTGGAGAGGCTGTCTTTTCTCTACTGTATGTTCTTGCCTCCTTTTTCATAAATTAGGTGATCATATGTGGGTGGGTTTATCTCTGGGCTTTCTATCCTGTACCATAGACCTATATTTCTGTTTCTGTGCCAGTACCATCCTGTGTTGATTACTGTAGCTTTGTAATATAGTTTAAAGTCAGGGAGCCTGATTGTTAATTGGTCTATTCTCCAAAGAGTTCCTGGAACACTTTGGAAACTGTTCCAATTTGTTTGATAGAAAGACCTGGCCACCAACTTAGTCAGCTCTAACTAAGCATACAGCATGACCCAAGCAGACTACTCACAATTCACGACCATCCATAAATGACCCTGGAGCATTCTGAATAAAGCAAACCCTATATACATGCTAACATGTTCAGTTAAATGCTAAAATAATTCACTTATCTGAAGAACAAAATAAACTTAATGTATCTATTCATTTATTTGACAGCACTCAATGAAACCTATTTTATGAAGATCATCCAACTACCCTACTAGCCACAGCAGAATACAATGAATAACCGGCATCTCACTCAATGACCATAAATCACAATCCTAAAGCTCCAGTTTACATATGGAGCTATAAAACTAGCAACAATCCATCCCTGTCTACAAATGCTGTTTTTCAAGAATTTACAAAGTGGGGTGGAGGGCGGCACACAGGTTGTATAAACAACCAACCATACTAAAAGATAATATATGATAAGGACAGTGAATGCTGCAAGGGAAATAAAAGATCTGATCAGCTGGACTGGAACTTGAAGACTGGATGAGTAGGATGTAGATGGGCAGAGACTGAGTCAAAGGCCACTGTAAGAAAGGGGACAATAAACAGAGGTCCAGAGGAGGGAAGACAGGAGGCCTCGGCAAGCCTATTAGTTGAAGAGGGAATTACAGTATGAGGGCCAGAGAGTAAGTGGGAACTGGGCTGCAGGAAGACTTAACTGTCTGCCTAAGAGGTCTGGACTTCATCCTGTAGGCCATCGGGGTGCCTCTAAAGGTTTCTGAGTGCAATGAAAACAGCATTTTAGTAAGATTAATCTTGGTGTATAGGACGGATTAGAAAGGGGTGAACGCCAGTGGGGAAACCATTAAGGGGGCGATTGAAAGGATCCAGGTGTGAATAATAGAGGCCTACATGTGCTGAATGGCAGTTATGTTTCCACCAGCACTTTCTAAATACTGTCTAAAGTAAATGTACAGGGACTTCCCTGATGGTCCAGTGGTAAAGAATTCGCCTCACAATGCAGGGGACTTGGGTTTGATCCCTGGTCAGGGAACTAAGATCCCACATGCCACGGGGCAACTAAGCCCATGTGCCACAACTACTGAGCTCGTGCGCCTCAACTAGAGAGCCTGCGTGCTGCAAACTACAGAGCCTGTGCACTCTGGAACCTGTGAGCCACAACTACAGAGCCCACAGACCCTTGAGCCCACATGCCACAACTAGAGAGAAGCCTGCACGCCACAACAAAGAGCCTGCTCGCCACAAGGAAAGATCCCACGTGTCGCAACTAAGACCCGATGCAGCCAAAAATGAAATAAAATGAATAAATAAATAATAAAGTAAATGCAGAAATTCTAGTGAGCGAACTACAAAACTAAAAGAACAAACCATGCTCTACAACACAGGGGAACATGCAAGAATTAACACAATGCATACTGTTAGCCATGCAAGGAAAATCTCTGAGAAGAAATAACCACTGAAACAATGTAATGTGGAAATACATGTAAGATGTCAAACACTCTAAAATAAAGAGGAAAATATAATTAATGAAAGAGGAGGACAACTGGGTACATAATGAGGTATTAGTAATTATTTTCTTTTTTTATTGAGGTACAATTGACATATTATAATGTTTCAGGTACAAAACATAATGATTGCAATGATCACAATAAGTCTAGTTAAAATGCTTCGCTACACAAAAGTTTTTTTCCTTGTGATAAGAACTTTTAAGATCTACTCTCTTAGCAACTTTCAAATATACAATACGATATTATTAACTACAGTCACCACAGGAATTATTTTCTTTAACCACCAGTGGCAGTCTATGGTTGAAAATCTGGTATTTGAGAGAATTATGCTGCCATCACGTGGGAAAATATAACAGAGAGTTTTCCTTATGGCCAGTACCAATGTCTTTCCATCAAAAAGTTCAAATTTGCTACAGTCTGACACTAAGTTTAAGTCCTTTACCCTAAACAAGACTACTATATAAAATCCCCAACCTTAGGGAAAAAATGTAAGTCTTATATATATATATGTTAATTTTAATATTTGTTCAGATATTTCACTGAGATGTTGTTTAGTATGCCACCTTTAAAATGTGAATCAAGGTAACCTGTATTCCATTTTTAACTTATGATTTAACTAGCCTTCTGATCTTAAAAGAATCCTTTAACATGTAAGGACTTTGGTTTCTAAGGCATGGCTGAAAAGTTAAAATTCTAGACTCTCCTAAAATGAAGAGATCAATCTTTTCAACAGATGGCTTAGATGCCCCAAGAAATGGGTCAGAAGCTTAAGCCCTTGTCCTGGGTGCTGGGTCCAGGCCAGGTTGGCTCCTTTAGGTTCTGGAGAAAATTCAACAAAATGGAAGACAGATCAAAGGGATAGATCTCTGAACTCAGGAGTCTGGGGAAAGCTGCTTCAAATAACAAAGATTAATAAGAACTAATAATTGTATAGCACTTAAAAAGTTTATAAATATTTCACATTAATATCACTTAATTCCCAAAACAATACCAGGACTAAATTAAATTCTCAAAGCTATGCCTAGAATACTGCATAGCACAGACAGAAATAGTAAAATAGGCAAACCCTGTCAAAATTATCACCCCCATTTTACAGTAGAACACACAAAGGGTCATAGAGGTGAAATGAATTGGCCTAATCACATGGCCAATAAATGGGCAAGATGGTCTTTTATCAACCACTCCCTCATTATTACACAACTACCTTTATCACCTTCTCTACGCATCCATGCCAGGCTCTACTGACCATTCCCTTTTATAAACTCTCATGGCTCCAGCAGCCTACAGCACACAATTCATTCAGCAATAGCTATGGAGAAACTCCCACGTATGAGGCATTGTATAGAATGCTGTTGGTTAAGGGTGTGTTAGGTTTCTCCAGACAAACAGAACCAATAGGATATATAGATATCAAAGAGGAGATCTGTTACTGGAATTGGCTCACACAGTTACGAAAGCTGAGAAGCCCTACAATCTGCCGTCTGCAAACTGGAGGACTGGGAAAGTCAGTGGGGTAGGCCTGAGAAGCAGCGAAGCTGACAGTGTAACTCTCGGCCTGAGGCTAACGGTATAAGAACACAAGGAGGGGCACTGGTGTAGGTCCTGGAGGCTGAAGGCCCAAGAACCAGGAGCTTCAATGTTCAAGCACAAGAGAAATGGACATCCCAGTTCAAGAAGAAAGACAATTCGCCCTTCCTTCGCCTTTCTGTTCCATTCAGGACCCCAACTGATTGGACAATGCCCGCCCACATAGGTGGGGGCAGACCTCTTTCCTCAGTGTACTGAACAAACGTGCTGACCCGTTCCGGGATGCTCATCCCTTCCCCTCACAGACACATGCAGAAGTAACCTTTTACTAGCTACCTGGGTATCCTTTAGCCCAGTCAAGCGGACACATAAAATTAACCATCACAGGGCAGGAGCAAGAATGAGAAGATGATCAGATACAGGTTAACCTGTAAAAAAAAACTTGTATCAAGAAATAACACAAGCCGGAATTGGGGGGGCGGGGCGGTGGGTGGGATGAATTGGGAGATGGGGATTGACATATATACACTAATATGTATAAAATGGATAACTAATAAGAACCTGCTGTATAAAAAAATAAATAAAATTCTAAAATAAAAAAAAGCAAGAAATAACACAAGCATATAAATAACTATAAAAATGAAAGTAAAATGTGTAGACTGAACTCCTTGGGGGTGGGACATATATCTTCTGACCGTCGTATGGCCAGAGCCTGGCAAGTATGTAACAGACATTCCATATAGGTTTGGCGGATGGATGGATGGATGAGTGCTAAGATTTCCTCTGCCTCCTACACTGTCTATGTGGTTCAGGTTCCTGACAGACACAGGGAGGTTTGACTAAGGCATGCTCTTTATTCCTCGACCTTCTATTCTTATGAATTATTGGTATTTCAAGGACTGGATTTTTGACAGAGAAAGGTAAGAAAAGCGTATTTCTGAAATCCCCCTTTGTAGTTCTGTCTCCTCATTTAATATTACACATGTCTGTGTCATTTTCTCCATCTCTCTTGTTCCAAGAAACGCATCGAAGCAGGTAGCTTACTATTTCCATTTCTCTTGATCCAACCTGACCCCCTCTACTTTAGCACACTGAACGTAACAGTGTATTCTAGATCAGCGAAGGCTAGCAATTACGTGCGTCCAGGACACTACTATAGGATGGCAGACAGATGCAAGTGTGTCACCATCCCTGACTCCCATGCCCATGGCAGAGGTCACTCAGCCATCAATGCCTTGACTCACGGAGTCTGAATGGGGCTACACAGTCCTCCCCAACACAGTGTTCTAGAGGCAGGCACTGCCAATCAATTGGAGTTGGCTGACAGTTTTCTAGACTATCCTGGCTGTCAAAACGTGCTATGGGTGAAAGAAGAGTGATTCAAACAGAAGAAAAAATAAACAGAAAACTAAGAGAAGTAAAGGAAAATAACTAAGGGGCTGCAATGTGATCACAGATTAGGCCCCAAAAACAGCATAGATATTCTGAGCCATAAAGAAACAAGAGTTAAAAGGGCATGGAGAAAATGGACAGGAAAGCTGGAGGATATGGGAGCTCCACAAACACAGAGCAGTGCCTCAGCAGTCCCAAGAGGCATGCCCAGTGTCTACACAAACACATCAAAGTTGAAGCCGGTAGAAAGAAAGCAGGCCACACTCTGGGAATCAGGTACTGACAGGGACAATATCAGGGAAGGGCTATCAGCCCAGGAAGTGGCCAGTAGCAACTTGCCACCTGATCCAAACAGAACCAGGGGCTACCCCAGAGCATCACTGGAGTGCTGGTCAAGTTCACCCTCAGGCACAGCTCAGCAAAGACTAGTCTCAGAAATCACATGGGTAGAAAGGACAAGGCTATCTACATGGTGTCCTATTGTGCCCAGCAACCATCAGAATGAAGATGGATCAAGGGACCGATAAGAAGGCCATGGTATCCAAGGGTGGAGCAGCCCAAATTGTTTCATTATTTTCATTGCCCTCCTCCCCTCTGATTCAGTGCCTTGGGACCAACTTCATGGGGCTGTTTTTTGGCTCTGCATAACCCTTCTTTTCTAAACTGCCTCTATACCCACTGGCCCAAGCAGGTTAAGAGTTTAAAACTTTAAACTGCCCAGCAGAACACTTTTGGAATGAGTGAGTTTACTCATAAACCCAATCTGACCAAAGTAATTGAACATACACGCAAATGTGAGTAAATTAATAATGAAACATTAATTTAATTCCCTCTTTTAGTTCCCTCCCCTCCCCTCAGTTGCTCCTGACTTTATCATCTTCAGCTCCTCTATATTAGATAATAGAATAAATGTCAATTACATCAGCCAAACTAGAAACCTGGCCTATCCGTAACTCTTCCGCATCCTCTCTCTATATGCAACTCATCACCATCCCCTATCAATTCGAATTTCATGCTTCACCTTCAGGATTTTTGTTATGTTAGTTTCCCAGCACTGAAGACCTCCTGCAATTTACCTGATATTTTTCCTTAAATCAGCTCCCTTTTAAAAGTTGAATAATTAAAAGACAAAACTTTATATAACTACCATAATTGGAAAACCAGATTCAACTCTCAGAAATAGAAGATAATGGGGAAAATACAAGGAAAACTATTTCTGGTTGGAAACTGTTGCCTGACCCAAGGCTCTGAGCTGAAAAATGCCCCACTTCTCTTTGTTAAAAAGGTAGATGGGGCTTCCCTGGTGGTCAGTGGTTGAGAGTCCGCCTGCCGATGCAGGGGACACGGGTTCGTGCCCCGGTCTGGGAAGATTCCACATGCCGTGGAGCGGTTAGGCCCGTGAGCCATGGCCGCTGAGCCTGCGCGTCCAGAGCCTGTGCTCCGCAACGGGAGAGGCCACAACAGTGAGAGGCCCACATACCGCAAAAAAAAAAAAAAAAAAAAAGGTAGATGAGGGGCTTCCCTGGTGGCGCAGTGGTTAAGAATCCACCTGCCAATGCAGGAGACAAGGGTTCGAGCCCTGGTCCAGGAAGATCCCACATGCCATGGAGCAACTAAGCCTGTGTGCCACAACTATTGGGCCTGTGCTCTAGAGCCCATGAGCCACAACTACTGAGCCCACATGCCACAACTACTGAAGCCCACATGCCTACAGTCCATGCTCCGCAACAAGAGAAGCCATCGCAATGAGAAGCCCACGCACTGCAACAAAGAGTAGCCCCACTAAAAACAGAACTACCATATAACCCAGCAATCCTACTACTAGGCATACACCCTGAGAAAACCATAATTCAAAAAGAGTCATGTACCACAATGTTCACTGCAGCTCTATTTACAATAGCCAGGACATGGAAGCAACCTAAGAGTCCTTCGACAGATGAATGGATAAAGACGTGGCACATATATACAATGGAATATTACTCAGCCATAAAAAAAAAACGAAATTGAGTTATTTGTAGTGAGGTGGATGGACCTACAGTCTGTCATATGGAGTGAAGTAAGTCAGAAAGAGAAAAACAAATACCGTATGCTAACACATATATATGGAATCTAAGAAAAAAAAAGGTTCTGAAGAACCTAGGGGCAGGACAGGAATAAAGATGCAGACGTAGGGAATGGCGCTGAGGACACAGGGAGGGGGAAGGGTAAGCTGGGAAGAAGTGAGAGAGTGGCATGGACTTATATATACTACCAAATGTAAAATAGATAGCTAGTGGGAAGCAGCCACATAATACAGGGAGATCAGCTCGGTGACTTGTGTCCACCTAGAGGGGTGGGATAGGGAGGGTGGGAGGGAGACGCAAGAGGGAGGAGATATGGGGATATAGGTATATGTATAGCTGATTCACTTTGTTATACAGAAGAAACTAACACAACATTGTAAAGCAATTATACTCCAATAAAGATGTTAAAAAACAAAATTTAAAAAAAATGGAGTAGCCCCCACTCACCACAACTAGAAAAAGCCCGTGCGCAGCAACAAAAGACCCAACACAGCCAAAATAAATAAATAATAAAATAAGTAAAGTTATTTTAAAAAAAAAGTAGATTAACAATGCTGGTGGTTAAAGACTAAAAAACATCCCCAACAATGTTGGCAGTAAAGTGCAGGGGTTCATTACATGTCACCCATAGCTGGAACTCTCAGCTTGGCACTTTAGCTCCTCTACCAACTATCTCTGTAATACTGGCAAGTTACTTCAACCTCTCTGTGCATTCATTTCCTCATCCATAAAATGGGAGTATTAACAGTACCTCCTGTGTTATGAGATTACATGGGTTGATAGTTGCAGAACGCATAAGTCTTTATACGTATACACATTCTTTTTTTAATAAAGAATGTAACAACCACGATGACAACACTAGGTCCTGAAGAGCATAAGACAGTAGCAACTCGATATCACAACAGATGACACTGTCCACTGTGATGAAAATTCCAGAACGCTGATAAATCAAGACCACATGTCATGGACACATGACAAAGGAGAGCAATGTCATGGACACATGACAAAGGAGAGCAATGAATGAAAATGTTGAGCTTCCAACCAAAAGGAAGTAGGGAATGCACCCTGCAATTCCTCTGCTTTGACTCTGCCAGAGATTTGGCCACTCCCCAAGTTCCACAACCTTTGGTAACTATACTCAGTATGTCAGTGACGACAAAACCCTGCTTCAAGGATCTAGAAATCTAACGAGGAACAAACAGGTAATTTTAAAAATCACACTACAATGAAAAAGGTGGCATGGACCTTCAGAAAAAGGGGAAATGATGCTTATGGAGTCAGAAAAAGCTTTCCCAGGGGAGGTCAACTTTGCAAGGGGTCCTAGACGGGGAGTAGCTATCCATCCATCGGACAAGAGCAAGCGCACCCCAGGCTCCAGGAGAGAATACGAAGCCCTAAAGGTGGGAGAGCAGGGAGCAGTCAAGGAAGGGCTGGCAACACACAGGAGTACCAATCCCCAAATATGGTTTATGTGTTGTGATAGACATGTCCTAAATTTCAATGAAATATAAAAACACTTTCCTTTTCTAGACAACAGCCTTCAACCACTAAGCCTCAAAGTAAGAGAAAGGGGTACAGCTATGTCAACTCCACTACACCCTACTTGACAGAGATGCATGAGTGTGTGCTGGGGTCGGCGGACCAGGGGCTCTAAAATGAACATAATCAGATTATTTAAATACATCAGTTTAGAAACAATGGGGAGGAAAGCTTCCTTGACATAGCTAAAATTGAGAAGAGAAAGAAAGTTCCACAAGAGATGATGTAAAGTCCTGTAGTAGGTATCTCACAGGCTTTTGGGGGCATCCATTTGGAGAGAGCAACAGGAACCACAGCTAAGGTGAGGACAAGTGGACTTCAGGTAAGACAGAGGTGGGCAATCAAGGTGCTGGGAAACACGGGGTTGGAAAAGGACAATTCTAACAAACTTTCAAGCAGGGGGAGCCACGTCACAGGGCAGAAGCACGGCAAGGAAGCCTACAGAACTGGCACGTTGAGGGCAGATGCGGACAACTTCTATGGCTCCTTCATTCTTTCTCCTCTGGTGTTTTCTTTTGGAGTTTTTGCCATACTCTTTCCCTCTCTTATCTTTCTACTTATCAGGAATTTCTTCTGTCTCTCTTGTCCTCTTTGTTCATATCCTCTTCTTCATTTTTACTTCTTGACTTTTTATTCTTGTCCTTAGCTAAAAATGTATGTGATGCATTAGAGGGGCGTTTTGTTTTGTTTTGAAATTCAAAAGAGGTCGAGTTGTATTTCATATTTCTGACTCTAAAAATCCCTAAGCATTAGTCTCATCCCTACCACCTTACTGGTGGTTCGATTCCTTTTTGTTCCCTCCAGATAATTAGTAGCACTTTAGAGAAAAAATTCCTTATTGCTGGTTTAGCAAATGCACTCTTAGTTCTTTTAATAGTTGCTCACATTGCTGCCTCACCAATTTTTAAAATTAATTCTCTAATTTTTGATTTTGTGAGGATGGAGAACAAAAAGTACTAAGGACACAGTATAGTTGACACACGTAAAATTGTGATGCTTTGTGGTGAGATTTAAAAAACTAATTTTTCCCAGAAAGCAAAATGTTCTCTGGTAAGCCAAAATTAGCATTGCCATTCTGGAATCTCACACTGCAGAACTGACACATATGGGTAACAGTCCGGTGAATTCCTGAGCCTCCCCCTGAAAGGAGATTTCTAAGTCTCTTGTCTGATTATCTATTTTTCTAATTATTTCCCAATGATCTAGTGAAACCTTACTTCTTATCCCTGAATTTCACATCATTCTAACCTTTAAATCCGTTATCTCCTTCCTCTTCCACTCTTCATCCTAATGAGTTTTCTGCTGTCTGGGGTCTACCATTAAAGTGTCCTTTTGGAGAATTAGGAATAATAACTAAATCACTCAGTGGGAAAGGATATAAACTGATAGAAGTGAAACTCTGTTGAAAAGCCTCTGTCTGCCTAAATATTGTTTCCTACCACCATTCTTTATTTTCCCTATAGAATGAAAAGAACATGGTAGGAAATTATTTACAATAAAGTCTAAGTATATAATTTATTTTGAGTGCATGCCACTGCTACAGGCTGCATCCAAGTTTATGATCCCACTGTTGTTAAAAAAAAAAGCATAAAATCAATATACATAACTGTAGAACTTTGCACTTGGTTGGCTAGTTTATTATTCTAAATCTGGACAGAATCTAAAACTGTTTTATATAATCCCACAGAGAAGATTAACCAACAGACTTTCCTTCTACCAGAAGTAGTTCCTGTCTTTCAACTAAATCCCTCCTGCTGAAATTGAATCCTTTAAAAAAAAAAAGAAATTAATCCCATACTCAGATGTAGCTAGAAAAGAACCAGGAGTAATAATCCTCCATATCATACTTCTACACATACTAGAAGAAGGTAATCCCCTCAACCTTCTCCTCTTTTAACTAAATATCTGTATTACACAGGAAAATATCTCTTTATCCAACTTTTCAACTGCAATGTGGATCTTTTCTTTATGTTATTCAAACTCTACATCCTGCTTGCTTTACTTAAATTCTATGAACCTCAGTGTCATCATCTAAAAAAATGCAGCTAGTAATACCTGCCCTATTACATCTCTTTTTAAGAATCAAATTAAATCATATACCTAACAGCACTTTAAGAGGCAAAAACAATATAGTGAGCAAACAGACAAGAGGACCGGAACGCAGAAAAGACATAAGGACAATATAGTTAAGTTTTGCCTATATTTCCAGCAGTAACTAAAGCTAATTCACCCTGTGACAGCCTCCAAACTTGATTCTCATAAAGACCGGCTTAGCAATTCATAGCAAGTTAAGATCTTACCAACTACCCTATTCAAAAAAAAAAAAAAATCCTATTGCATTAAAAAAATCTTGAGTTGGCTGCAGGCAGGGAGATGGTATAATGAGGGAGACAAGGACTAGCTCAGGAACCATGGGAAAGTTACATCAGCTATCTAAGCTGTAGATTCCCCATCACAAAACGAAGATAATAATTGGGCCCTCCTCAAACGGTCTGTGGTGAGGATAAATAAGACTTTATGCAAAGCTCTGGCACATTTGGGAAGCACTCAGATACAATCAAGACCAGTAAAAGATGCATTTAAACACAAAGTGAAAAATAAAAGATACACATGTACATTATACATTAAGGTGTAACAAAATATTAAACACAAATTACTTGCCAATTGTCTGATACAAGAATGAGCTGGCTCTGTTGAGTTCCTGTAACCTTCGTACTACATTATCTACAATTTCAACTGGTTTCTTTAAAGGTGAGTGAGAACTTTAAAGATCCTTATAGAGCAATCAGTGAGTGGGATCCTCAATTTCTCCCCCCATTTCTCCCACAGTTCTCCCACCCATATCCACACCTAAATCAAAAAACAAGTTTTTAGTAACTTGTGAGTCGTTCTAAAGCATTCAACTTATTTTTCATACAAAGAGGAACAAATGACATTTAATTAAATTATGTAATAACAATAACAACTGACCTAAATAGGTTTACAAGCAAATACAACTGACTCCTGGTAAACATTTGACTTAGTTGATCAGGTAAGAAATGCCAGAAGTCTAGTAGCAATGAGCACCAATAAGGCATGGACATCGCAGATCAAGTTTCATGAGGGAATGGACGCTGTTTCATCTACCAAATGGATTCTGTGCAGGCCAGATAAGAGTTACACTGTATCTGAATCATCATCAACACCACCTTTAGTTTCACTCTAATCATCTATTTGGGTTTGTTCCTGCAAGAGCTCACATAAATTGTTTACCCTTCCTTGACTAAATAATACCCCAAGACAAGTTGATCTCTAACCACCTCCCAGAAAGTTGTAAAAGAAACTTTCAAGTTGGCTAAATCCAGTCCCGTGTATTCAGAATTAGTCTGCAGCAATTCTAGCTTACAGGAGGCAGAGACAGGGAAAGGGCTAGGAAAATTAAACAGAAGGCATATGACTGTTGGGCTCACCTTCCCCACTTACCTCTATGAACAACAAAGGAGAGCATTTTGTCCACACTTAGCTCTGCGGGGTCCATGTGGACACCAATGATGAGCAGAGATGTCTTGCTTCAGCTTTGAAAAAATGTGTTCTATGAGACTCCAACTGTTAACTCCAAAGAACTGGCCTTCTCGAACTGGGCTTCTCAAACTGGCATTCTCAACGATGAATGGCTGTAGCCTGGTGTGTCACACAGCTCTGAGGAGTATGTATGACAAGTAATCTGATACTACTGCTAAACAAAGTACTGAAGATTTTGACTCATTTACTCATTACACTAATCAGAGAAGATTCAAGGTTATCCCTGTGATAAGCTGCACTCATTCCTCAGATTTCTGGGATGTTTTCTTAAGTGAGAAACGGGTAGAGCTACAGTGAGCACACTGGAAATGCCCATAATCATCACCCCTTTATCCCTTTATTTATACTATGGGTAATCCATGGAACAGTATTGTGTATATGAATACATGGAGAGCAGGAAATGTCACTCTATCACTGGGGGCAGTAAACTATGGCCCAAGCACCAATCTTGCCCACCACCTGTTTTGGAAATAAAGTTTTACTGGAACACAGCCCCATCCATTCCTCTACGTTATAGTCCAAAGCTGCTTTCATGGAACAAGGGCAGAGTTAAGTAGTTGCAAGAGAAATCGTATGGTCTGTAAAGCCTAAAATATTTACATCCGGCCCTTTACAGAAAAAGTCTGCTGACCCCTACTCTAACCGAAAATGTGGTGACTTCACCAAAAGACGGAGAAAAGCTAATCCTCCCAACGCTCTGGGAAAGAAAATGAAGAGCTATACAAAGAAACTGCTTATTTGACATGCAAGTCCTCTAAAAAAGCAGAGGAACAGATGATTTAAACGCAGGAGTACTAGTGTTCTGAATGACTGAACACACAAGGAAGAGCAACACGTTCTCTCAACTTATTGTTCCCGTTAAATACAAGAAATAGAGTCAGAAATAGAGAGGATGTTGTTTCCTAACTTGTGCTTTATTTATTTGTGTTTACTTGTTTGTTGTCATGAAAAAAGAGAAGCAAATATAGTTATAGAGTTCCAGGATGCTGACAGAATGCTCTTGCATGTTTCAGAGGCAAGCTGCTTTTGTGCCCAATATGGCTGCCCAACAAATGGCCCAGCCACTCCAAGATCAAGTGGTTGGCACTTTAATCAGAACAGTAGGCTTGCTATGTCCCCAAATGAGATACAATCATTGTTCACGTAATTGTTTCACTGTTTTACATATCAGTATTTTTTAAATATTCTTGGTTTTAAAAAGTCATTCATAGATTACCTTTTTAAAAATCTGGCCCAGTAATTTATAATGAAAACAGCTTTTCAAACCATACTTCCCATTACAGCTCAGCTTCTCTTTTGAATGCTTACAGCAAAGATAATTCTAAACATCATTTCTTTTATGCTTTCTTACCCACATTTACTGGCTGGGGAAGAAACACAGTAACAGGCACTGCTTGGGCTGAAACAGCAAAAACATCCTCCTCTGGGCTCCCCTAGATACAGGCTGCTTCCCAGCTATTACTTCCAGTTTCTCACGACAAATCACCACCACGGAGAAGCAAAACCCATGGAACATCATTAAATGTAGAACAAGGGGAGGGAAATAGTCATATATATAAACTGAACAATATTTTAGCCATTATATTTGAGTAAATTATGACCCCAATTTTTAAAAGATTTGAGGGTCCATATATACACAAGCAAAAAGCTAGACTCTGCTCATAACGATACTCTGATTTTAAAAAATTCTTTTCTACCAAAGAATTCAAGCCAATTATATATTCCTGAAATATACTAACAACACTACTTTCCTCCCAGCTCTGAAATTTCATTTATGAAATGTAATAAAAACAAATAAATTCCAAGTACTAGGGCAAGTTTCAGTATTCACCCTTTGAAACAGTTCTTTGCCAAAGTAATAAGATTAATAATCTAACATATCTCTGCATATTAGACTCATCCTGAAAGTAAACAGTAAAGAAACTCAATAGTTGCTTGAAGGAGGTGTCAGGAATCTCAATTTATAGATAAATAAACTGAAATTAAGAAGAGCTGGAGACTTCTACAAACAAAAAAGAAAAATAAGACACACACACAAACAAAAAGCACAAAAAACGTTTATCTAAGTTATCTTCCAAACACTACCTTCTAAGGCAGTTGTTTGGAATTCTGAATGTATTCTTCCTTTCGAAAATGGTCTTCAGGCAGTGGCAAAACCTAAAAGGGACTTATCACCAAGTCTCAGAGGCTGATGACACTGGGTTAGTGAGAGGTCTAATTTCCCCACAGACCATACAACTTTCAGGCACAGAATTTTACAGCTTCCAAGGACTTGAGAAACTCCTCCTTTTAAGCCACATCTCTGTTCAGAGGAGGAAATAAAGGTCCAGCAGGAGTAAACGACTGCCCGAGGACACCCAGCCGGGAAGAGCACTTATACGGAAAGGGCTAAGAAATGCTGCCTCTCTCCTGCATCTCCTCCTTGATGTGTAATGACTGAGAGGGACTGGATCGGCTACCGTAAGCTGACAAAGAGAATGTACAAAGTAAAGGGGAAAGCCTGATCTCAACTTGGTAGACGAGGGTTGGGACAGCAGAACAGGAGGAAACTGCTTAAGGTGAGGGCGGGTGGGCACGTGAAGCTCCCTGAGACAGTACAAGTACTGTACCTTTCAGAAGGCAGGAGCGGTTGGCAAAACTCTCCTGACTCAAAAATCTGTTCACAGGCATTACATGTGACCTCTCCCAAGAAAAACTATTAATATTACCATAAGCGCCTCTGCTCACTTATCATCAGTATTCGGTTCACCTCCTCCAGAGCCCAAATACCAAGGAGAAGGCCACAGAGTTTTAGAAAACTGCCCATATCCCACTCACAGACTTGAGTCCTTGCCAGATCTCACATAATCCACATTCTGCTCACTCCCTGAAAAAGGACTTGACACTGCAGCCCTGCTTCTCTCCCTCTCAATACAAAATAAAATAAAAACAAACAAACAGACAAAAAAAACCCAGCAGGTACTACTGATACATTTGAACTTTGTTCAAATGTCTGTTAGGACTTTGAAATGTGTAAGTTGTATTTTTCCCTTAAGCATGAAATTATTCTGATTGAGATCTGGTTCTCATTATTTGAGTCCAAGTGGCCTGACCAATTTTTACAGAGTTGTATTCACTTTGGGGGTTTTAGCCACGACTGAGACTCCCAACATTTAACTTCCGCCTACTTATAAATAGCTCCTCTGTATTTTACGTATGGGGTGATCTATCCACAAAGCAACTACTTCTTAGTTTTCTATATCATATCTGTTGGCCAATGAGGAAATATCATTCCAAATGGTCTTGCTTCATCAAACCTACACCATCTATGGTTGTCCTGAGTGTTCCTGAATAAACATACTAAAGTATATCTTAAACAGAATTTACATATAAACCTCCATGTGAAAACGGATTCATTTCCACACAAGGTAGAATCTCAAAATGGTCAAGAAGGAAAACCAAAATGAAAGAGCCATTTAGAATATGAATTCAAGATAATCAGAATGTCTTGCTCAAATGAGAACAAAGCATATATTTTTCAAACATGTCATAACAGACATTGTCACAACATCATAACAAACATTCAAAGATCAAATGCATCAATAGAATCTTCTAATACGTTTGTTGTTTTGATTAGTTACCAAAAAATTACATTAATAACCCTTTTTCAAAAGTTCAGTTGAGGGCTTCCCTGGTGGCGCAGTGGTTGAGAGTCCGCCTGCCGATGCAGGGGACACGGGTTCGTGCCCCGGTCTGGGAAAATCCCACATGCCGTGGAGTGGCTGGGCCCGTGAGCCATGGCCGCTGAGCCTGCGCTCCGCAACGGGAGAGGCCACAACAGTGAGAGGCCCGCATACCGCAAAAAAAAAAAAAAAAAAAAAAAAAAAAAAAACAGTTCAGTTGATACTTTAGTTCGTTTTAAATGTCTGTGTGTTTCAACACAGTTGGACAGAGTGTGGCTATCCATTTATAGACAGATTTATGTGTGACTGGACACTCTAAACCCACTTTTTCCATATGGACAGAACAGATAAGATTAGAAGACATAAACAGAAATAAATGTAATATATTCACAGAAAGAAAAACATTTTTTTCATTATTCCATTTATACAATGGCCAGATTTCTGTTAAGTGCAACCAGCTAGAATACAGTACTGACTTTGAATAAGATTTTTTTTTTTTTTAATTCTTAGCAACAGGGATCTCAGGGTCTGTAAACCTGACTCTACATAGGGTTTTATGTACCTTCAGATCCTCATCCACAAAACTGCATGTAAAATAAGATAAAAATCACAGCCCATGTTCTACATCCCAATCAACATACTTTTTCAAATAGGCCTCGTCAACGGGAAACAGACTAGAAGATAGAGCCCACTCAGCAACCAGAAACGATTTTGACCTTTAGTTCCTGAAATTTTATTTACATGCTTTTGCCACCCAAAGATAAAAAAGAAGTAGATATATGGGAAGTTCAATTTGATTTAGGGAAGGACAGGAATAATTAAGCACGAAGTACATAGATGCACTGTTTAAGTATTTATTAGTTCTATGCAATAAATGAATGGGTATTAGACTTCTGAAGAATGAATACTGCAATCCTTAGCAGACAACACTGATAAACTATGCAATTCATCAGAACCATAAAATTACATTTGGCTTATAAATCTTAGAGTAAATATTCAATGAAACTGCAAGGAGAATGGGACTTTGACCACAGAGGATAAGATCAGGTGACAATGATGAGACTGGGAGAAAGAGGCCTGGTTTCAGTGAAGAATGGAATACATCATATGGAAATTTTGAAGACTAAGAATGATCAGACAGTAAGCCTACTGAGTGATAAGGTTTTGGTTTAACATTACCCAATAATGATCTTACGGTAACATCCAAACATAAATACATGAATCACAGAATAAGGTGCAAAGCAGGGTGTTCAAAAATAGCTCAACTGCTTTTATATAAATCTGTCAACATTTCACAGTTATTTGAGTACGATTCACTGTCCTGGTTTTAAACATAAGTAAGGACTGATCTCTCCTCCTCTCACCCCACCTATACTCCAAATTGAGACAACAAACTGATTCATCATTTAAAAGCATCATACTGCTTCTGGTCATACTAAGGAATAAAATTTTTTTAAAAACCTTTAAAAAAAAGCCAAGCAAGTACAGAACACTGAAAATTCATATGACATCAGAGTTCAAACTGTGGAATGAATATTTTTAAATAGGGATCTTTAAAGGACTCCCAACTTGGTTTAAGTAGAAACAAGTACTCTTTCAACACAAACACATTCCTTTGAGATTTGTATCTTTGGGATATGCATTGCAAAGCATATGAGATAACAAAGTTCCAGCTTTCTCATTTTCTTAAAATACAGACACACACACACACACACACACACACACACACACACACACACACACACACACACACACAGCATGCAGTAACAGCCAGCCGTCTGAGTGCCACATGCCTGAGAGAGATCTAAAGCTGCTACAAATTAAACTAGATCCTATTTCTTTAAGGTCCAGAACTGAAAAGAACTGCTGAACACTAGTGGCGAGCCTATATTCCTTTGATCTCCATTGTAACGAAAAGCAAGATGACATGCTCAAATGAAAAATCATTTATAATGAATGAAAGAAGGGCTATTCTTTCTTTGAATTTATCTGTTCGAAAGGGAAAAGAATGGGGAAGTTTCAGGGAGAAAAATTCTGAAAACAAAAAACAAACTGACGAGATAATAACATCAATAATGGAGTGTGGCAGGAGGGAGCAGAGTAGAAAAAAATGGATGTTGGAAAAATTATTTCAGTCTCCATCAGAAAATGAAGAGATTCTAATCTTCTCAAAAATGGGTAAGAGACAATTTCTCATTTAAGTGAGACTAATTTTAAAAGAACCTGATTAGACTGCAAAGTGGCAAGTACAAACCATGGCACCTCGTGAATTAACCCTGCATTACTGTGACTCTGGATTTCATTTCAAAATGACTGAATTTCATTACTGCTTTCCAGCTACAATTTAGTACTTTATAAGATATAAATATTGGGAGTAATTAATTTGTCCAGGTATTGCCTTTTAACATTGAATTTGAACTTAATTAAGCATTATTCACAGGGGACACGGTTCCCCTGGCTACACCCTCAGGACAGTAATGTGAAGTTTTTATTGAGTTTGTGTTATTTATAGAAATTTTTGAAAATATCTGTGGCTGATTTTTTTTCACCTATGGCACAGTCTACCAGCACCCAGCCACACTAACAAGCTATTTTAACATCAGTACCACCACCCCCTTTTTTTTAGGGTATCTCAGCTAAGACCAAAGGTTTGGTTAGTTATCATGACTTACTTTTTTAAAAATCAGCATATACAAAAGCAGAATAGAAGAACTTCGGACCTGGGGTTAATTTTAGTTGATTCTAGCCCTGTAATCCTGAACAAGTCATTTAGTTATTTAAAATGTGAGTAGACTCAGACCTGTGAAATGTTCTGCAAAGGTCTGTGTCCCAGATATGATACAAGGGGCTGGAGAAACATATGAAGGCCACATTGCCCTTGTCTTCTAAGACTTCTCCATCCACTGGGGAAGTGGAGCAGGAACAGAGAGGAAGGATAACAAGCTCCACAGTTGATGGAAAATGTTAACAAGTGTTTCCAAAAGATGGGGCTCAAGAAAGAGGTGGAAAAGATGTAGATGGATATTCACGGCGTAAGGCATTAAAACACGGAGGGATGGCACGGAAGAGTAACCTGCCAATGGTTCAGGGCAGCAGAGTCTAAGATGCGCTTAGAAATACGGTCAGAGATAAGGCAGCAGAAGTAAGCACAGGCAGAGGATGAAGACAGGACTTTGGTGCTGTACTGAAACTCCCGCTTTACCAGAAGATTGTGGCAGGCCACTGCAGGACTTCCTGCATGGGAGTGACACATCAGAGTTTCCTTGGAGATAAACCACTCCAGAGGCAATGTGGAACACAGAGACAATCAGGGATATGCTTGAAGAATTACAGGCTGAATGTCAGGAAGGCTAGGACAAGGTCTGTGGCAGCAGGTTTGAATGCTATGAGGAACTGGAATCAGCAGGGTTTGGAAAAGGGGCAAGGGATGGCAAGGAGTACAGTTGGATTTCTGATGGGGATGGTGGTCTCGCCCACTGAGAAAGAGAACACCAAGTTCTCATGAAGTTGGCAAGTGCTAAGAGAAGAACTGGTTAAATGTTACATGCTGAAAACTACAGCCTTGACTAGATTCTAGAGTTGTTGGTTTACAGCTAATAGCTAGAGTCATGGGTGTGGACGAGACCATCTGTGGACAGCAGAGAGGCTGAAAAGGAAGTGTGCCTATTTCAGAGGACCCTGTGACAAGCAAATGAGATGTATGTGAATGTATTCTGTAAGCTGCACCTTTGATACACAGGTATTTTTGTTTTAATAAGACATCAGTATCCAATCTGCTTTATCAAGAATTCTACTGATTTGTCTATATGAGCAGCGCTATGTATTACGGGATATGGGTGCAATGATCAGATTCCAAAACATGACAGAACTTTAGGGAATACAAGTTACTGAAACATGTCTTCAAAAGATTACACATAAACCTATAACCCCTGTATTAGAACCATGTAAGAGCACACTATAACCAAGCCTATGAAACAGATGTTAGTTCATTCCCTAAAAGGCAGTATCAACAGCAGTTTCACGGAAAACCATAAATTTTCTGTAAACTACTGATGCTTCTGGTCCCTTCCTCATCTGCCTTCATTAAGAAAAATGAAGTGAAATGGGAGATCTTTGCTTTGAATACACACACCAAGTTTCTGGAACCTTTGTATTCATTTCTAACGTCTCGCCAGCCATCAACCAGCTGTGCTCCTAATCCAGATAGGTAGATATGAAACAATCTATACACGTCTGTAAAACACAGGAAAAACTGGGGATTTGATAAAATTCATAACAAACTTTACATCCTCCAAGTTTACAACACTGAACCTTGCCCAGGCCATTTAGAATAGTCTAAGAGTTGTTGCCAAGTTACATGGAAGAAGTTGGTTTAAAACAGCTTGAATTTCTAAAACAAGTGTTATTTTTCAAAAAATGAAAGACACTGTTAAAATACAGCTATCAATTACATATCTATTAAACTGTTTAAAATTGACAATCTTTAATTTAAGGCTACTCTTGCAACTGGATGTCCATTTCTACTATCAGAAAGTCAGAATAGATTTCAGAAGCACTGGAAGAACTCAACCTTAAGTGAGACTCAAAAGTATGCTTCAGTGAGAAAAACTAATCTGATGGAAAACAAATCTGCCAGACGTCTTTAAGACTTCATTCTACTTTTTTTAAAAGGTCCCATCTTTCCCAAGAAGTATCTTAATCTACCTCATATCCTGAAGGATCCCCACATCCTGAAGGATCCTCTAACGTATTCATGTATTCATATAACAAATACATGGACTGATCCAGTCTAAAGAGGAGCCCAAAAGGCAACCTCAGTCTCGTTCGCTCTTAGCAGCATAGAACCCAGTCAGGTTCCACAAGAGGCCTCACAAGTCCCAACGGAAGACTAGGCTGGGGTCTTTAGTTGGAGGCCTGCTAAGGAAGGAGGGCAGGTCAGGCAAGAAGGAAGACCTGTAACATGAAAAACTGAAAGAAGTCCCACCGAGTTGTGTGAAAGCTGAAGTTGGGACAGACGTGCCAGGAAGGGGGCAGTCATGTCAGGTAAGAGATGTCAACTTCTGATTAGCAGGAGGCTGCACCTGCTCAGGACACTGGACTGGGAACTCCATTGCATCTGTGTTATCTGACCTTATTCACCTTGGGGTACCCCAGTCACCTACCCTAAAGAATAGGCTGACTCAGCATTTACACAGAAGCACGCAGAGTCTCAGTAAATCCTATGGCTGAGAAAACGGAGGCCATTAGGAAACTTCCCTCCCTCCCTCCCACTTAAATTTCCTCAATCATCCCTCCTTTTCTCCCTCTCTCCCTCTGAAGAGAAAGGGCTCCCCCCACAGCTTCCAAAGACCCTCATTTCTACCCTTGAAAGTACCCCCTTCCAAAATTCTGAGGTTTTGCTCTACCAAATTCTTACTTCTTTCTTGCATTTTAATCCTTCTCTTGCCATGGGATTCATGCCCTCAGCTCTCATACACGTTAATCTCTCTAAAGAAAACCTCCTACAACACTGTTGCTTCTTCAAGGTATCAATACATATTCTTTATCACCTTTCAAAGATTAAAATCTTTTTTTTTTTTTTTTTTTGCAGTACATGGGCCTCTCTCACTGTTGTGGCCTCTCCCGTTGTGGAGCACAGGCTCCAGACGCGCAGGCTCAGCGGCCATGGCTCACGGGCCCAGCCGCTCCACGGCATGTGGGATCTTCCCGGACCAGGGCACGAACCCGTGTCCCCTGCATCGGCAGGCGGACTCTCAACCACTGAGCCACCAGGGAAGCTCAAAGATTAAAATCTTGAAAGAATAATAACTGCCTCAGCTTTTCCCTTTTTTCCCTCTTCTTTAACCATCTGAAATCTGGGTTCTGAGTCCAGTGCACTTTTTGACTATATGCACATGATGTAAGTAAGGCAGCTATTGATCAATAATCACTGATTCAACGGCCTCTCATCCGTGCTCCTCCACCGGCCCCCTCTGGAAATGCTTCCTCTGACCGACCACCTTGCTTCCTGAAACTCTCTTCTGGTGGCTGCCAGGTGCTCATTCTCGCCTCTCCCTGCTGACCACTCCTGTGGGGCCTCCTATACAACTCCACCTGCCACCTCTTAGGTGGGGATTTGCCAAAATCCTGCCTCTGCCCTCTTTTCACTTCCCTTCACATTCTACTCCTTGGAAATCTCACCCCTTCCCAGATCTTCATCTCTTGAAGAAGGACTCCCAGAACTCTCTCCACCCTTGTTCACCCTCCCCAGTTCCAGGCCTATGTTGCCAATTTACTGAATGGACAGATTCACATGGATGCCTGGGAGGTCCTTCAAATGTAGCAACCTGAAACACAACTTGTCAGTAACCCAATCTAAAGCTGCCACTCATCTTCATACGGCAGTAACCTTTTACTCCCTGGCACGGGTCAGGGCCCAGTGAGACAGTAAGAAATGGAGCACAAGACCAGGCACAGGAAGGCTTTCTTCTTGTCCCATCATGTAGACGCCTGAGGGCTGAGCGGGCGCCTTCCTCAGCTTCCTATAGGAAAGTCAGAGAAGCTCTGGTTCTGACTGCCACTAGCATGGCAGATTATTTCCCCCATGACGGATATAATGACAGAACCTTGGGTTTGCTCTGTGAAGAACTAACAAGGCAAGAGGAAGCCTCACCCAGTTACTTGGGCCCTTAACTCATTGTATACTCTTCGAGTTGTTGGTTTGCTGGTTCAGTAATAAACCAAAGTTTATTAAATTGAAATGTGATTCTTACCAGTCCTCAAAGGTGGAGGAATCTTTATGGTGTGGCCTAGCTCATTTCTCCTTTCCCACCTTCTACTTCTAATCTTCCTCTAACCTCAGGAATGTCTACCAAATATAATCTCTCCCTTTGAATGCCAATGAACAATTCCCTAATTCAAACTGCTTCCCCTCATTGGGAAGGCTGCACCACATTCCTAACAGATGTCACCCTTTTTCTCTCCTAGTTTTTAATCTGTCCTCAGCGTGGTCAAAGAGTGGCAGTTTGGCTGCTCTCTGCCTTCCATGTCTGCCAACCATTATTAGCGCTTTCTTACCCAGCACCCTAAGTTTTCATCACATTCATTTACTCAACATCCTGAAACAGAGCCTACATTCTTCTCCCATCTCTGTACCTTTTTGTTCCAGCTGCTCTCTTACTTGGGATGCCAAACACCCTTCAAATCCCTATGCCCCTCCCTTGTGAAAGCTGCAGCTCAGATACTATTTTAAGAAACCATGGCCGCTTCCCTCCTTGTCACCCCTACAGCCCAACGCCATCTCCAGAGCCTGAATTACTCCTTCAGCCCTTCAGCACTCTGTGTTTCTGTCTGTGCATGTGTCAATCTTCCAAACTAGAATTTAAGACCAAGAAAGCCAGAGTCATCTTTGTAACCCCCAAAACATTAAAATTCTGCACACAGAGGGCAGTATGTTACTCTGGGAAAACAACAGACCTGGAGTCACAAGGACTGGTGCATGTCATGAGTCAGTCACATGTGTGGCAGCAGTGATTTCCATCAAGTTACTTAACTTGTTGACTCTCAGCCCCCTCAACCATAAAATGTAAAATAATAATTCTTAATTTCAGGATATCCAAAGGACCAAGTGAGATTATACATATGAAAGGTCTTTGGAAAACCAGTATAATGCAAACAAATGTAAGACAGTATTATTATTATAACATCCTACACAATGTGTGTTGGTAATGAACAACTCACACTTCTCTTTCTACAAAAGAAATGTTGCTTTAGGACTTCGTACTGGCTACAGGAATTAGATGAGACAAAAACATCACAGAACTCTGCTCACTAGTAATATTTGATCTCTTTAAGATCACTACATTGTTTTATTATACTGGAATATAATATGCTAATTGAAGTATTAAAATTAGATTTTAAAATGCGGCATTTTGTAGCCTTCTGTAACTTCAGCATTAATTTGGGTAAATCATCATTACACTCGAATGCCTAAATGCTCAGTTATATCTTCAACATAAATGTCAATTCAATGAAATAGCTTTTGAAAAAGAACTTGTTATCACTTTGTTCTTAGGATCCACTTTCAACATAACAATATATTCTCACTGACCAATGTAGATAAAGGAGGTTGTGGGGAGGGGGAAGGGTAAGCTGGGACAAAGTGAGAGAGTGGCGTGGACATATATACACTACCAAACATAAAACAGATAGCTAGTGGGAAGCAGCTGCATAGCACAGGGAGATCAGCTCCGGTGCTTTGTGACCACCTAGAGGGGTGGGAGGGAGACGCAAGAGGGAGGAGATATGGGGATATATGTATATGTATAGCTGATTCACTGTGTTATAAAGCAGAAACTAACACACCATTGTAAAGCAATTATACTCCAATAAAGATGTTAATAAATAAATAAATAAAAATTGAAAAAATGAGCTTGTAAATTTCAAGTTGTGTAAGAAGAATGTCTTCAATGCCACCCCCATCCCCACCCCAAACACACACATTTAACACTATGTCTGCATTACTTCTAAAAAGAAGAAACCCACTGTGCAGCAGGCAGTGTGAAATATAATGCAGCTTTACACCACATTATGAAAGCAAGAAAACAGCCAGCTGTGAGTTAGAAAGAGAACAAAATTTTGAGTTGCAAACCCAAGGACCTTCAGGTTCAATGTTACCTTCAGGTAACATTGAAAGTACTCCTTAATGATGAAGAGCTGATTTTATTTCAGACCCACTATGAACACTGTAGGATATATTTAACATTATAATTTTTAGTTTCAAAAGTAATAAACCTGTTGGTCAGACAGAAGCTTGACAGTCACAGCAGCCAATCTATCAATCAATCCAGCATGGCTGGGCTCCACCAGCTGCCCCTGACACCAATTAGGAAACGGAAAGAGCAGGCTGCTGCTACCAGGTTACCATTTTGCCAATTAGAGCACATCCTGGGTGAGAGGGACCAATGAACAATGGAACCCAGGGTCAGGAAAGAGAGGTAAAAAGCACCTCATGTAATGTGACATGAAAAAGAAAGATTGCAGGAGGGACACAGCAAAGAAGCAAGATAGTCTGGAATCAAACGGTACATTTTATTGTTCGCTTGTCAAAGACATGCAGACACTAAGACGAAGCACAAGCGAGGCGCTCCCCTTGGTCTCTACCCTGGAAGGAACTGCTTATTGGCCCATGCAACTTGGGAGCCAATCGCTGTCACACACAACCACTGAACCTCCCACCTCCAGCTGTTCCCTTTTAGTCAGGATTCGGAGGTTAAGCCAGCTCATACAGGGTCTGAACGTCAAAGACAGACCACTGATAGACACGTATCAAAGTGCTGGGAGGACAATATTTCACATCAGCCTCAGAATTAGCACACAAACCTTTTCTGCTAAAATCTCTCTTTCTTCCATCCTACAAAATTTTAGGGACCTCCTTTCAATTTTCCACCTGGGTTTCTCTTCCAAACCACAGCTTACGGCCCTGGTATATCAAACTTTGTAAAATCTAAGGGCCTCAAGATCTTTCCCTTTGAGTCCCTTTCTCTAATCATTGTTTCCTGCCTCAGGATACCCTCTCTAATTCCATTCACTCTTCTGGCTTTGAAGGACTCCCAGCTGATTCTTGCTGCTCTGTGTCATCTGGAAAAGCTATAGGCAAAAGCAAAGTAGACAAAAAATCTTCCAGAGTGTGGAAGTTTGGGACTATAGGTGTCACTTTCAGAATCAGATGTACACCTAGGTCTTGATCAGTTTCATACATGTTAAGCAGGTCTAAGTTAGATGACAATGACAGGCAAAAATGTCCTAAACTTTAAAAGGAATTGTTCTTTTTCAAATGCAAAAATGTTATTATTCATTTACCAACTGAGAGACATTTGTTGCAACATATTTCCCACAAGATCTGATGTCAATCTCATTGTGGTGACTCAAATTCAACTCTGGTAACTCTGTTCTGTTGCTGTCAGTCCTGCCATAGTTTTATAAGAACGGGACCAAGCAATTCTAAAGGTGTAATCAGCATGCTACACACGTACACATCTGCACAAGAAGGGTATATGTCAATGATGGACATTTAAAACATCAGAATTTATCATAAGTAGCTTCTATAATATTCTAGGGCCCTAACAACATAAAGGATATTTTTCCTAGAGTGGAGGTTGTCAATATCGGGTGCCCTTTGGAATTACCTGGGAGCTTTAAAAAATGCTGTGGCCTAAAAAATGCTAGGCAGAGATGCTGATTTCATTGGTTTGGAGTTATGTCTGAAAATTGAGACTCCCCCCCCCCTTTTTTTTTTTAATAGGGCTCTAGTTTGACTCGGTCCACACCTGGGTCTCCAGGTCCCTCTCTCAAAAATTCCTGGAGGTAAAAACACAGCACAGCTGAGCCAGTGATCACAAGCAATCCAAAGGTTTATTACGCATCCAGGCACAGGCATGACAAGGGGAGTCCCTGGCATGGGGGTCACAGTCTAAAGGGGTCTCATGTCCAGGTGGAAGGAAACAGAAGAGGCCTGGTGCTGGGGATATACATGCAAGGACTGGAGCATACCAGCACGATTTCTGATTAATGCTGGGAGAGGACTAACCTCAGGTGGTCCATTCTGGGGAGGGGAGAGTCGGGGAGAGAAGCGTCAAAAGGGCAGGACAGGTCAAAAGGGCAGCAAAGCTGGGTCATATGACGATTTCCTCCCTGGAAATGCTTGAAGGTTTGACCAAATGTCACTTCACTGGGAGTGACTTATCCTGTCCAACTCTGGTAGTCAAGTCGAAAGCCACTAATCTAGCAGTACTTCTCACACTTTACTTTGCAGAAGGATTCACCCCGAGACCTTGTTCAAACGCAGATTCTGCTTCAGCAGGGCCAAGCTGGACCAGAGAGGATGCACTTTTAACAAGTTTCAAAGTAACGTCGATGTCACTACGAACCGCATTGGACCTGTTTCTCGCAACATTCTCCTCTTGAGTTACAGGCCTCTCACAATTGAAGACCCTATGACGGCCTTGGCTCACACTGTCTGGATCTCTTCAGGGGCTCTGCAGGTCCTGAGGAAACTAATAACCCTGGGTGTGGGGCCCAGATAAGCGAAGAAATACTGCAGCCACAGCTCTCTAACATCTTCCTCTGCATCACTGTTCCTCAGACACCAACTACATTTAGAAAATAAACATATAGTTATATATCTATTTACTATTGGGTTGGCTAAATAATAAAGTTCTTGATGAAAATGAAAAAATGTCTTATTTTTACTTAAAACCTAATGAACTTTTTGGCCAAGTCAATATTTATTGCCTGCCTTCCCTGCCAGCACAGAGCAGGCACTCCAATTTGCTGGCTACAGAAGGGACAGGACGAGACAGCATGGACACCTCATCACGTCCAGAGGGTGCTTGGCGGCCCCAGTCCTGTGCTACCAGCTGGTCCTGGACATAGACAAGTGGCGCAACAACCTCAGTCCAGCCTGCTGGGCAATACTTAGGTAGGTCTGCCTGACAAAGGGTGCAAGACGATGAAGGCAAGAGACAGTCTGCATCTTCTCAACTCTCTCTCAAACACATCCAGCATACTGTGTCCCGCACGTGACAAAAACGGAAGAGATAACTGGGGAGAGAACATTTTTCTACTTCAGTTTCCTTCAGTTGCCGTAATGAACTTGCCTGCACAGAAGCACTACAGAAAGAAGGGGAGGCAGCCTCTGGAAAGTCAAACTCTGAGTAAAACCCTATAATCTAAACTCCACAGGACCCCTAAAGGACCATGATAAAATGGCAAAGGAGAAACTCTCTGAGCCTCAGAAAGGTATTAATCCACCCATAGAACTCAATCATTCACAAATGCCTACTGGCGAAAACTACTCAAGGTCTCACAAAATTAGAAAAGTAACAAAATTAGAAGTGTAAGTACCTGAGGCAGCATCTTAACAAGAGTCAAACCAGCAGAACACATATTCCACTGACCAGCATGAACCCCGCAAGGCCAGAAATGATTCTCAATGGTTTTCAAACTGTAGGTTGCTACCTATTAGTGGACTGTGAAATCATCTTAGTGGGTCACAACCAGCATTATAAAAAATGAGTAAAAAAAATGAAAACAGTAAAAGAGAAAATACAAAAACAGAAAATAGTAGAATGAACCACAAGTAGCATTATTTCTTACATTTCAATTAATATATGTGTGTGCACTGGGTCATAATGCAAAATATATTCATGTGGGTTATCATTTAAATAAAACTTTTAAAATACCCATCTACACCAAGAAAGAGCATATTTCAGACAGTGTCTCAGCTGAATAAGTAATGCTCACGCTTAAAGTAAGAGTTCATGTTTATACTAAAGAGGTGGTATGGCACAGTAGCCTAGAGCGTCGGTCTGGAGCCAAACTGTCTACCTAGTGACTCTGGGTAAATTATTTAATTTCTCTAAGCCTCGGTTATTCCTATCATAGGGATAATAATATTACCACCACCATTGCTGTAACAATTTAATAAAATGTATGCGGAATTCTTGGCTTAGTGCCTGGCAAGTAAGCACCCAATAAGACACTGGGCACTATCACCACTGATTAAACGCAGTCTGACCTGTTTCTTTTCCATTATTTCAGTGGTGAAATACCAAAGAACAGTGTTAAGATAATTCTCATGTGAGCAAAAGATTGTGGCTGCTACATAAATAAAAACTGAGGAACTCATCTAATTCTGGAAAAATCCATCTGAAATAAAGACCATGCCATCGCAAAAGGGCACGATGGAAGAGCAGTATACTCATGGAAATGCCACGACATTGAGACACAGTGAAGAAAGCAGCACAGGTCAATAAAGGCACAAATTAAACTTTCCCACAAGGACACCTGGATCTCTGCCTACAACTTGCTCTTCTTTTAAAGTGCCACCAGGAGTTCTGACTCTGGCCCATAAAAGCATGGAGGACCTTGAGCTTGCCCTGTTTCCCAGTTTTATTCAAACACATGCTGTGTTATTAAGAACGAATTATTAATTAGATGCTCTGGAAAGCTGGACAGTGCTCATTATTGCATCCAATATCAAAAAGGGATGTGGATAATTACTATATTTGCTTCTCCAACTGGTCCTGATGAAACATGCTCAAGTTATTGACACAAGTGTCACCACTGGTGAAGCACTCGATTTGCTGCCATTTCATCAACGGCACGCTTGAAATTCCTATTGCTGGATGTTAAACTAACAGTTTATAATAAGGCTAAACACAGTTTGGTAGCCATTGTCAAGAAAATTGGAGTTGTTCAGGCATGGCAGCAGTTACTGATGTTATTTGTTTGGAAGCCTTGTGATTTAGTGAATCACTAGCAATTGTTAAGCAAGTAATTAAACTATAAAGCCAAGACCTGTGATTTTCTGTCTTTTCAAAGCAATAATCATCAAAATTCCAAGTACCATTTAACTGATTCCCTTCTAAACATGCTGGCAACATTTATGTTGCTGTCATTCATCCGGTTGTATAGTTTAGAAAAACTAGATTATGGCCTTCACAGAAATCATATGCTGCTCAACTACTTTGCTAAATATAAGAGGCTTAAAGGAAAAATTCACAAAAATTATTTAATGAGAACTGGACATAGAAAGATTCGGATTTGTTCAGTGTATGGATATCTTAGGCTTAATAACAATTCAAAGAGTTCTATTTTTAGGACTGAAATACTAAAATAACTGGACTATCATTCTTACAACCTTTTCCAAATATAAGGATGCATTATATGAATTTCACAATTCCTTTAAGTGCCTTTAAAAATTACAAGCAATTTAGTCTCTGATTCATGTACCATACTGACTACATGCAATTTTTTTTTCTTCTCATTTCAATTATATCATAATATTATGGGGGCTGAAATGCATTAAATAAATCATATTTCAGACTCCTGGTAAAGTAATGCTTATATGCATTTCAGAAGAAATTGGGCTGCATTATAAATATATTCATAATTTCATTACCTGCCTTTCCACACTGACTAAAATATTAGGCAGCAGTGCCTACTTCAACCTATTGATGAAAGCTTTTAGCAAACCTTATTTTGTGGATGGCAACATGCTGTGTTAGTTAATAAAATCCAACATTTACAAACAACAATTTGCCCAATATATAAACCAGCTCTTGTAATTAGTGAACACTGTTACTGATTTAAGATTTAATATGGTGGCTGATTATTTCTGTACTGTGTTACATACATAAAGAGACTGACTGACCTTTCATCTGTCAAAGGACATTGCCTTACCAAAGTACTTAAGTTTTACTTACAAACATACTGCCATTAAGAAAATTAATTCATTAAAAATCTGTATTACTTAACAATAATACATCAATGATGTTATAAGATGGCAGAAGTAAAAAAAATCCTAGCAAATCCCTTCAACAACTTAAAATGTATATTTTAGAGACCTGCAAAATACAGCTATTTTCTGTATTTCCAATTATTAAATATTAAATAATTCTATCTTTTGTTTACATCCCTTCCTAACAACTTAAAGACACTTGTATGTACATTATCTCATAAAATGTTCCTGATCATTCTGTGAAATATCTATTCATGGTTATTTATCACCTCCATTTAAAAGGCGGAAATATTTGGGCTCATGCCCAAGAATATAAAACCAATAAGAACAAGGATTCACTCTCGTTTCTTGATTCTAACGTTAATATTCTTTCCTCTCTGCTACACTGCAGACTTGATCCAGCTATTTCCAGAACCTGAGTAAACAATTTGAGTCAGAAATATGGACAGTATACAATTTGGAAATGGGCTGCTCCCAAAGGTCATTTGGAATTTGGTTTTGGGAAATCAATGTATTGATTAAGTCCCAAAGCAGTCTAGACGAGTTCTTATTGAATCCATAATACAGGTGAACTATGCTGCCATGAAAATGTCCATGAAATGGTCCTAGGTAACCTAACCACTCTTTATAACACTGTCTCTAAGGAAACGTGCACGTCGACTGGAAATAGGAATGCCAGGAAGCTATGCCCACAGGCCGGAGTGACAGGGCTCCTCCACCGTCTTCTCATACATGTGTCTCCAATGAGTCCCCTGGAGAAGGCTCTCCAGGCAGAAAGTTCCAATCTCTGTGCCCTTAGGAGAAGACAGAAGGATTCCCAAAGAGGAGCTGGAGCTGTGAGGACCGCATGGCCACCGTTCCACAGGGTGTGTGAGGGGGGCAATGAGAGTGAATGAGAGAAGCGGGGGAGGGGGGAGTGTGTGTGTGCACGCGTGTGTGTTGGGGAGCTTCGAGAAGCCAAGTAGCACACAACCACTGTTCCTACTGGGTGTGGAGTTGGGGGGAGGGGGATACACTGTAAATGCGTGTGTGTGTATGTGTGTAAAGAGAGTGTGTCATGGGAGCTGCAGACGCCGGGGAGCAGCAAACAGTCCCTGAGCAGATCCCATTCTGGATATCTCACAAAAAAAGAAGAAAAAAACAAAACGAAACAGAACACCAGAGTATTTGCTAAGGTGGTTGGAGAGAATACAATAACCAAACACACCAGCCCTTAATGAGATGAGTATTCACAAAAAGAAGATGGTTTTAAATACTAGGAACTGTTCAGTCACTCTTTTGAACATTAAGGAGTCCTCTGAACAACCAGGAGGATGTAGAGAAGAGGAATAAAGAGGGGCTATTAAGCATCAAAGCCAAGACTCTGGGGAAAAAGCTTGAAATCTCATAATAAATAAGAGGGGGGAAAAAAGCCTGAAAGATCTATAGGAACAAATGCATGTGTGATATTCTCATTTATACTAATTGCCATCATAATTTCTTCTATGGTTCAAATTGATTAATTCAAACTTCTTTTCCCCAGAGCCCATCAACTAAAATAGTCCCTATGGAAATATTCTCTTTTGAGGAAACTATTAAACACACAGCTCCATAAATGTATCACATGGAAAATTACCTCCTCTAAGGAGCTAGCTACGTAAAAGGTGTGATAGGCGAAAACATAGTACATTTGTCACTCCCGTTAGCAATATTAGTGCTAATGGGAAAGTACATGAACAAGAACACACACCTCTTAATTTGAATGTGTTACAAATAAAGACTAGATTAGTCACAGCTACTCAGATTAGATTTTAGCACTTAACGCTGAAATACTACATGAGGCAATGCTTATAGTGACTTTGCAGCACAATTTCAGCTATTTAATTACAGTTTTCAAACCATTTAATACCTCTTAGCACACTGAAATTAGACACGTATGCACGTGTGTTACACAGGTCAAGATTTTAGGTGTAACTCAATTATCTGCGTCCCTGGGAAATAAAGTGCTCCATTTAAGTGAATTTTCTATATAACTGAGGCTTATCCCTTCATGCATTCTAAATCTCTGATTACATGTGTGGTCATCTGTAAGGAAAATCTTTCTTCAAAGTATTTCATTTCCCTGTTTCCTTTATAAGCAACTGGGTGGAAAGTATAGTGAAGTGATTTTGAGTTTTGTTTTAGGGATGAATCAAGACCATCATTAAGAATACTCATCACTGGAGTACTTTAATACAGTTCCTACTTTTTACATTTTGTCCGCTCTTTCAATGTCAGGCTTTTTAGCAGTCATTTCTCCCACGATTACTGTGACACCTCTAAGAGTCACAGATCTCATTATTTACTTCAGTTTAAGAGTCTGTTGCATCCTCCATGGACCATTGGGAGATGGTGGAATAACCAAACTTGTTAAGAAATATATTCAATGGGTGTCAATAAGGCTAGGAATGGTGGCATGAGGAGAAAAGCAAATGGTACTAGTATTCTTATTATTACTCAGAAATGGAACGACTAAGGTATTGCTGCATTTACCCTGTCAGTTTCCATTTCTAGTAGAAGAGAGCAGGGGAAATCTTCAACCCCAGACTCCACACCCGAGATTCAAGTTCCAATGTAACCAAAGAAGCCACTTTCTCAATGGCCAAGGTTTTCTCAAATTACTTTAAAGCTGATGGTTCCCAATCTTACAGGTGCCTGACTTTAAGGCATACTTGTTTTCATTCATTCTTACATGATTCTAACTGCTCAGGCATTATGATCTGTGTGTTCAAATATACCAAAAAGGTTATGGTAGGGCAGCAGTTCTTTGAATTCTGTCATCAAATTTGTGACTACATCCAACAGAAGCAGTGGCCATGGTCACTGCTTATGAAAACAATTCTTAGATTCATAGTCATTCTTGAAGACTATACTTATAACAAGGCACTGTACTTCTTACAGCTTCATAATGCAAGGCTAGTTCCCTGCACAGCTGCAGCTTCTACCTAGGCAGCCACATCTACGCTCCATTCCCGAGGTCATCCCCAGCTATGCTCCACTGAGACTCTCCCTGCTGCCCAGCATGAGTACACTTCAGTTCTCAACCAGGGCCTTTCTTGTCCTCTTCAAAACACCCCCTCTAAGACCATCAGCCCCTCACCGTTAGAGGTACTCCTAGGCTGCAGGACTGCAGGCTATGCTCCACTACACAGACTTGAACTTGACATCCCATTTCTTCAACCACAACCTCCTTACCTCCTATCTTCTATCCTCCTTAACAACCTATATAATCCTCAAACCTTCCACCTTTACCAATCAATTCCCATTTCCTGGTGATGCTGGGTTCCCTATATTGCTAGAGACACCAAAACTGAGGAACTCGATCCTCTACTTCTCAATGCCATCATTTCCCCTGCTTTTCCAACTGCTCTTCTGCCAAACACTTGGGATAGGTGTGCGATCAGAGAGGGCAGCAATCTAGTCGGGAGGCATGTTTATAACAAGTACAGGACAAGGTGAGAGACAGCTTACGACAGCTCCTGACTCCCCACATCCAACTGTGGAATTTGTACATGGATCTGCCAATCCTCGTTAAATTGTCAAAAATAACTTTAGTATAGTTAACTACAGGGATTTAATATGAGTATAGTAATCACAGTTTACAAAGCACTTTCACATATCTCTGAATTCTCAAAAAAAACCCCTCTGAGGTGCCTATGTTTGGTTGAAAGATGGGGAAACTGAGATTCAGAAAGACTGGATTGTGGCCAAAGTTATATATTTAGTGAGCAGGGGAGCTAAGGAGACAAATCACCCTGAGTCACCTGACTTCCTGAAATGTCCTGAGTGGATCCCTATCACAATTCTAGCCCTGGCTGGGACCACTCAGGAGGTATACACTTCTTTCTAATGAGCAAGAGAGACTGGGAGAAAGAAAAGGCAGGAGAAGAAGAAATACTATTACATTCATTTAAAAAAATCCTTACAGTGACTAGTTTATCATCCTTGATATAGATGGGAACAAGGCTGATATAAATTATTTATGATGTGTAACAGTTTAATGGAGTATAAAATAGATTCCTTTTTTCACAGTTAGTAAAAGCTGCAGGGCTCTTAATGTTGTCATATCCAGACTGAGCCCGGATCCTACTCATCTAGACTTTTTTTTTTTTTTTTTTGCGGTACGTGGGCCTCTCACTGTTGTGGCCTCTCCCGCTGCGGAGCACAGGCTCTGGACACGCAGGCTCAGCGGCCATGGCTCACGGGCCCAGCCGCTCTGCAGCATGTGGGATCCTCCTGGACCGGGGCACAAACCCGTGTCCCCCGCATCGGCAGGCAGACTCTCAACCACTGTGCCACCAGGGAAGCCCTCATCTAGACTTTTGACAGAAGCATCAATTTTCTAAATTGTTCTCTACCAACTACAAGTTAAGAAAAAGGAAAATGACTCACAGTGTTAATAATTGCGATTCTCTGAAGATACTAAAGAACCCACTATAATTTCACATCACTGAATTCTGTGGCTTTATACATCACAAGAATTCTCAGACAGTTTCTCCTGTGTGTTTTTTCTTATTAAAAGAAGATATACTGAAGAACTAAAAATGATATGATGGGATCTAGACCAGTATTATAGACTTGAAAATGCTGTATGACAACATCCATAAAACATGAAGAGAGAAAAATATATGACATAAATGTCCTCTGAAAAAGCAAACAAGTCATTCTCTTTATTCACAATGAAAACAGGAAGAGTAATCTAAATGAAGTTCATAGGTGAACTTCAATAAAAAAACTCATGTTATTTATTAATAGCAAAATCCACATTACATGTGCTATCTACCACTGGGCACCTGATTGGCTGCAAGGGTTACAAAGCATCAAACCATGCAAGAGTAATAAAGGATCTGAGAGCAAATAGAGAGAAGGGACTCAAGCAAACAATGAGAAAAGGAGACAGGATAAGGAATAAGCATGAATAGATGCTTTAAAGAACAAACTACCTGGTATCTAAAGTAATATTAAAGCACAAAAATTTCTATTTACACATACATTCCAAATACTGTATAATGGTAGTGCAATGCACAAAGAATAACCAAAGGGCTTGAGTGTTAGCATGCTTAATGAAAAGAGACTAATGTTCATTTTGAAGAACAGATGTATAATATCAATAAAGAAATTTTGAAAATTAATGGTAATCACTGGGGAACTGACTTAAACATTTTTTAAAGTGTAAATCTATTGATACAATAATTTAAATGGTGTGGTATTGGTTCAAGAATTGGTAAATATACCAAATGAACAGAATTCAAGTACCAGAAACAGCTTTAATTCTACAACAGAACGTAGTATAAAAAAAACCCAAAGTACCTCAAAGGAGAATGGGTAAATTATTTATTTAAAAAACCAATACTGCAAAATTTTCTAGAAAAACCTAGTGTGATACCATATGCCAAAATAAATACAAGACTGAATAAAAATCTCATTGTTAAGAAATTGAAAACACAAAAAGTAGAAATAAAACTTTTAAAATAAATCTTACAAACCTCTCTAGCATATAATTACTCTAAAAAGAAAAGACTGATAGATTTGACAATGTACAAATTAAAACATAAAAATATTTTAAAATACCAGAAAATGAAAAAAGGTGAATGAAAATGAAAGAGCAATTCAAATTAACAGTGTGTGTCTGTCTCTCTGTCTGTCTCTCTCTGTCCCCCCTCCCATATCTAAGAACAACAAATAAAAATGAGATCCTCTGTTTCATTTTCAAGTTGATAAATGATCGAAGAAATTATAATGCTGGTTAGTGGGCAGGAAATTAGGCTACTATGAGTATGAATTGGTACAAACCTTCTGGAGAGAAATTGAGTGTGTGTGTTTAAGACAAAAACATTAAAACACACCCTTACATCAAACACACTTGCTTCTAGAAATTTACTGAAAAAACAGAAAATACATCATGGATCTCAGCAAAGATTTAGCCAAGACGAATATTCTTCTTTATAGCTTTGTTGATAATATTGGAAAAACAAAATAGAAACAATATAAATACCCAAAAATAGGGACGTGGTTAAATATCCAAACGATACTATATCCACAAGACTGCTATAGAAGAGTAGTAATAATACAGAAAAAATATTCACAACATATTGTTTCATTAAAGGTTTTAAATTAGTAGTGCAAAATGAGCCCAAACTTGTACACCTCTACCCTACCTATAAAAATCCCAGAAAGTGTGTGCGCGCACATATGTGTGTACATCTGTAAATATAATGGTAAAAAAAATGAGACTCATACATAAAATATTAACACTAGTCATCAGGAGTGGTAGGATTATAGATGTTTTATTTTTTCAATACTACTAGTATACATTTTTCTACAACAATCGTGGTTTTCTTTTATTTTTAATATAATTGTCTATATGAAACATAACTTTTTCCAAGATGGAAACCTACTCTAGACTTCTTCGTTGTTCTCATTCCTTATCAGTGCATAAAGAACTTCTTCAGTGACTTTATAGGCAGTCACCATAACTGAATTCTCTTAGCTTGTAACAATTTGCCAGTTGATTATCTTGGTTTTCCAGGTACGCAGTCTGCAAATAATGGAAATTTTACCTCCTCCTTTCCATGTTTTTCCCTCCATTTTCTTCTCTTATCTAATAGTCTTGGTTAAAACCTCCAGAATGATAAAAATAATGGACATCCTCTGTTCTGACGTTAACAGAAATGCTTCTTTTAAATTACCATTAAGAATCAAGATTGCTTTGGGGGTTTTCTTTTTTCTTTTTTTAATCTACTTTTAAAAAGACTCATCCTGGGGCTTCCCTGGTGGCGCAGTGGTTAAGAATCTGCGTGCCAATGCAGGGGACACAGGTTCGAGCCCTGGTCTGGGAAGATCCCATATGAAACTACCGAGCCTGCACTCTAGAGCCCGCATGCCACAACTACTGTGCCAGCGCACCACAACTAGTAAAGCCCACACACCTAGAGCCTGTTTTCCGCAACAAGAGAAGCCACAGCAACAAGAAACCCGCACACCACAATGAAGAGTAGCCCCCGCTCGCCACAACTAGAGAAAGCCCGCGTGTAGCAACAAAGACCCAACACAGCCAACAATAAATAAAATTAAATAATAAATCTTTAAAAATAAAAATTAAAAATAAAAATAAATAAATAAAAAGACTCATCTTAAGTTGGTGCTGCCTAAAGCTAAAAGGATTAAATATATGCAAAATGTAAAAATAATCTGAAATACTACTCTTCAAATAAGGCTTGGTACTCCAGAACTCTATTTTTTGCGGTAAAGGAATATAACCCAATAGATTAAATCTCTTCAGCACTGTGTGTATATTTATACATATACATACACATCTCTACACACACACCCCTTCCAATGGATTGCCAAGCATCAAAATTAATTTCTATTCTCTACTAAAAAGTTAAAATAATTTCTATGTGATTAAATGATCCCAAACTACTTTACTTTTAAAAGTGATACATAGGAAGAAAAGGGGAAAGACCAAAAGAAAACACATGCAAAAGCAAGCTGGAAAGATAACATTAACATAAAGAGTAAGCAATCATTTGTGTAATTCTCACTTAAGCAAACTCAACTTGCATTAATAAAATTTTGTTTTAAAAAAAGTTTTAAAAAAGACAGTCTACTGAAATAAATACTGAAGATCAACTAAAATGTAGACCACTGGCATGAGGCACACGAAAAGTACACATAAGATTTTCTGAATTGTTTGAAAACACCACCACGATCTGCACCAAGAAACACCAGTTAGCAATTATACTAATAAACACTGGCATAATCTTCAGAGGGCAGATTTACAAAGGTTATATAAACATTTTTACAGAAAATGATAAACAGAACCATCTGCATGCACACACTACCCAAACATCCACTTAATATATATAAACTGGATCAAAAACTAGATACGTTATTATTATATCCAACATTTTTTAAAAATCAGGTTGATGATTACTGTATTTGGTCTTGATAGGAAATGCTCAAGTTAACCACAGGGGAATAATTTAACTAAAATCTTAAATTGGCCTTTTTTTTTTTTTGGAAGAGAACAGTGAGAAATTCAAGAGCATCTCAATACCTTTGAAAGTACCTGATTTGGTGAAAAACAGTGCCTGCACAGAGCAGGCACTCATTAAATACCTGTAAATAAAAATCGGTCCATTTTAGAGCCCTATGTCTGGAACATCACTTAGAACTCTTCTTGTGACTATACTCAGTATGGCTGAGAGGATAAACTGTGTTGACACTGGACTCTCGTGTCATTTGGGCCTTCATTCAATTGGGAATGACAAATATTCTATCTTTTTTTGTTACTGGTCATTGAGAGTTAACTTCAGGAATTTTTTTTTCAAAAATGATTAGTCTTATATTCTTATTTTATAAATATAAATGCAGAGTGACAACTGGCATATATCAGAGTTCCAAAGTGATAGAATGCTATTTTTATGCAAACTTCCATCTCTGTTACTGACTACAGCCTGATACATACACATTTTAACAAATGAATGGATGAATGAATAAATTCCCATTATAATGTCTTTAATGAGAATATCCAAATTTTATATTTTCTTTTATTTTTTGCTTTTTAATGCTCAAATCCACAGTAACTTTTACACCATCCTAAAACTTCTGCTAAGCCACTGAGTTTTATCAGCAGTCTGTTCTACCAAAAAAAAGTTCATGAATCAGCATTCTCTTTTGCTGAACAAGCATTACTTTTACTCCTTCTCAAGACATGAACTAATGAGTATTTATTTATAAGACAGACCATTCTGTTAAAATGCTAGAAAATCTAACGAAGATTGTTGCTTTTATGTAAAATAAAAATGCTTTTTTAAAGTAAGTAGACAAAAGGATACCCTAGCAAAATTTATTTCTTATATGTATGGCTAATCACTACAATGAGTGCTTTAAATTCACTATGTCTTATAACAGTCAAAGGCATAATTTTATTCATCAAAAATTAAATAAAATAAACCATGTAGCACAAATAACCAGAAACAAAAGGTACTTTATCTTAATATGTAAGCACACCTTCTTGGCTTTTGTATTAATTTATTTTCTTTCCTTCCTTCTTGCCTGCCTGTCTTCCAAAGCAAATTCAACAGCACTTCACTTTCTTTTAAAACTTTACACAAGAAGTTCGGGGAAAGAAAACAAAAACTCTAATGGCAGTAAGAATGCAAAATAGAAGTTTCCTAAACTATAGCCTTAAAAAATGAGATACTGCTCAAGTTTAAAAGAAATACAGAAATGAGAACCACAGATTTTTTTAGTTTAATAGATATCATTGTTTTATATTTAACTGATATAGAAAGACTCAAATGTTTAGTGTAATTGTTGAACACCTCAATTTATTTTTGAAAGTTATACCTTTCAAGCAATATAAGTTGAGAGCGCACTAAATATACCACTTATTTCATGATATTATAATAATATCATTGCATTCGAAAACCGCATGGATCTACATGGATGATGTTTAAGCATAAAAACCTTGCTGCCAATTTTCAAATGTTAAACTCCAAAAGAAAAAAGTATCAGGTAGCCAATTTATATAATTAAACATTGAGTAAAGTTTGATTTCCCCCTGTATGTCAGTTTTAGTACTATATTTCAAATATGATATATAGATAGAAGTAAAGACTCCAAAAGGAATATCACCATAAAATAAAAATGTGACAACAATCCCTCAGGCAGACACAAAACACAGCCATTGTGAAAAAGAGATAGGGGCAAATACAAAAATAAGTGACTAAATAAATAATACACAAATTTTGTAATGTCATTATCAAACAATAAGACTCATTTTTTTAACCAACGTACACACCAGACTGAGAGTTCCTATTTTGGAACTTCCTTCTTAGTCAGCCTTCCAAAAATTCAAGAAAATCGGTCTCATTAGTTTATAGTCACTCGTTGTGTCTAAGCGAAAACGTTATTCCAGTTTCATCACCCACCAGCCTTGACTCCAAATGATTTCTGGCTGCTCCCAAAAATTAAATCTATTCTCAGCTGATGAAGATTTATCACCTTGGAGGATATGCAAAGAAATGTGCTTTTTAAGGTAATTCTTGAAAGAAAGAAAAGAAAAAGAGGGGAGGAAAGAGAGAGAGGAAGAAGGAGAGGGAGAGACAGAGGCAGAGAGACTTGGAGAAAGGGCAGTTCTAGGAGAATAAACACGGCTTCCCAAGGAGAGTCCTTTAGAAGGAAGAACTTCATGCATGATCTTGGTTTATTTTTGAACAGTTCTCATTATAGTCATACTTCTACAGGCATGAGTTGGTTGACAGTGGAGACTCTTTTGTGTTTATGTGACCAACAATGATAACAAATTCAAGAAGAAAAATTTTCTATAGAAAATCAGTCACTAATGTTCAAATAACCTACGTGTCTACTCAACATAATATACAAATGGCTTTTTAGTGTAAGATTTTTTCCTCCATTACACAACTGACAATTGACTTTCTCACAGCTAAAGCTTTAAAATGGCAAAACAGATTTTGAAGACATCTTCTGTAATTAAAAACGGCTGCTTAGATGCTGAGAGAAAATTTCTTAAGGATAACATTGCTTTTCACTTTTCTCTTAAAAGATTCAAATGAAAGAGAAATGTGTTGAAATCAAATAATTAGAATTCCATTTGGTCCATCACCCCTTTTCAAAATTTATTTAAAGATTCTAGATTTTACTGACAACTTTTTTTTTCAAACATCTTTATTGGAGTATAATTGCTTTACAATGGTGTGTTAGTTTCTGCTTTATAACAAAGTGAATCAGTTATTTATATAATCACCACAATATCAGGAAAAGAACAGCATTTGGTGTTTTTTCAAATGAATGTATGTAATCAAAAAGTCAATATGATTTATAATTGCAAAGGAGTTGTCAAGATATGTTAAATATCTAAATGCTTTCTAAATTGGCTTTGCATCAGAAAGCTCAAATATCACTTCTGAAGACCATGTAATTTTGGCAGATTGATAACCCCTCATAATATCCATCTCACCTTTATCTGTAATAAGGGCTCTGATGTTTAGCAGGGCTCATTATCATCCTAGAGGCAGGAAAAAGACATTTCCTAGCTTCCCTTGATGCTGGGTGTGGACAGGTAACTAAGGTGTGATGAAGAGAATGTGAGGGTAGGTGGTAAGTGTACCTTCCAGGACTCATTCTAAAAGAGAGGGGAATACAACCCTACTTCTCCTCTTTCCCCCACTCTGTTCTGTTGTCTGAAACAAGGATGTGAAAATAAGCTTTCTTGGACCCCATGGATGAGGACTAACCATAAGAAAATACTAATATAAAGTTTAAAATTGCAACTTTTATCTTTTAACCAGCCTGCATTTATTTGTTTTAGTATAAACAGTTAATTGTTACAGAATGCAAAAATATATGAAGCATCCTCCAGAAATGAATACCCTTCCCCAATTCATCAACTGACTCTAAATTTTAAATAGTCCAATTTAAAAATAATTTATAACAATGAATAAATGACCTCATACAGTGTCAAGATTTCAAATAAATTAAAGAAAAAAAACTCTCAGATCCTAGAGTTAATCAGATATGTCTTAAGACCTTTAAAAATCAAACTATTTGATTCCTAAGCACCAAGAAAAGTATACTGAAAAAACAGGGTCTCTCCCAAAAAGGTGACAGAAGTGTTGTGTAAAAATTTTAATATTGGTGAAGTTACAAAAATCATTCCAGAGGAGCACAGATTAACTAAAACAACATTCAAGAAAAGAGGTTAAAGGACACACACAAGTCAGAAGCCCTGGCCATTGCCACTGTCAGCTGTATAAACTGGACTGTATCCAATTTCCTCTTAGTTCTCAATTTGGTTTTGGGAAATGGGGTAATATGCCCCCTGTGACTTAACAGTACTGTTGTAGACATTTAAGTATGAAAAAATTCTTTTAAAAAAAGAATGAAAAAAGGTATGAAAAAACATCTAAAAAAAGCAGATGCTTTACAAATATAAGGAACTAGTATTCACAAAGCTATGTACACATGCTAAAATACAGGTTGGCTTTCATGTTGAAAAAGTAAAGAAAGTAATTTTGCTTTTTTTAATATGTCTTTATAAATGCATTCATATTTAAAAATCTAATAAAGATCTCTTCTCACCTGCCCTTGACATTTCAGGAAAAAGATGGCTTAATTTGCTTCTCTGAAGATTTTCCCCTCACAACTAAATAAATAAGCAAGCCTAGTATTTACCAGTATTATGTTAAAATGACTTATACCTGACAAAACATTTTTCATCTTATAAAATGAGAAAAACACTGATTCCATGATTGATCATAAAACAGAGTACGAAAGACCACCAGTGGACAGTCCAAACACACACCAGAAGAAGGCCTTTGGTGGGGTCAACGGTGCTAAGAAACTCTATAGTTTTTTCAATTAAGATTTTATTAAGTGAGTTTTTTTAATTAACTGTTTTAAAATGTCTGAAAAAATAATTCCCAGCTAGTACATTAAGCACTGTCAATTGTGTTAGACTGTACACAGTATGTTGCTATGTGGTTTCTCAATTTTGCCAAAATTACATCTGAGAGAATGAAAACCATTTGTCTACATTTAAAATTCCTCATCTCTACAACTCAATATTTTTCCTTGATGCATTTTAAATGCCCTAGTAGAAATTATTTGAAAAGAAACCATTAAAGGTATGCTAATGACTCTGAATTGTGACAGATGCTGTGGAAACAGGCCTCTTGGCTGAGGCACAGCACCATTAGCTATCCATCATAAAGTCCTCTGGACTTGTTCATTTATTACTGCTGTGTTGCTCAAGGGGGGGGAAAAACAGCAAGAGTTTCTCTTTCTGAGGCAAAAATCATAAGCCACTCACTTATTCTAATGTCACAATCCCCACTGTTTATCTGCATGATAATTAGGAAAAGCAGAAGTAGTGAAATATTGTTTCAACAACGTGATTGGAATTAAACCACTGAAAAGGCCAAGGAGAAAGTTCCACATGCTTACTGACTGGTGGGTCTCCAACATGAGACACTAACTGCAGGGGAAACAAGTCCTGTTTCCCAGAATGAATCAAGGGGTGGAATTCCCAGCCTCACAGGATGGTGCAGAGGGCAGAAGAGAAGAATTTAGAAAGAGGTGATGGAAATGCATCATTAACTCTGAGAATCTTCTGTCTACAACCTGTTAGGATTATTTGTTGATGACCCATTTTGAGGAAAAACACTGATCCAGCCCCTGTGGGAATCAAAAACTATAGCATTACATTCTTCCAAAGGGCCTGCGTACACACTAGCTCACTGGATCCTACCAAGAAACCCATAAGGAAAATATCATGTTGATTTTGGAAGTGAGGAAACTGAAATCCAGACAAAAGTGAGGTGACTAGCTGAATAGCAAAAGCTCACGAGCTCAAGAGTCCAGAACTCAGGTCTTCTATCTCTAAAGCCAGTGCTCTTTTCCCAAAGACCAAACAAGAATGAAGTGGCATTAAGGGGGAAGAGACAAGAAAGAAGGGTAGGGAGAGTTTCTTTGAATCCCAACAAAAATATGAAGATTAGGACTGCATAACATGTTTAATACAGATTTTATAATCATATAACATGGAGGAAGCGTGAAAATGTGTACAGGCACTGAGGCCTTGGCACACCAATGAACAGCCTTACTATCATTGGGCTTACACCAAAGCTGCTCCAACTCAGCCACAGAAAGAAATGAAATTGGGTTATTTGTAGTGAGGTGGATGGACCTAGAGTCTGTCATACAGAGTGAAGTCAGAAGGAGAAAAACAAATAACCATGTGCTAACACATATATATGGAATCTAAAAAAAAAAAATGGTTCTGATGAACCTAGTGACAGGACAGGAATAAAGATGCAGACGTAGAGAACGGACTTGAGGACACGGGGAGGGGGAAGGGTAAGCTGGGACAAATAGATAGCTAGTGGGAAGCAGCTGAATAGCACGGGGCGATCAGCTAGAGGGGTGGGATATGAAGGGTGGGAGGGAGACACAAGAGGGAGGGGATATGGGGATATATGTATGCATATAGCTGATTCACTCTGTTATATAGCAGAAACTAACACAACTTTGTAAAGCAATTATACTCCAATAAAGATGCAAAAAAAAAAAAAGAGGAGGAGGATGCCTTGCTTTTCTCATATCCTCCATCAGTTGTTCACAATGAGGGCTGAGCAACAGATTCATGTATTTTAAAAACACACACGCCCAGGTCCCACCCTGTAAGTTTGAGTCCACCTGGGCATCTGTATTGACAGGGGACTCTGGTGGCCAGCCAACCTTGGGAACCTCCATCCTACGATCACAGCTCTTCCTTTTGCACCTGTACTCACAGCTGATAGAGAAAAGGAGGTTGGTGCAAAATTCCCAGCTTTAAAAGTCATCTACAGGGCTTCCCTGGTGGCGCAGTGGTTAAGAATCTGCCTGCCAATGCAGGGGACATGGGTTCGAGGCCTGGTCCGAGAAGATCCCACATGCCGCGGAGCAACTGAGCCCGAGCGCCACAACTACTGAAGCCCGCGCACCTAGAGCCCATGCTCAGCAACAAGAGAAGCCACCGCAATGAGACACCCGTGCACCATGGTGAAGAGTAGCCCCTGCTCGCTGCAACTAGAGAAAGACCACGTGCAGCAATGAAGACCCAATGCAGCCAAAAATAAATAAATAAATAAAATTTATTTTTAAAAAAGTCATCTACAGATTTTACAAGAGCAAGTGAAGGACAGGAAGTGCAGCAAGGAATTAAATAATAAACAATCCTGTCCAGGAAAGTAATATCAAGCCTAAGAGATTTTTAACTACAGAAAGGAAAGCACTCAAGACAGCCCTAAATGGATGGATGAGAAGTTCACTTTCATAGAAAATATAATAAACTCATGCCATATAGAGTTTGCTGAGCATAGGTGTCTGACAAAAAGTGTTAATACCCTAGGCTCAAGCGTTTGTACTAACAATTTGCCACTGAAGTCTAAATTATAGATTGTAGTAAAACCAAATGCTCATTATGCACAAAAAGATTCTAAGTACCCACCTTTTCAATGGGAGCTGGCCCCTAGGCACTAAGGAATAAAGATAATAGGGGAGGCGGCAGTAAAATATGTACTACACCTTTAAAGAGACCTGTGAAGTGTTCTAAAGAGGTTTCTTATAGCCATCTATAAAGTCAATGTATCTATTATTTATTTATTTTAGAACCATGTGGTAATAAACTCAGTATTATATCAAGTTCTCCAATTAGCTGCCTACTCTCACCAGTGAAAAGGACTGTTTAAATGACAAGTGCTTCGTTTATATGTATAAGTCCTCTCGACTCCATCAAGGAAATTGGTCAGGGACACCTAGTCTTATAAAAGAACCTTATAGAGACCTCTACTCTACGGAACTTCACGAAGTGATTACAACCTTCTCAAACGCTTTCAGTTGAATACACTGCCAGGAGGCAGTCAGGTTTAATGAAGACTCTGAAGACACCAACCACAGCATGTAGGAACAGGGCCCTGTCACCTGCCTGTCTCAGCTGCGTTCCTCTGTCCACTCAGACGGACTGCCCAGGAACCACAGCTCTACCACCTTCCTGATGGCTCCTGGGGGCCTCCCCACAGTCAATGCTCCACCTAACAGAACAGCCTTGCCATATGGTTGATCAGAGCAGCCCCGAATGAATCCAAGTTGCCATTATACCAAATCTGGACTACTGGACAATCCAAAGGAGCCCCTTCACAGCCAAGTCTCCCTGGCCTCACATCTGCCGATTCATACTGATCGTCTTCTGACAGTTATACAGGAGGTTCCAGCAGGCCTGCTCAACTTCTGACATCTCTTGTGAACAGCACAGGAATGGAACATTCAGTAAGCATTACTGAGCTCCTACTGAGTGTAAATAAAGCCCTGTGTGAAAATACAAGTATAAATGACATGGCTCTTTTCTGCCTCTCCCACCCATACTATGGAATTCACATTCTAAAATGCGAGATGAACACACACTTGACCAGAACATACTTTACTGAAACAGGGTATTAAGGTCATAACTAGGGTGACCATATGTCCTGGCTTCCAGGGAATGTCCAGGTTTATGTGTGCTGTCCTGATGTAATTAATGAATAGTGCCTCCTTTCACCTTCTCTGTTTGGATGATAAATTATAGGGTCACCCTAGTCATAAAAGAGTTATGAACAAAAGGTTTTAGAAATATGGAAAGGTTGTTGATCATTTATGAATTAGAAAACCAGGAAGGCTTTATAAAGACAACATTTATGCTGGGCTTTGAAATGAAGGGCAAAATTTAAATGAGGGGCTAAGAGGTGGTGGAGAAGTAAAAGATGACATTCAGGCAAGAGGACCAGCATGAGGAGAGGAAAAGCAGCAGGGCATGGGGGCTGTCAGCCTAACTAGTTTATTTTGTAAGTGGTAGTCTATATTATGGCCACTGTAAGTTTTTTGAGAGCAAGGACTACGTTCGATCTTGTGTTTTCCTGGCTCCTGACACAGCACCCAGCACAGAGGATGTGCACAAAACCTATAGGTTATGAGAAAACCATAATTCAAAAAGAGACATGTACCACAATGTTCACTGCAGCACTACTTACAATAGCCAGGACATGGAAGCAACCTAAGTGTCCATCGACAGATGAATGGATAAAAAAGATGTGGCACGTGTATACAATGGAATATTATTCAGCCATAAAAAGAAACGAAATTGAGTTATTTGCAGTGAGATGGATGGACCTAGAGTCTGTCATACAGAGTGAAGTAAGTCAGAAAGAGAAAAACAAATACCGTATGCTAACACATATATATGGAATCTAAAAAAAAAAATGGTTCTGAAAAACCTAGGGGCAGGACAGGAATAAAGACGCAGACGTAGAGAAGCTGGGACAAAGTGAGAGTAGCACTGACATATATACACTACCAAATGCAAAACAGATAGCTAGTGGGAAGCAGCCGCATACCACAGGGAGATCAGCTCGGTGCTTTGTGACCGCCTAGAGAGGTGGGTTAGGGAGGGTGGGAGGGAGGCTCAAGAGGGAGGGGATATGCGGATATATGTATATGTATAGCTGATTCACTCTGCTATAAAGCAGAAACTAGCACACCATTGTAAAGCAATTATACTCCAATAAAGATGTTATTAAAAAATTAAAAATGATAACCTATAGGTTAATAATGTGTTGCTATTCAGCTGATGAATCAAGGTAAGCAACATTATTCCACTTTGTCACATTACACAGCTCTGCTGTTTCAAGAGGAAGACTATGGCCACAATACTAGCAATTTTCACTGGCCCCAGAGTTTCAGAGCATGTACAGGAAACGGCTAGAGCTGGTAGAACCCAAATCGCTGCAGTTACAGGGTCAGAGGTTCGGGTGAGACAATCACCCAGAGACAAATATTATTGAGAAGTGGTTGAGAGGTGAGAGCAAGTGACAGTGCCAACACGTGCCACTTTAGCCCTCCCCTGTGCTACCTCTGGCATCTCAACAAAAACGATGCTATCATGCTTAGAGACCAGAGGGACCCACAGCTGTGGACCCAACTGCTCATAGGGCAGAGCTCCAACATGCTACAAAGTCCTGCACAGAAAAGCCACAAGGGCCGCAGCAGTTCTTAAGGGACTGAGGTCCCCCCAGAGAGGAAGGATTTCTGCCTTCAGACTGTCCATCTACTCCTCTCTGCGTCGACTTGCCAGCCCTCACAATCACACGAGCCCACTCCCTGAAATAAATCCATCTTTACATATGTGTGTGTGTACGTGTATATAATATACACACGTACACACATGCGCACACACACCCGACTGGTTCTGTTTCTCTGGAGAACCCTAATACAGATGTACCGAATATTAAGCCTAATATTTGTATAGTGTTATGCAGTTTTAAAGAATGTTTTCAAAAACTTTGTCATCTCACCCAATTATCAAAATTTTTCAAACTCAAATATAAAAGTTCAAATGCCCTGAATAGTTATAAAGCAATCTATAGGTATAAGGTAGCACGCACACATACCAAAAAAAAAAGATCAAGAGGTTGAATTAGGGCATTAAATACTGAGTTAACTATTTTTATTCCCTTAGGGTTAACTCCCTTTCTTCCTAATCTGTAACTATTTCAGACATAGTTTCAGACAATTCCTCCTAATAAATGTAAACTCCATTAGGGCAGGGCTTTTTGTTGTTATTGAGGTTTTTTTGATGTATCCCCAGCATACAGATCACAGTGCCGAGCATATAGTAGATTCTAAATGAATAATTCCTAAATACAAATGCAAATGAAATACATACATACACAAACACACACATAGGTATATACATATGAGGGAAAAGCAAGAAGAGAAAGTTCACTCTTGCTAAATTAATGGGCACTAGTTATGATGGGCAAGCTATGTTTTAAATTACTGTAAGAGCTTTGCTATAATTCCACATAAGTACAATATAATCTCGTAATCATACAATGAGGTCTATCAATGATCATTATTCACTGTATTCGATGACCATATTGCTGCCTCTTTGTTTCAAGGTAAGAGCAGAGAGAAGTCAGGGACATTGACTCACTACCTCAGTACTCATAATAGTGGCCTTGAAGATAACTGACAAATAATATGGGCCTTTCCCCCAGTATTTAAGAGAAATTATGGCATAGGCACCGGTATCACTGTCTAGGAAGTTATAACATTAATCTTTTCCCAGATACTTAAGGCTCCTCGGTGAGGAGACAGATAAGTGGTAGAACAGGCAGCTGAGAAAACTGCGATATATAAAGGAGAGACAGAAGAGCTGGTTAGCCAAAGACAAACATGCACCCACATCACTCTCCTGAAGAGCTATCTACCCCAAATGCCCTCTGCATGCCTGGCTTACGATGCAGGGAGGCTGCCCATCCTCAGTGAGGCTTCTCATCTCAAGCCAGTCCAAGCTTGTAGAATGATCCCTGACCTTTCTGTTCTCTGGCCTGCAATTCTTGGAGCCTATCTGGAAACCATGACTGAAGAAGATGAAAAACTTCCTAGAGAAAGATTTAAGTGCTGGTCCTCACTCTGTCACTCTATCCCTAAGAGCCCTGGGCCTCTCTCTTCACAAACAGAAGAAGAAGAGGTTAGGCAGGGCGATTTCTACTGTCTCCTCAAGTTATACCAAGAAGTACAGTGAGCATGCAAGATGATTTTGCCTCCATCTACACCAAGGCTGACTGGCCTCTGAGAAAGGAGAGAGAAAGGAGCTCGAACCCAAACAGCAGGCTCTGAGCAAAACTAAGAAACGGCCACAGCACTCGGACTGTGAGGCTCTCGTGTCACGGGGCATGTCCTCCAGAGCACACGCTTTTCAATTCCCTTTATTCAACGACATTTGGGAGAAGAGAGGCCCAACCCGGCACACAGCACAGGGGCTATCACTGAAAATGGCTTCGGGCCACCTGTCAAAAGGCCCCAGTGAAGAATTAATTATTTTGGTGAACTTGGTACTGCACATTTAGAAGCCTAGTTTGCTAACGGCCTAGAAGTTTACAGAGACTTACAAATCAACTAAAAGGCCAAATTATCACTTTAAAATAAGAACCACACCTGCCAAGAACAGGCATGTGGGACGTCCAGCCAAGACATGTGCTTCCTACAGGTCATCTATGTGGAAAGCCAAATCGTAACTGGAAGGTTATTCGATGAGCTTTATGACCTGAAAATGTGCTGGCATGAAACTAAGACAGCTTGCATTAAGGATCTGCACAAGAGGCAGGCATCCATCAGGACCACACAATTGTTAAACCAGGGCTGGGGTAGGATGGACTCAAGAATTGCTTATCTTTTTGAATCTTTTCTTTCCTTCTCTATATAAAACTCTAATGTAATAAGTAATGACTGAAGATATCTATTTTTATTTGCTATATATAAGTAAATTAATACTTATTCAATTCAGAGAATCAGGTAAACACAGAAATTGTTTAAAAAATATAAGGAAAAAAAGAAAGAAAAAAAAACCCACAATCCTATACCAAGCTTTCTGTCTGGGCAGATACACAAATATTAAAGAGCATGTTGGCTTTTATTCTACTAAATATCATATTGCAAACTAGTCCCATGATATTAAATAATCTTTTTAAAACTTTAACGACTGAAAAAAAATCAAGATCGACATACTGTTTCTTTGAACGTGTTAATATGGTCAATCAATGACAGGCAAGTCTTGTTCTGAAGTCAGAGTATGTTCTGAACTTTATCTAAGATGACTTTTTCTCCCTTGTTTTTAAGTTACTGAAAGGAGACTCTTCCTGCGCTCCACAAGCTCAGATCAGACCTCCCAAAACAAAAGTGCCCTGTCTGGTTAGCACCTTTAGGCCTTATAATAAAACCTCCACAGTGACACGGTGGCAATGTGACACACTAATACCTCATCATGGTAACTGGGAGAGGAGGAAAAGGTGTGTCCCCTTTCCCCAAATACCAACTAGCATCTTTTGTGCCCAGGTAACAGATGTGTCTATCAAAAGCGGTCAAACTGAACACTCAGCACTTTTCCCCCTTAATGAGAGAGAGGGAAATAAGAATTCCAGATCAAACTGAGATGAGTGTGAGGCAATGCCAGATCAGTAAAAAGGATACTTTGGGGGAGGCATAACCTAACAATAGTGTCAAATCACATCACTACTCTGCCCACATGCAGGACGAGCTCTAAGCCCCCAAACTAGGTTATGCTCACGTGACAAACTTTTTTCAACTTCCAACAATGTCTATACTACAAATGGGAAACAGCTCCCAAAGCCTTGTATCAAACTGTGGACACTTTAACAACAACCCCTTAATACACAAGCAGCCTATTACACTTGCTTGTGTCCTGTCTTCAATGACATGGGGACAGGAATATCTTTTGTACAGCTTCTCTAGGATGACAGGCATTAACAGAAATGCATGGATGGATTTACGGCTGGCATGGATCAATTTCCAGTTATTTTACAATTATTGATTAGCAAAGTCAAACAGGCTTTGCTACTTGCCAGACAAAAAGCTAAATCTACCCTCACCCCTTCATAAATCCTGAGAAAAAGCCAAAGAAACATGAAAACTGATGTATTTGGAAACAAAGCATGCCAATACAAGATTATAACCAACTCAAAGCTGAGAATCAAGTGACAAATGTATCTCCAGAACAGAGCTTGAGAAACTGGCAGTCTTGGCAAGTCACCCTCACTGGCAGCAGCATAACCTTTGCTGTGATCAGAATTGAAGGGAGGCTTTTTCCCTTCAAGTAAAAGATTTCTGTCAGGGTGAACATATTTTAATCCACCACATGCATTTGTCCCATGTCATTTACAAGGACAAAACCTGACTACTTCAAGAGTCTGCTTTTGCTGTGTCACTGTACAGGCCTGTGTACATGTTCCCAAGGCTCGCCGAAAACATTAAAAACTCAGAGGAGGGAGGAGAAGAAGAGTGGGGAAGCAATGTTATACACGCAGAGCATATGCAAAGCTAAAGATATACCTTGGAAATGGTGACCTCCAAGATGGAGGAGATACATGGTGAAAATATGCTGCAGGAGGGTTGTTGTTTAGAACTTGCTCTTTTTGGTGCCTTCAGGGTTAGAACTGAGCCAGTTTCTTTAAAATATATTAAGTTCTTCAAGGAGTTAAAAGAAAAAGTTTGAAGCACCAATACATTCTCCGACTCCCAGGCATGGCAGGAACATTCCAAAAATGTCACTGTCCATGGGTCGCAAATTTAACACGGGGGTTGATGTTAGCAAAGGAAGAAAAATTATGTCAGGAATGGGCAAGGTAGAGATACAATGGTCATATTAAAAATTAACAAATGATTTTTAATGAGTTAAAGAAACAAATGGGAAATAAATGGAAAATGAAGTAAGCATTTGAAAAGACGAATCTTTGAACTTATAGGTGGTTTACTATAACCCAGAAATTTAAGGCATTTAACACAGAAAGGTACTTAACAGTCATTTTTTAAAGTTATAAAGTAGATCAATTTCTGTGTCTCTTAATTTGATTGTGTATATATATATTTTTTAATGATATCAATTTAAGTCTATTTTCCTAACAATGGTCTGAGTTTTCATTCTAAGCCAAAAAACACATATTAGCAAAAAAATCCCATCTTCTTATATCCAAGAAAAGGACCCCTCTCATTTTGACCCTTTCAATATACAGTGACTGCTAACAGCATTTATACTGTGACTATGATTAAATCACTTCTACTAATCAGAATAAGTTTTCAATAACAAAAATCCAATTTAACCAAGGAAATACAGGCTTTCAACTTTTTCTTTTTTTAAATGGACTGTTTTTAATAACTAAAGAAAATTAAAATAGATGTGACTCTTGGAATTGGTAACCTATTCATAAAACAAAATTACTTTATGAAAAGTCAATTTATAAGTATATAGAACTTTGCATTCTCTAAGAACTCCTGTATTTATATATTTATTCATCGAGGTAACAGACTTGAAAGAAAAGTACATTCACAACCTTGTCCTCATTTTAAACAAATGGAAACAAAAGGCATAAAGAAGAAAAACAATTTGCCTAAAATTACATGGAGTAGTAACTGGGCGTGTGGGGCAGGGGAGGTGCGGAGGGAAGGATACTTCAGATAAAATTACTGTTCAAAAAACTCTGGAGAAAAATAGTAGAACAGTTTACTCTCTAATAATTTTTAATGATACAACTTGGATGCCTGCTACATTTCAAGGACACGGAATCTACACAGATGTTGGCAAAAGCATTTAAGTTGTTTTAGTTTTGGTTCATATAAAGAAAATATCCAAAACAATTATTCCTTCACCCACAATATAGAATATTAATCTATATGTCTGAATGAAACTCTTCACCTCTTTGCGTCCATCCTTCTTTCATCTTTCTAAAACTCTAGCAATGACAGCAAGAATTCATTAATTGAAGTTAACACAGTACCTCTCTTGATCCTACTGTTTGCAAATCATGTTTAAAATGTTTTAAGACATGACAACTACATAAATGCAATATATGACCCTAGAATATACCCTGCTCCTGGAAGAAAATTTGCTATAAGGAACATTATTGGAATCTTGGTTAAAAATTAAAATATTACATCAATGTTAAATTTCTTGACTTTGACAACTGTACTTGGTAATGTAAGAAACACACACTAATTTTTTACGGGTAGAAATACTAAGGGGGCTAATTGGCATGATGTCTGCAACCCACGCTCCAATGATTCAGAAAAACGTGTGTATGTGTGCGCACACACATATGCGTGTGTGTAGACTTTACAAGAAAAATCTGTGGAATATCATCACTCTGAATTTTCCCAAAGTTCAATGAAAACACAAACCACAAAACTGACTGAATCCACTGCATGAGTGAAGTAGACATTGTTAACATATATTACAGTTACTCTTAAAAATAATCTACTGCAGCAAGGGACTTCCCTGGTGGCACAGTGGTTAAGAATCCGCCTGCCAATTCAGGGGACACGAGTTCAAGCCCTGGTCCAGGAAGTCTCACGTGCCGCAGAGCAACTAAGCCTGTGTGCCACAACTACTGAGCCTGCGCTCGAGCCTGCAAGCCACAACTACTGAAGCCCAGGCCCCTAGAGCCCGTGCTCCTCAACAAGAGAAGCCACCGCAATGAGAAGCCCGTGCACCTCAATGAAGAGTAGCCCCTGCTCTCCGCAACTAGAAAAAGCCCATGCGTAGCAATGAAGACCCAACGCAGCCAAAAATCAATTAATTAATTAATTAAAAAACAATTATAATCTACTGCAGCAAGCCTATCTCTATTCCCCTCAACAAGCATCCTGCCAGACTAGTGCATCTTTATTATCCAAAGTAGAAAATAACCTAATCATCTCTCACCTCCCCTGAAAATAAAAAGTTTACATTGCACATAAAAAAAGGAGGGCAAGGGAATGAATAACTGCTATTAACCAGGTCCTTTTGTATCTCTATCAAACTCTCCCAAAATAGAACAGACCATAACAAACTTTTTTTTAATAAGTCCACTCAAAATAGACTTTATAAAAGTATACAGTTAACACCTCATTATTCTTTGCAATGTAGAGATTCACATGAGAGAATTTTTTTGGAATACTGAAATTTACCTGAAGTGCCAGAAGCTTTTTCAATTCACAACAGTTTAGATGGAAGCGTTAGTTCTAATATGTATTACTACATTCCTTGCTTTTAAACAGGTTATTCTTAGCCCCTGACAGTGTTATGATTATGAATGCATTATTTCACTAGGCAGTAACACACAAGGCCTATGAGTGGCCAGGGCTGCCTGCCTCTATGTTGAGTAGGCCCATCACGCTATGATGCTTTGTAGCCCTGTGTGTGCTCATCATATGTGTGATTTTTGGATGCCTGTTTTTGTTTATGTCTGTGGTAATTTCTGTTTTGTCCATGTGCCTAGGCCTAAAAGCCCCTCACCCTTTCTAATACAGTGGGCCCAATCCACTATAGGCTAAAAACATAATAATAACTGAATTTGCTAAATTGGTGCCAAATAACATCACCTAGGTAGTAGGGATCCAATTTGTAGCTCTGGCTCTATCTTTGTGCAGCCTTTGGGTTTACAATCTTTTTGAAACAGAAATAATAGATGTCCTACCCATATCAAACATTTATTAACACCAAGTAAGCTGCTGGACTTGAAAGCTCTTAGTTAAATGAGGAATACTAGAAACAAGTACCAACTGTTTTTGTTGTGATGCTGGTTATTAATATAGGCCATGAGCATTATGGCACTACCTAGAAACACTCTGTGACTCATTTCGATTTCGGAGTTATGATTCCAGGCCATCAACCAGCTGTGTTCCTGAGATCAGATAGGCTAAGGAAACTGTAAAAGGATCAACATTTAATGTCTAAGCAGAAAATGTATACAAATAGGTTTATAATAAACTCCAATAAAACTGGCCCTGTGACACTGATTGGTGTTCTTTCTTATCAAGAGAATATTCAACACAAATCTGGAATTAAATTTACAGTCAGTGTTTTAAGCAGGCAGAGGAAATTTAAACACACAGCTAAGTACAGAACCTTACAGCCACTTGTCGTAAAAGATGGACAAACGGGGAGAAGTTTGCTAGAAAACTCCTCTAAACTTTTAATCTCATCAACAAATTTCTATGACAATGAAGACATCTGATAAGTTTACCACAAGTAATCATAAATTATTGGTGCTGATCATTCCATTTTATTTTTCTGAAAACAGCTTGGTGGCTGAGTAAATCATATTCTGCCTGGGGCTATGTAGCTTACCTCGCATTATTTCAGAATCATCTAAAATGACTCATTTTTCTATTAAAATGATGAATGAGCTAAATGAGGTATGTAATAAATACTGCAGGTTTGTAAACAGATTCCTGCTCTCTGGAGAATGGAGGCCTTACTTCATTTGGTAATTCTGCCCATTGGTATTTTCAGAAGAAGTCATCCTTAAAATATAGTTAGTAAAGAAAATCGTGGAGAGAGTCACATTGGAACAAAATGTTGAAATGTCTTTATGGTGAAGGGAATAACCCCAGGCTACATGACAATAATCCCTCCCAGCCCCCCAAAGCAGGGCACAGTTCAAAACATCAAGAAACACAGAAAGAACATAACTCAATCCCATTTAGGAATCATATCTAAGCAACAAAAGCTGGGATACATAAAAGAAATAAATACAGAGCTGCTCAAGGATGTTCTTCAGCATTGTGAAGAATTTACTGTCCAATAAACAAAAATGAAGCAGACCTCACTGCACATGGTATGTCACCTAGTAAACATTACTGCTCTTCAATTTACTACTGAATTCACTAAACTAGAGGTCCACGCACCACAGGCTGAAAGCAATTCTCCAAGGCTGTATCAAAACTGACAGTTCTGGGACCTCCCCGGTGGCGCAGTGGTTGAGAATCTGCCCACCAATGCAGGGGACACGGGTTCCAGCCCTGGTCCAGGAAGATCCCACATGCCGTGGAGCAACTAAGCCCGTGCACCACAACTACTGAACCTGCACTCTACAGCCCGTGAGCCACAACTACTGAGCCCGCGTGCCTAGAGCCCGTGTTCTGCAACGGGAGAGCCACTGCAATGAGAAACCCATGCCACAAAGAGAAGCCCCCGCTCACCACAACTAGAGAAAGCCCGCACGCAGCAACGAAGACCCAACACAGCCAAAAATAAATAAAATTTAAAAAAAAAACTGACAGTTCTGAGACTTGCCAGGGAGACAAACTGGAAAGATTGCTGTTGAACAAAAAAGGAGCACGTTTGCCTTAGAGTCTCATTCAAAACATAATGTGCAAAACTCTTCTTTGGGATTTGGAAGGATTGATAGACTTCATTATGCTTCTGTTAAACTTTTAATCTGTTACAGGTTAAAGCAAACACTGAGGGCCATAATTCTTAGCCTCTTCAGTAGGAGATGAGATTATGATGTCAGTTCAATAAAATTCCAAGGCCCTAATGACAGTTCATCGCAGACCAGGCAGTGAAGCAAATAAGTTAACAATAAATGCCAGGGCATTGTAAACAGATGGAATTATAACCAGCCCTTTGCACCTTAGCTACCTATGGGTTTTTATTCAATGCTCTCCATACCTCACCTTGACACCCATAATGACCCAACTGATGGGATGCCAATAAGCTATTTATGGCAGGGATACAACATGTGACACCACTCAACAGGTGTTGCCCTGAGCCAACTAGTTTGCAAGAAACTTGATGATTTTTTTTTTTTTGCGGTACGCGCACCTCTCACTGTTGTGGCCTCTCCCGTTGTGGAGCACAGGCTCCAGACACGCAGGCTCAGCGGCCATGGCTCACGGGCCCAGCCGCTCCGCGGCACGTGGGATCTTCCCCGACTGGGGCATGAACCCGTGTCCCCTGCATCGGCAGGCGGACTCTCAACCACTGCGCCACCAGGGAAGCCCGTGATGAATTTTTAAAGTGCATTCAGAATGACAACAGACAGCACACTCTAAGCAGAGTTGCTCCTCATAGCTATCTTTAAATACAACTACTTGTTGGCAAGAACATCAACAGCATTATACTCAACTCTTCTCTAATCACTTTGTCAACAGGTCTCACAGACTGAGATAGTTCCTTCAAAAAAAGCAACACCAGCAAATTGCAGTCACCTCTACATTGTGTTCACTGGACAGACTCACCAACCTCGACAGTGAGATTTAATCTCCACTCTGAAAAGAACGCTCAGCCATTCTCTCCTCTAGGCCCTTCAATATCTGTTTAGCATGACATCAGGTTTCCCTAAGGCTATTTGGTAATGTTAAGATCCTAGGTATTCCTGCAAATCTTGATGAGGAAGGGGTCTGACTACATACATTTGAGAAATACATTCATCTGGTTAAGATTTCGTTATACAAGCAATACTGAAATCTGCAACAGCAGTCCTATTCTTTCTGGGCTCTTAACGTAAAGACGAGGTTGGCATACTGAGACAAAACTTGTTTCTCTTTTTCTACTACTGTGGCAAACAAACATACCAGAAGGTGCCCTGCCACTCCATGGAATATTTGACTAACAGTATCTTCACAGGGCTGTATGCATTCCAGCTGACAACAGTAATGCTGCTTTAACATGCACAGGAGGTAAAGAGCACACAAGATAACAAAGTACATAAAGGGAGAAGATGGGATACGGATGCTTTGTCCTGGAAACGATAATGGCCTGCTGAATCCAAACATTTACACAGGAGGCAAAATGATGCTGTATGCCTCTGCCCCCACCTGTCTTGAGGGCCGCTGCCCTTTACATTTCCTGGTAAGATAGGAACTGAGCAAGAGACAGGAAGAATGCACTTGCAGATGGATCCTAGGTCCCATTCTCACCAATAACATTGAGGAAAATACCTTATGCCTAAATGGCTTAAATCTCTGACATAAAGCAGAAATTCTATATTTAAATCGTCCTCGAAAGTGAAAGCTCAAAATCATTAATTTCATTTTTGGCATTCAAAGCAAATTAATATGCCATGCATGTCAGAACAATTGGGGATTTGTGTCTATAGCAAGAAAACCAGCCCAGGGCATATATAACCAGAGGGAGTGCATTAATAGAGATTATAACTGAACTACTAAATTGCACCCAAAAAATACAGCAGTGTTTTTCTGTCTTTTTTTTTTTTTTTTTTAAATGGCTGCATTGGGCCTTCGTTGCTGTGTGCAGGCTTTCGCTAGTTGCAGCGAGCGGGGGCTACTCTTCGTTGTGGTGTGCAGGCTTCTCACTGCTGTGGCTTCTCTTGTTGCGGAGCACGGGCTCTAGGCATGCAGGCTTCAGGAGTTGTGGCACGTGGGCTCTAGAGCGCAAGCTCAGTAGTTGTGGCACACGGGCTTAGCTGCTCTGCGGCATGTGGGATCTTCCCGGACCAGGGATCAAACCCGTGTCCCCTGCATTGGCAGCTGGATTCTTAATCACTGCACCACCAGGGAAGTCCAAAATAGCAAACATTTTTAAAAAGAATTTTTAAGTGCCCAACAAAAGAACCCAGGATAACCAGTGCTACACTGCAACTTCATTTACCTGGTTAATTTTAATGATACTAAAAGCCCCAAGTGATCGCCCTTACCTTTCTTCAACACAGAACTTTTGAGCATGAACTATGTTGATCATTTCAAAATTACAACCCCAAGTGTATTCTCTGCCCTTGGGCAGAACCTCACTTATACTTGGGCAGCAGTGGTATTCTTATCTATTTCCTTTAATTTAGTCATTTTCCCCCAGAACCCAAATTCAAAACCTTTTTCTCTTTACCATGAAATTTCAACTGTCACAGTTTGAAGCACAAACAAAACACAGAACTGAAAAGCACACAGCACAAAATTAATCCATTCTTCTTCTTGACTGCTTCACTGGAGCATTTCAGACAAAAGGGAAACTGAGGACGAAAAGTGACATTTTGGTGAAACAGCAGCTTAAATTTGCAAAAACTGAATTTATGCATCCAATTACCCTAATTTTTTTGTGTTATTTTTTCTAAACACTATGAGGTATTACAAATTCAAAAATTGTAACTTAAGTAGAAAAAAAAATCCAAGTTACAAATGACCTTCCCCACACACCCTATACTTGACTGGAGACGGAGATTTAGGAAAAGCAACCAAATCTAATTCATCTTTGCATCCCCAGCAACTGACATCATGTAGCACATAGTAGGTGTCTTATAAATTTGTGATGAAGGGGAACACAGAAGAGGATGATCTCTGTTTCCATTCATTCCCTTTTCTATTCCATCCTTCACACTTCACTAAAGAGAGCTATCAAAATGCCCGCATTTGCCACTGCATTTCAAACCTTTGCGTGTATGTAGTCCATGGTTCTTTGGGTTGCATACAAGCTCCTCATGACCTTAGCCCTGCTAACTTCTTCTGCCTCATCCCTCAACACTCCTTACCCTGTACTTCCCACTCAGCAACTCCTTGTCGTATCCCAGTGTCCCCAGGCTTCCATGCTTCTACCTGCAATACTGTAGGTTGGACCATCCCTACTCCTCAACCATACAGGCAATTCCTACTTGTATTTCAAGATTCCACTAGGGCACCACTTCCCTAGGAAATCTTTTCTTGTCTTCCCCACTTCCTCTCCTCCCATTTCTACAACCTGAGTAAATTCAATTCTTCATTTATTAAATCAGCAAGCATTTATTGACTCTTTACTCTTTACCAGGCACCGGTATACATTAGGCTCTCAAATGTGTGAATGAACGAATGCAGACAGCAATGGGTTAAATGAAAGTAAATCCCTGCTTTCACTTAAGTGAGGATTCTCACAAGGATATAAGTAGCATGGCTCTATCACAGACTTAGCTCATTTTTTAAAAAAAAAGATTCTTTTTTTTTTTTAATGTGGACCATTTTTAAAGTCTTTATTGAATTTGTTACAATATTGCTTCCGTTTTATGTTTTGTTTTTTTGGCCTGGCTTGAAGCCACACCCCCCCACATTAGAAGGCGAAGTCTTAACCACTGGACCTTCACAGGGAAATCCCAGACTCAGCGCTTCTCAACATTATTTTTTGTGTATCTGTCTCCCACATTGCACTAATTCCTTATGGATTTTGTCTTTTTCGTTTATACATCCTTAGTATCCAGCACCGTGTTTTTCATACAGTAAGCACTCAATAAAACACCGGTCCAAAAAGTGAGGGAGGGCTTCCCTGGATTTCACATTTAGTTTTATAAGCTCCAGAATATTTAAGTAAATACTTCCTTAAGTAAATTGTGGCTTCAAGTCTACATTAAAAAAGAAAAAAATACTACAGAGTTCTGTGGTTATAACAAGAAATGACTAATGTTAAACCAGCATTGTTTAGTAAGACAGAAAGAGTGAGTCAAAATTTTAATTGACATTTTAAAAAGAAATCAAATATAACTGCAAAGTCAAATAAACACAACCCCCTACTCTTTAATTTTAAAAAAAATCTAATGACACAGCAAATATTAGATTTAGATGTAGGAGCTCTCAAAGATAGACAAATGTCAAGTCACATTAACTTTACAGGTTTCCTGGCTCTGTCCTTTTAATTAGTCTTCATTCTTTACAGAGTTGCTTTCTTGCTCCTAAGCCACAATCCTTTCATGTGCATTTCAGTTAACATTTTCATGTGGATACAGTTATCAGTAAACTGCCTCTCCAAAACCTCTGGGTAGAAACAGCTGATGAAAATATTGGTACCAGTCAGTGAGAGGTACAGTGTGGGACTGGTATACTCTTCTTGAATCAAGAGCAGGACGTAACGGCTTCTCCAGCTAACGCAATTCTTCCAAAGTGCCAAGTTTTCATCTGATCCTATTTTAAAACTTCAGCAACAGGGCCATCATGACTTTGCCCTTCAAAGAGCTTCAACAAAGCTAGCTGCTACAACAACTGTGGGGGAAAAAAGCCTGGACTCACATCTAAGGAGACAGCAATCTAAATGTCAACTGTTCGTGGGCGGAGAATGGGAAGGGGGAGGAGAAGTTTTATCTCACAGCACTAACATTATATCAGTTTTTTTCCCCCTAGTTCTACTGAAAGACAGCCTTCCAATTCCTTCAAATGTGTGAAATCCAACCTTTACTTTCTTGCTGGCTGCAATATTTGGGTACTAAATAAAGAGGAACAAATCAATGTTTGGCCATCACTCAAAAGAGTCCCACATATTAGGGTTAAGAATGGCAGCCATGCGGGTCCAGCACTCAGAGCAGAACAGTTCTTAGGGTGACACTCACAAGAGTCATGGGTTCTGAGGATGCCCACTCCCACAGCTGGGGATCAAGGCACTAACAGACAAAACAGACTTGAAGTCATGTTCCACAGCACATGTTATACAGGATAGTGGGATGAAGAATCTGAATCCTGGACTATTTACGTGGCAGGCGGGGGCGGAGTAGCAGAAAGAACCTTATGCTCCCTAAACATTAACTATACGTGCAACAATGCTATTTCCTTAGTAATTTTTTCTAAGGTTTAATTATAGTAAAATACACATGATATAAAATTTACCATTGTAACCATGTAGAAGTGTTAAGTTCCAGAGTGTAAAGTACATTCACACTGGTACACAACCAATCTCCACAACTCTTCTCATCTTGCAAAACTGAGACTCCATACCCATTAAAAAGATCCAGGTGGCTCTGCAGCGCAACGGATAGCGCACTGGACTTCTAGTGATGACAAAGCTCTCCATTCCTCCCTCTGCTCAGCCCCTTGCAACCACCCTGCCGTCTTCCATCTCTGAATCTGAATACTCTAGATGCCTCATATAAGGACAGTAATACAGTATTTATCTTTTTGTGACTGGCTTATTTCACTTAGTATAATGTCCCCAGGGTTCATCTATGTTGCATTATGTGTTCGAATTTCCTTCCTTTTTAAGGCTGAATGACACTCCACTGTATGTATATAACACGTTTTTCTTTATGCATTCATCTGTGGATGGACATTTGGACTGCTTCCACCTTTTGGCTATTATGAATAATACTGCAATGGACAAGGGTGTACAAATATCTCTTTGAGGTCCTGCTTTTAATTCTTTTGGATAAAAACCCGGAAGAGTGGATTGCTGAATCATAGGGTGATTCTAGTTTTAATCTTTTTGAGGAACCACCATACTATTTTCCAAAGTGGCTGTACCGTTTTACATTCCCAGAACATCCTTGCCAATACTTTTTATTGTCTGTTTTTTTTTTAAATAGTAGCCATCCTAATGGATATGAGGTGGTTCCTTAGTGACTTTTACATTTTCTAAATTTTCTATAATATCCCTGTATTATGTTAATAATTAGAGGAAAATTCAGTGCAATACATTCAGCCATTAAATGTGATCATGCAAATACATACTTAGTGGTATAGAAAAACCTTTATCATATAGTCTAAATTTTTTTAATCTGAAGGTTACTGTAAGAGTTACATAAAACTATATATACTACTATCTATGTCTGGAGAAATACAAATACACATATTAATATAAATACTTTATACAGACTCAGTAATATGAAAAGGAATATAAAACAATAAACCAGAATGTTAACAGTAATTATCTCTGGATAATGGTAATCTAACTCATCTTATTATTTCTGTATTTATTTTCTGATCTTTACCCAATGAATATGCATGTCTTCTACAATAATGATAACAACAATAAAGGGGGTAATTTGGTAAATAAGTTGGGAGTCACCAGGTACCTACATTGCTGTAGGCAGCCATGTTGCTGTGGCCATGAACTATCACTTAAATGTCTGAGAATGCTCAAGCCAGGACGGGAACCTCTGAATCAGCTATAATACTATTACATAAATTCTACTTGTAGTCTCAACATGCTTTGAGGGCTCTGTTTAGCCAATATTATGATAGATGCTGAAATTCAGGAGTTCTGAGTACAGTAATTTGCCACCCATACCCTACAACCCCTGAATCAGTGAAGAAGAGACCTACAAAACAGAATATACAATGCCAGCTTCTTATGCTTAACCTGAAAACAAAAAAACAGACAAGGAAATAGAGAGGATTTATAAGGTACAAGGAAAAAATGTGAAGACATACTGCTCCAACCCAACTACATTACATAATATTCTATTTACTGTTAGTTAAGAAATTTTTTTATACTTTCACATTTCTTGTGAATACTCTCCTTTTTTATGCCATCTCAAGTGCCTGTGTGTGCATTTAATGAGCTTTTTGAAAAATCCCAATCTGCTTATCTCTCTGAACTAAAAGAACAAGGCAATATATTCAAATTTAGGCCGAGAAAAGTAGAGAAAAGAGTGCTTCAAAGAGAAGAGGCAAAAGCTGGGGCACAAAGAAAAATGCCAACCAAGGAGTCTTCCGCCCACTAGAAACCGAGAAGCTTGCTCCCCAACCATCCTCCACCATAAGCACTGTTAACACTCTCCACTCCATCCCTGGCCTTCAAATTGGGAGGCTGTAAAATACGTGGGAATGACCCTTCAACACACTGGCCTGATATGTTTTCAACTTCCTCAAAACAATCCTCAAACTTGGGAGCACAGCAGATGTCATGACTGAATTACTCAACACCTAACAACTTTAATCCTGAAATTATCCCCCATTCACAACAAATGACTTTCCTTCCACATCTCTTGGCCTCAGTTCCACTCAATGTGTGTGTCCTCGTGATGGCACCAACCGGTCCCTTGACTTTCCTTTCTTAGTCCATCACCTCTGCTCTGGCTTCACTGCCTACCCATTCAGCCTGGATCCTGGATTAGTCACTGAAGAAATGGATTCATTACATATCAGCTTACTTGTATATCTTCTCTACTGGCGTCTGGTCATAAGTTAGCCTCTCAAAGAAAGGACCAAGGGAAAAGAACAGGAGAGAAACTGACTCTTTTCTTATATTGTTAATGATCCCCAGCTGCCTGAACTAGGGACATCCCCCTGAGTCTTGCATCGCAAGTTCTCCACTATATAGTTACATTTTATCTTTCCAATGAGTTCCCAACCATATTCCAATGAGCACTAAAGCTTCTGAGAAGTTAGAGAAGTGATATGAGGGTTTCTAGGAAGGCTAAAGTGAGGGATGAGTAGTCAGGACCCCAGGCTTCACCCAGAACGGCTGCACTTTTATTTAACAATGGGAAGTTGTTAAATCAATCATGTTGCATGCAGAAAACACTATTGTTCAGCCATTAAAAACTACATTTCGGTTATATACAGAAAATGTTCATGATGCTAAACACTATGTACAGCACTATTCAAAGTCCTCAATAGGTAACAGACCCAGGAATAAGAATTGTCTAGAGGGAAACACCCCAGTGTAAACCGTGGTTACGTGAGAATGATAGATTTATGGGTGCCTCTTAAATTTTCTTCTACTAATAATCATTTTTAAACATGTTTATGTAATCTTTTTTTAAAATTAAATTTTTAAAAAATATTTTCTTTGAAAAAATTATCTCCTTTCTTATAAAAAATGGCTCCCCTTTCTGAAGCCCAGAAAGCGACTGATCAAACCTTACTCACCTTTGGGACTTCCCTGGCGGTCCAGTGGTTAAGACTCCACGCTTCCAATGCAGGGGGTGCGGGTTCAATCCCTAGTTGGGGAACTAAGATCCCACATGTCACGTGGTATGGCCAAAAAAAACCCAAACACTTTACTCACCTTTGCTGGAGTCTTCCCAGGCTAACATCTGGTGGTTGCCAGGAAGGAGAGAAACAAGCTAGGCTGCTCACCCCAGAGGTTTCAAATACAAAGAAACCAAAAGCAAGGGGGGTGGGAGCAAGCAAACAATTCCCTTCAGGCAAGATGCCTGTGTCTCAGTGTTGATCTTTTCTTCAATAATTCTCATTACACCTGCCTTAAAGTCTTTGATGGTTAATCTTAGCAAATTGTCAGCCACTTGTAAAAGGCAAAAATAAAGAAAATCTAAGCAAAGAGAACATGAATATCATCCACACTGAAAGTTGGCAAGCTTTTCCCAAACATCAGAAGTTTCCTTGTAGACAAGACCTTTCCACTAAATCTTTAAAACTCACCAGGTGCTTTGCCTTAGCACGTTCCTCCTCATTTGATATCCTCTCACGAAGAATAGCTCTGGTCAACTGCTCATTGGCAAAAGCCTTCTCTGAGTCCAGTTCTTTGCTTTGCTTTAGTCTGAAAAGACAACAAAGGTCTAACTTAGAGGAAAAGAAAGAAAGATTTTGGTAGTTGACATCATTTTTTTAATGAAATACATTTAAGCCACAGATTTAGTAGACGAAATCATCTTGGCCTAAAATTTATCCAAAGCAGGTATATTTTCTAGTAAATCCTCAAGCAGCCTCTACCCAAGCATTTAAAATAACAGAATTCAAATACATCAACAGGCTAATCAATCTGACTGCTGAATTCGTTTTACAAAGATCTTCTTATGTCAGCTTGAAATCTGCCCACCTAAATATTTGATCCCTGGTGCCTCCATCTGCCCTCTGGAGATAGCAGGAATACATCTAATTAAAAAGCCATCCACAAGACAAACATTTGAAGGTAAGCATCATCTTCCCATCAACACTGACTCAACTGTTTACTGAATACACGCCAGGCAATGGGCAAGGCACTGATGTCACAGTACTGCCAAGGACCAGTCACTGCCCTCATGGACCTGACGTTACGGCAGAAACTAAAAACACGGTTAAGAGATCCTTCCTCCCAGCGAATGTTCCAACAATCTTTATCTGCAAAATGGCCAGACCCTTCAATAGCAGGGCTCCTCACTTGTGGGATGACTCCAATTTGTCCCTTAGCTCCAAACTAAATGCAACACGGCAGACACGGTCCAGCAAAGTAAGACAACAGAACCTCACCTCCCAAGATTCCCACACAACACTAATTCTACTAATGAAGCATCTGATTGCATTAGGTCTATCAGTAACCTCATCACACAATTAGTTCACGCTAAGTTACAATCCACTAAAACCCCTCCACACTGTGCATGACAAGGATAAATTACTTTGGCACCCATCTTCACCATAGTGTCCGGCACATAAAGGTATTCAGCAGTCACTGAATGACAGTACATTTTAGTCTAATCTCATGGACGAAGATTTTCTGATTGCCTTTTCTTCTTTGTGAGAATAACCCCTCTATACCATCATATCCCAAAGGTATAAGCAATGTTTTAAAAAGAAAAAGTAAGGACTTCTCTCCAGAGAACCTCATGTAGGCCGGGCCGCCAGGGAACAAACAAGGCCCCTGAGAGCTCCACCTAGTTCTCAGGATAATATCCCACAGCAGGATCTGGAGTCAACAATGGCTAAAGCCCAGGTGGTTGTAGCTCCTGTATTACTGTCTAAGCTGTCTGTAAACGCCCCTGAATTTTACCCATCAAGTTATTCTTCTAATTATACAGAATCCTATGAGGATGGTTGTGAGGATTATCCCACTTTGTCAGAATATGTTCAGGATTTTTTAAATCATCTTTCAGGGCAGCCTGGCAGTTTTGAAACTGAAATTGAACAGTTTGTGGAGACCCTGAATGGCTGGGTTACAACAGATGATGCTTTGCAAGAACTTGTGGATCTCACCTATCAACAGGCCACACCTATCCCAAATTTCTCTTCCATGGGAGCTCGCCTCTGTAATTACCTGTCCCATCATCTGACAATTAGCCCACAGAGTGGCAACTTCCGCCAGCTGCTACTTCAAAGATGTCGGACTGAATATGAAATTAAAGATCAAGCTGCAAAAGGGGATAAAGTGACTCGAAAACGATTCCACGCATTTGTACTCTTTCTGGGAGAACTTTATCTTAACCTGGAGATCAAAGGAACAAATGGACAGGTTACAAGGGCAGACATTCTTCAGGTCAGTCTTCGGGAGTTGCTGAATGCCCTCTTTTCTGATCCTATGGATGACAACTTAATTTGTGCAGTAAAATTACTGAAGTTGACAGGGTGAGTTTTAAAAGATGCCTGGAAGGAAAAAGGAAAGACTGATATGGAAGAAATTATTCAGAAAAGTGAAAATGTTGTCCTAGATGCAAACTGCAGCAGAGATGTAAAACAGATGCTCCTGAAGCTTGTAGAACTCCGGCCAAGTAACTGGGGTAGAGTCCATGCAACTTCAACATACAGGGAAGCAACACCTGAAAATGATCCTAATTATTTTATGAATGAGCCAACATTTTATACATCTGATGGTGTTCCTTTCACTGCAGCTGATCAGATTACCAAGAGAAATATAAGAGTTACTTGAAAGAGAAGACTTTTTTCCAGATTATGAAGAAAATGGAACAGATTTATCTGGGGGTGGTCATACTTGGATGATACTGATGATAAGATGGACCCAGAGATAGAAGAAGATTATGAAAAGTCCTGTTTGGTATCAGAGCATAAGCGAAAACAGTAAAATTAAATTTCAGCGTAGCAATTTTATAAAGCAGTTTAAGTTACGCTGATTTTTTATTTTTATTTTTTTATAAATTTATTTATTTATTATTTATTTTTCACTGTGTTGGGTCTTCGTTGCCGCACGCGGGCTTTCTCTAGTTGCGGTGAGCAGGGGCTACTCTTCGTTCTGGTGCGTGGGCTTCTCATTGCCGTGGCTTCTCTTGTTGCAGCACACAGGCTCTAGGCGCAAGGGCTTCAGTAGTTGTGGCACATGGGCTCAGTAGTTGTGGCTCGTGGGCTCTAGAGCACAGGCACATGGGCTGAGTTGCTCCACAGCACGTGGGATCTTCCCAGACCAGGGATCGAACCCGCGTCCCCTGCATTGGCAAGTGGATTCTTAACCACTGCGCCACCAGGGAAGTCCCAGTTCTGCTTTATTTTTATGATCAAGGACCCCTAAAATGTAAATTGACTATAATGACTCTAGCAGCCCCATCCTTGCACATGCTCCTTTCTTTCTTTCCCACTTGCCTCTAAGCTCCACAAGGGCGAAGACCTGGTCTGGGTTTTTTTCACTGCTATATCCCTAAGTGCTTAAAACAGTGCCTGCCCCACACAGTAAGTGCTCAAAAAATACCTGAGTAAACGCATGAATGAATGAGTGGCATATTTCCAACCACAGACAAAAATGGAAAACAAGTTACAGAAAACAGAAGACTGTGGAATTTACAAAACCAGACACAAACTGAGCCCTACAAAGGCCGAGCCACCATGACGTTAAGTGTCACAAGTGCGATGATCCCAGACCACACTAACCTAAAACAGAAGGGCGTTTTACATTCCACAACATTTCAGAGCCTCTGAAATACCTAACTCTGTGTGTGTGTGTCACACACAAACACACACACACACACACACACACACAGAGAGTTATCAATAAACATTAGTGCAAGGCTTTGGAAGGTCCCTGAAAAATCACGTTTGCAATTTTAGAAAAAATATTTAGAAAATTTTAGAAGAAAGTTTTGCTTTCTTTCAATACCTAATACATCTAACTATGCTTGACTCTTGGCTGAAGAGAGATTGCAAGGGGCACAAATTGATCAAAAAGGAATTTTCCTTTCTTAATTCTTACAGTTACTTTCATTTATCCTTACAAATAGACCTGTACAAATTCTCAGATAGTTAGTTCTAAAGGAATAGCTGAAAATAAAACGAAAAGAAGAAAGGTCTGTGTATGACTGTTTATGAAACAGAATTTTGTATCTTTCAGTCTGACAGCAGGGCCCGGAACAAGTTATCATTACCTATCAGCAACTCAGTGGTACAATCTAATAAACCTCAGTTTTCTCAGCCCTAAAATTTGAAGGCTGAGCTTTACAGTCTAAGGTCCCTTGCAGTTAAAAGTTCTACAAACATCATATATTAAATATATTACTCTCCATTTCAAAATTTCTTAAGAAATGTAGAGTCAGGGGATAAATGAAACGAAGGAGTATTATCTCCAAATTTTCTAATTTTCACTCAATGAGCACTTATATTTCTAGTCTCACCCTTAGAGTCTCCAACTACTTGATTAAAAACTGTACACTAGATAGAAGTAAATGGGATTCACAAATTCATTCAGTATATAATTACTGGTGACAGGCACTATTCTGATTACTGAGAATAAGATGGTGAGCAAAAGAGACACCTACCCTCATGAAGCTTCAACTCTGACAAATTCATTATTTTTAAAAAGTGAGGTTGCCATAAAACTATATGGGTAGGAGCTGATATCTAAACTGAAATCTAAGAAACATAAAATGAGCAACATCAGGAAGGAAAAACTGTCTTAGAGAAAACCTCAGTCAGTTCCAGAGGCACTGAGCAATTATTTTCTGTAGTTAAAGTTCTGTCCTGCCTTCTCAGATACCAAAGGCTGGGTCACCTAGACACTGAGAGCTCTCTTCAAACACACACACACACACACACACCAATAAACATTAGTGCGAGGTTTTGGAAGGGTCCCTGAAGCTTAAAATCACCTTTGCAATTTTAGAAAAAAAAAATTTAGAAAATTTTAGAAGAAAGTTCCGCTTTCTTTCAAATTATTTTGGAGGGCAGAGTTTCAGAAAAAATGGTATAACTAATAGAGCTTTGTCCAGTGCCTTCAGAAATAAAAGCAATAGACTAGAAATGTCTAAATTGCACTATTCCTCATCTCCCCACCTCTCCCCCCTCCACATAAAGCATTTATAGCAATATTTTCTTCGAATAAGCTTCCTCTTTTATGGATTCATTGAGATCATTTAACAACTTACAACTACTTTGCAATGAAAATGTGCTTGTATTCTCAGAAGCTTCCAATTCTTTTCAGAGCTTCCTCTCAGTGCCCTTGCTTCTATATTCCATCAGGCTTTTCTATTCAATGGCCATCTATGAAAGATAGTGGCTGTGTGATCAACCAATTTTTCTCTTATTTTGAGCCCAATGTGATGACTCTCTTTTCTGGGCCTCTCTGAGTGCTACCGGCCTCCTTGAGTATAGAGCCAAAGACAAGTTGTTTTGCAAACACTCCCCAAGGGAAAGAGGGGTGAAGCCCTCTTTGACAATGGAACCGCTACTTTTAAGGTCCGTGTGACGTGTAAAGAAAAAAAAAAAGGTATGAGATAAAGTAAGTCTTTCATTATTGGGTTTCCAAAGATTTAAGAATTATCTCAAAATAAAACTAAACATACCAAGTATCTTGGAGAATACATTCTCTTTTTTATTTACTGGCATTTCCCACTTATTATTTCAGATCTGCTGGTCTAATATTATTCTACATTAAGCCCCTGATTTAAGTTTCATTTAAATTTCCTTCTTTTAAATACATATCTCCCCTCATTTAAATTCTCTAGAGTTTTAAGCAAAGAAGTAGGAGTTTAGTGTAAACTTTTCTTATTTGCATTAAGTAATTGGATAGCTTGCCTAAGCTTAATGAAACAAATACCAGTCAGCTCTGCCCTTATACCTCAAGCCCTAGCAACCTAGTTCTTGTTCTCAGTATATTCTCAATCAGGTAAGAGATTTAAGATACACCAGCAAAATGAATTTCTAAAAACCAGCCAAATCTCCTACAATGAATATTATATTACAACATGTCCTTTAAATGGAAATAATAATAATAAATTACTCAAATATATTCAGTTCTCATAGATATCTGGTAATATTAATAATACCAATATTAATTATTTTATTGAAAGAACCTAAAGGTTTTAAGAAAATGGGAAGGGTATTTTAAAGATAACTTTAGCTAGGCATTTTTTATATATTCAACTTTGTTGTCCTCGAGGAAGGAGGTATTACTATCTTCCTTTAACATGAGAAAAACTGAGATGTGGAAAAGCACACAGGAGACCTGAAATGACCTGATCTGATTTCCAAGGCCATGGTTCTTAAACCTCCTGAAGAATGACACCACCACCACTCCAACGGGAATCAGTTTCCATTACATTACTCACCTTTGTGGTCATATAAGGACAGTTTTTAAAAATCATATTACTCATAATTATTTTAAAAGAAGCTCACTTTTTATTTGTTTTCATTATGTCAAGTCAGAGTTTGCCAGAGTCAAACCAGCCCTTTCCCAAAGTGGTTTGGCTTTCAGTGGCCCTAAATGTTTCTCTGAACCTGGCCATTCACAAACACTCAGATTTATCTTCATGTAGGCTGACACAAAGGTAATGGTATACAATTCTAGCTTAGAAAATTACTTAATAATTTAATATATAAGGCCATTATATTACTGAGGGAAAGTTGATAAGAACCTCAGATAATGGGTGAGAATAAATGGGAAACTGAGATGGTTCTAGATAAAGTGATTTGAGGAAATGATTTATCTAAAATTGAACTATGACCATTACACACAGACAATATCTGCATACTATTGCAATGTACTTGACTCAGACTGTTTCAAACACTGGAAGAGAAAAATGAGCGACTACAACCTCAAAGGTCATTTTTAATGCTAATGACGAATTTTATTTTAATGCATCATACTTTGTCAGGACATGCTGAACCAGCATTCAAAATACTGTTTACTACTCATTTTTTAAACGGAAAAGCTGAGCCAGTAATCCAACAAACTAATTATTATACTATTAAAAATAATGACAAAACAAGTATACAGCTTTCTATTAATAAGACTTTACCAAAATAAAAGTACAAGGCAAGCTTAATAAAATTTCTCAGCTCAAATTATTTCAAATCCTGGAAGGAAATGTACATGCATTGAGATCCCCAAATAAACACATAAAGATGAATGTACATTAATATAACCATATTACATTCACATATAATATGTATCTATATGTAACATCTATATATGTATATAGAGATGTAATATCTATATGTATAACAGATAAAGAGTTAGCATTTATTAATGCTTACTTTGTACCAGGTACAGTTCTAAGCACTCGACAGGTGTAATTCATTTAATCCTCACAAAAACCCTATCAAATTACTGTATTTCAGATGAGGAAGCTGAGGCACACAGAAGTTAGGTAAAGCTAAGGCTTACAGAACTTGTAAGTAATTTGCCCAAGGTCACAAAGCCAGTGAGAGGTGTAGCCAGGCAGGCTGACTTCGGAGCCTGCATTCTTACAGAAGATAAACCCATGAACAAACACACACAAACACATAATATATATATATATACTACTAGAATGTAAGCCGGAGGGTAAGAACTTTGTCTTAGGCACCACTGTAACCGAGACACTAAATAGTGCCTGGCTCTTGGCAGGCATTTAATAAATATTTTTGAAAGAAATGAATAGAGTTTAATATGATGGAACACAGGTACCCTTGATATAATGGTAATTTAGAAACAAATGGCACTGTCTTAGAATGCTGAATGACTGAAATCTAGCAAACCTACAGTATATCAGCATTATTTAACCAGCATTAAGACCTGGTTCTGAATACAACCAAGAGGACATTTATTTTGCTCATCTATGTTTCTACATAAATATCATTTAAAATGTCATTCAGAATTTAACAATCAATGTTTCCTTCCTTTCCACAAGAGTACTTTTAAAAAGTGATTAAAGCACACTAAAATTTACTCACGATCTGGGGGCATTTTCCTGCATGGCTTCAAAATGATGCCTAAGGGAAAAAACTCAGCCCATAACCGGAAGCCTACAACTATTATGAGGGATTACCCATAGCTGTAATCTTAAATGGTTCTCATCTCCCCCTTCCAGACGATCACCTCTCCTTTACACATTGCATATTACTTTGTACCTCGAGTCCCTATTTCAAGTCTCACTTGAGAACAAGTTCTACCTGTCCTGGATTTTCTCGGACCATTTTCTTATCAAATACATTCTCTTACTGCACTGAAAAAACAGATCTATATTTGAAAAGAATTCTGGTTTTAGTTCACAAGTTAACGTCACCATATCCTTGGCCCACACACCTCCCTCCCTCAGGAATACACAATTAAACTCCCCAGGAGGAAGTTACACGACACCCCAAAGCACCCTTGTCTTGCATCTAACTAGAAGGACCTATGGCCTCTTTTTTATCTGTCTTAAACTGAATATTTAGAGGCATCCTAAACTACAATAATCATCTTTTTATCTTAAAGTATACATCAATTGTCAAAACATTCAAAATACAACTGAACAATGATGGGAGCAGGGAGGCAGAGACACACACCACTGAACTGTGCCATAGAAGCAGGGCTTGAAAATAAACTGTTTTATAGAAGTAGTGGAAGGAAATGCCCATGCATGACCTGTTACTACTGAAGACGTGTTTTGAAAATATCTACATCCCTCTCCCTTGCGAACATACACTGGATGGGTGCTGCAGTTGTTTATTTACTGAGATGCTGGAGGAAGACCACAGAGTTCTCGGAGGAAAAACGAACCAGAGGTCAAATGCAGGTATCTCTGGGGCAAATCCCTTTCATCAGCCCAGTGGGGCAAGACAGCAACTTAAGCACTGGCCTCACCCCGTTGGGCCTGAGCCAGGGACAGATGACAACATGAGATGGCTGCCTCCTGAAGACAGGAAACCAGGACAACATTCCCTGGTTCAGGGCCCTGGTCTCTGAAGAAATGACAGCATCCTAGTATACTAACGTATACAAAAGATACATCAAGCCTTTTACAGTGTTTTGCACTTATGTTTCTTTTTGTTAAAAGACACATTTTTGCCAGGACACATATTTTGAAACTGTCCTTGTTCAGTTGGTAAGTCTTGGCAAACTTTTGACCAGAGAGAGAGAAGATATTACCATTCTCCTTTCTAAGATTTGTAGGGCAAAGAATCAATACTTTTCTTCTTTTCTATTTCAAAGGACTTTCAAGCTTGAACCAAACTGCAACCTCTCACCCTCCACCTGCATTATGCCTCTCAAACATACACAGATACACATACCATCTAACTCACTCCAATGTTTTTTATGGTAGATGTTTGAATGTTAAAGCTTAGCAGACTACTCCATCAATCCTAGAGTAAACATTTTTAAAGAAAGAATAATTATACAAAGTCCTTTATTGTTTTTTAAATCAAGTAGTCTTTGAATTTTTAATCATTTTTGATTCCCATATTGAGCTGCTAATTTGACTGCTGCATAAAGGTTAATGACTGCTGTCTTTATAAACTTTGGTTGTTATCATTACATAATTGTGCTTTTTTAATTGTTTAGCGCTTACAACCTTCATTTGTACCTTTTCTCATATTTTTGTTTGGTACAGCTTTGCCAATCCATTAATTTTTTAACTTTTATTAAGATTAAAACAAATTAAGTGTATGTCACATAAATAATACATAGCTCTTGCTGTGTGTGTGTGTGTGTGTGTGTGTGTGTGTGTGTGTGTGTGTGTGTGTGAGAATATAATCTGGCAGCCTTGATCTTTAAATGGATAATTGTGGCCAGGCACAATTATTAACAGTAAGAAACTGATAAACCTAATTTTCTTTCCTTTTATATTACATTTACTATTAATCTTACTTTGCTGTTATTTCTTTTTACCCTTTCCTTATTTTCCCAGTTATATCAAGTTACTACACATTCTCTTCCCCTCTCAGAAAGATCTTTGGTATTTTTCTGTGAGATTTGTGGTCATCCTCTTCCTGAACATTCACAAACGCTTTTTTCCCTACTACTGTTTAAAAACAAAATTCCTACTACTTTCTCAACCACCACCCTCTGCAAACTCAGTAAGATGAAATCACTTGAATACTTTGACTGCCCACCCCCAACTCTTAGCTAAGAGTTCAGAGCTTTTAAATTCATACAATTCCCAGTTTTCAATTAAGAATTACTCTTCATTTTCAAGAATCCTTATTAGCAGCTTTGTTAGATGTTCCCCGTCTATCATCCATGTATACAGTACAAAGGTTGATTCTCATGGGTGCTGCTTCTCCTCTCTACCTTTCCCTATTTAAGATCTCTGTTATAATTAATTTGTAATTTGGTTCGAATTCTTTAAGAATCTTCCTAAGATGGACCACCGTGTCAGATACTTAGCCGTGACTCGGCTTCACACCCCTCTTTATCGTCTGCTTTGTGAAGTGGCAGCGGGAGTCTCTAAATCCCATTTCTGGTTTGCAGCTGGGTTCCTGTTAGGCTCTGCCAATAGAGGGCGACAGAGGGAGACCGCAGGCTGGAGGAGGGAAAAGGAACTCTCCAGTTTGCAGTCCACGCCTTGCAGCATTGCTCTGGCCTCACTGCTTCAGGCTAGCAGCAGCACTTGTTCCTACAGCAGCAGTCCAATCCAGTTTGCAGTCTGCTCAAACCTGCAACCTAACTGCACCTCACTCTGGAAACACCAGCCCTGCCTGCCGGTAGGCTCCTCAAATATCTTGAGTCCCAGACCCACTGGCCTCCCCTCCTCTAGACTACAGTTCCACAGCGCCCTCCTTCAAGCATCAATGTTTTCAATCCTGCTGCTTCCTGCCACTGCTACCTCTGGGATAGCTTAGAGCTGCAGTGGCCAATACAGTCAACATCAGCCACACGTGGCTGTCAAGCCCAAATTTGATTTGTCCAAACTGAGATGTGCTGTTAGTATAAAATACATACTGGATTTTTAATACTGAGTATGAAAATAAGAATGTAGTAGGACTAATATGTTTTATAGTGATTATATGTTAAAATATAATATTTTGAATATACTGGGGAAAATAAAATCTTAGAATTTGTTTTGATGTGGCTACTAGAAAAATTTTAATTACATAGATGGCTCACATTGCATCTCTACTGAACAGCCCTGCCTTTGAGTTGTGTTGTTGTTGTTCTGCATTAACAATTCTTGCATTAAATTCTCTCTGTAAAAGTAACTGATGAGTTTTGTCTCCTTAGTGGATTCTGGCTGCTGTTCACATTAATAAGTTCTCCAAATCCTAGCATATCTGTGAGTCTCTCTTTCACCCTGACAGGCCTATGAGAGCTCAACAAAGAATTGGGGGGTTTCAGTCCTTTCTCAGGAATCCCTAGATGTCACTCTGCCTTCTAGCTTCCAGTTTGGCAAAGAAAAGCCTAAAGCAGACTGACCCCCTTTTCCTTTACAAATCAGTGGTTCTTTCTGTCAGGAAGCTTGTAAGGTTTTCTCTTCATCCTTAGAGTTCAGAAATTCTAGCAGTCTATGACTAGGTGTGCATCTTTTCTCATCAATCCCCCTGGAATAAAGAGAGGCCTCTCAATTTGCAGACTCCAGTCTTTCTTCAGCTCAGTGAAATGTTTTTATATCATTTAATTATCACTGCTCCTCTCTCTCTTCCCTTTATTTCCACCTCGAATTTAGTCTATTTCATCAAATATACAGGGTTATTTCACCCTCATCCTTCAATATGAAATCAAGATGCCTCTTAAAATCAATGTGTCTTACCACCAACAACCAAGTGGCAACAGTTGCCAGTGCTACAAACATCAAAAGCACCATTCAAATATTTCAACAGTTCTTGCTAGAAGCACCTTTTTTGAGTGTCCTTCTCCCTGGCTGCTACTGCTTTTCATCTCCTACTCACCAGGGCTCAGGCCCAGCTGTCCGGTTATGTTAAGCAGAGATGCCCGCTGAATGGTGGGAGATGAAGCAGTCTCCACCCTGTGGCCCAGTGGTATACCACAGGCTGAGACCTTGTCAGCCCCCTGTCAAGGGAACCAAGAGAAAGTCTCTCTGTTCCCGTCTCCCACCCTCTACCCACCCAGACAACAGAGACAGAGAAATCAAAAGCTTCTCTCAGGAACATTCAAATACACTGGGGCCACCTTGTGCTGTGCCGAAACTAACCTACTGGCTCTCACCCATCCATCAGATGCTCTACTAAGAAAAAGCACCTGGGAATTAGACTGAAATTGCAATGAGAGGACAATGGAGATGCTTTCAAGCCTCCAACTCCATAGAATCCTTTCCACCTTTAAAATTTCTACTAAAGTGCTTGCTTCGGCAGCACGTATACTAAAACTGGAACGATACAGAGAAGATTAGCATGGCCCCTCCGCAAGGATGACATGCAAATTCGTGAAGCGTTCCGTATTTTTTCAGCTCAGGGCTTTGTGACCAGCCAGAGGGGTGGGGTAGGGAGAGTGGGAGGGAGGGAGACGCAAGAGGGAAGAGATATGGGAACATATGTATATGTATAACTGATTCACTTTGTTATACAGCAGAAACTAACACACCGTTGTAAACAATTATACTCCAATAAAGATGTTTAAAAAATTTTCTATTATACCTTTTTTTCCCCACATTAAAGAGTTACAGAAAGTTCTCTACATATGAACCTAAGTTGCAAACTTTCAAAGATGCAAACGGGCATTCCATCAACGTCAGGCATGAGTTGAAATTGCAGCTTGCCCTCCGTCTCCTATTGCTGACGATCCTTCAGCTCTGCCATATCCCCCCTCCTCTTCCTCCTCCAGTAACTCTCCTTGCCTGTTCACTCGATGCCAGCCCGTGTGCCAGCTGTTGTACTATACTACTGTACTTTTCAAGGTACTGTACCATAAGATTAAAAATATTTTATTTTTTGTTTTTTATGTATTACTTGTGTGAAAAGTATTATAAACCTATGACAGTACAGTACTATATAGCCGATTGTGTTAGTTGGGTACCTAGGCTAACTTTGTCGGACTTATGAACAAACTGGACTTATGAACACGCTCTTGGAATGGAACTCGTTCGTATGTAGGGGACTTATTGTACTTACAGCATTTTAGGGCAGAGTTAAGAGATTAAACGTGCTGGATGGGGCAATCTCGGGCACTGTACATTAATTCTTATGGAAACCATTTTCCTATTTTCGTCTCTACACTCTAAGCTGCATTTTCCTAAAAAGAAGCATAGCCCCCCCACCCCATACTGCAAGGACTATGAAGTCTTTCTAGATATATACAGGGTGAAAACTACTAATACCAGAACACAGTCAAATAAGAGCAATTTTTACATGGGGACAGAACAACATGGTCCGGTTCTGCAGCTCACAGATCATCATCAGGCATAACTGAGGGACAGGCCTTGGGGAATCAACGGATAGAAGACACCCTATATCGCAGAGCTCTGCTTTTAGTATCACACGGTAGTAAGTTCAAGATTAAACTCCACAGCAAGCACCTGTTCTATAATGCTGGTGAAATGCTCAGCCAATTGCTGTAAAGTCCAGTCTAGCTGAGAGAAGAGGGCACCCTCTTCGGAAAACTGAAGAGAAAATGAAGTTGTACGTGAAACAGAGGGACAACCCGCCTCCAGCAATTTTGTGCCCAAAACACTATTTGAAACCCACTCCAACAAAAGGATAGTCAAATTTTGTATCACTGAGCACAGTCACAACTGTTATTATTAGCTAGTTAGACACAAGCTTGAGAAAAGAATCTCCGTCAGTCGCACTTCTGAATAAAGACGGCCCTATATTTTTTACTTCAACTACCCTGTAACCTCAAAAGAAATATCAAGAGTGGAAGGGGCCTTCTCCGTGAGGCCAGGCTCATCTTTCTGTTTTAAGTCACCTTGGTCCGCACAGGAAGCACAACAGACAGCCTCAGCACCCACCACGCCCACCCCACGCTGCACTCTCCCTAGGTAACAACGATCCATGCTCATGCCTCTCTGACACTATTCACCAGCTAAAAATCCATTCCTTGGCAGACGTTTTATTTCTAGCCTTCCCTATGAAATCATGCTAAAGAAAAAACAAACTCTAATAAAAACACATTGATCTGAAAGCCACACTAAGCAAGTATACTGGATTTCACTTCTTTTTTGTGTGTGTGGTACGCGGGCCTCTCACTACTGTGGCCTCTCCCGTTGCGGAGCACAGGCTCCGGACGCGCAGGCTCAGCGGCCATGGCTCACAGGCCCAGCCGCTCCGCGGCATGTGGGATCCTCCCGGACCGGGGCACGAACCCGTGTCCCCTGCATCGGCAGGAGGACTCTCAACCACTGCGCCACCAGGGAAGCCCGATTTCACTTCATTTTAATTTTCACCTTAAACATAAAATGAGATGGCAGAAACACATATCAAAAGAGCAAATGATGTGAAATTCGGTATGATTTTACCTACTGTCACTTTATGGTAACTCCTATTCATTCCCTTGATATTTCCCATCTCTTACAAGTTAAATCACAGACATACTTTAAGAAGTAAAAATTATCATTCAGAACTCACATCAATGGCAAAAATAAACAAACAAATGGAGGTGCAAAATGAAAAAGCATTAAAAAGTACTTATCAGGAATTTACTATGCACACCATAGTGTGAGGACAAGGAATCAGGCCAGAAGACAGAGCAGAACAGCGAGGCCTTGCTCTTGAGAAGTCTGCTGGAACACAGTTCCAACTATTCCAACAAGAGCATTCAGGCCCATGTGGTCCTCTCACTCTCTATTCCATTTAATTTGTTATTATTAGTATTGAAGACTTTAACATATAACTTATGTCATCCAAATGAAAAAATGCATAATATCAACTAATTATAACCATTTATGGAGTACCTCCTTATGCCAGGTATTTTATTTCATTTAATCCTCACAAAAATCCCAGAGTAGTTGTTATTCACCTTTCAGAGCTGAAGAAACCAAAGCTGAGAGAAGTTAAACTGCTCAAAATCAAGTAGGAAAATATGTGGTGGCATCTGTATTCTACACTTGCGACTCCAGAAACCATGCGCAAGTCACTACACTACATGGTCTTGATTGTGTGAACTAAAACACTCAGCCAAAGCCCCCCAAAGTAAAATGTTCCACGTTCTGGTTCAAATATTAATACACGCCTCTAGGTTTTCCTCCCTCCCTTAACAAAGCCCTTCCTTCTTCAATCCATTTATGCAGGACACAACTCAACTGGCCCTAATGCAGTTGCAAACACAAACACAGGTACTGATATCACATGGCAATGAGTGGCTGGCTGACAGGCGATCCAGAATGTGCTTCCACGCTTTTCTTTTTCCACTCACAGACTCCTGAGGTCGAGAAATACTGCTACAGTGCTATTCCAAAGGTACAAATCTGCGCGTAAAATTACATTAAGTGAAGAAGGATAAACTAAAGATTATAGTCACACTGAGTATGACTACAAAACACCGTGTATAACATTGTACAAAAATTCAAAGAGGCTTGTGTTAGGTCTTTCTCTCTTTAGAGTTACTACAGCTGAGAAGGTAATAAATTATTGTTTAAGTGGCTTTGCAAAGGTACAAACGCCTATGATGAGCCCCAAAGTTAGCAGTTACAGAGGTGGCGACCCTCCCAAACCCCTTCACCAATCCGCAACGTAATTCTCAGTGAGGAGGAAAAGGAACTGAGAAGTTGGAGTGAGGAGGACGTGCGCTCACCAGGCTTTTGAAATGGACCGTTTACGATGGGGCAGTCTTTCCAGAAAAGCACAATGGCGTGGAAGCAGATCAAGAGAAAGGAACTGCAACATTAACTACAGCTAAGCACATCCTGGGCAAACTGCCTCCGCCTTACACCCATGTTTAACAACACAAGAACTTCGAAATGGCTAGGTAAACCACACCTACCTACACAAAGAAAACTATTTCCACAATGTTAACAACCATTTCTAAATTTCAATTATATTACAGGCCTGAGGAACTGAGGCTTTTAAATTATGCAATATTAGTCAGTGACATAGTGCTCCAATCCCACGCAGCACGAACCATGTTAGCTAAACCAACAAAATGAATAATTTAACTCCCAACCAGCAGGAATTCACTATGCCACCTTCATTATTTACCTCACAACACCCATTCCTCTCATTTTTGAAATAACAGCTGTAGGTGTTCAAGATGACCCCACCGGCTACTTACATAGATTCTGATCCACATATCATAGGAAAATTAATCCATCCTCTGTTCAAGGTAATCAAGGATGAAACATCAACCTTCGCTCTTACTGGTCTTCCTCATTAAATTCTAACCCATCAAATGTCAATAATCACTAATGCATAATATAATCAATAAAACCATACTTCAGATAAAGCTCATATGCTTTGTTATCTCCACTGCACAAAAAAAACCAATGTATCTCCTCAGCAATTGTGTATTTTCACACCTTTTGCTATCTGAATTTTCCTTCTTGCACCAGAAAAGGGATTTATTTTCTTTTTTTAAAAAAGGAACAATTTTGGACACAAAAACGCTTCTATCATTTTCCTCCCTGGGAAGAATTTTATGGCTTCTCACTGTAACTAACAGGGTTGTGAAAAGCAGCAAGAAACCAGATGTGTTCATGGCAATCCAGAACAAATTTTGTCACAGAGACCAAGACTTGAACTCAATCACTCTTTTACACTCAGCCGAATATCAAAGGTTTCCCAGTTAATCCACAGTTCACAGGAGGCCTATCTAGCTTCGATTTTGCAGCGATGATAGCCATCATGGAGATGTGAAAAACAGTCCCTGAATCAGATACTGCAGTTTTATAAGCAGCTAGAATTGTACTAACTCATATTCAACTCCTAGTTAAAATAATTTTGAGATAAATAAATACTGTCAAGGAAGAAAAATTTCAGGGATAACTATAAATTTCATTAAGATATATAGCAGATGTTACATGGAAGATGAATATTCATTATTCCATCTGGCTTCTACTGCAATCCATTTTATCTTTACAGTGATTTCCAAATATCCCAACTTAAAATGCTTACACTGTACAAAAATTCAACGGCAACACGTTTGTGGTGCAAACAGTTTGTCATTTTTTGCTTAGTTCGACATGACTAAGTTTGTTAATGTATTTTGACAGACTTGCATAATATCCTAAAATGTTTTGAACAATGAAGTTTAGGCCGCAATGCAATATTAATGAGTGAATAATGTTCTTGAATATAAGGTTTAATATTTAATGATTCAGAGTGCTGCCTGGATTTGATGTAGGAGAAAAATGTGGTTTGGAATCACTGCATTTATCAGGGGACCTGTGCAAAAGACTATGGACTCCAGGCAAACCTTTAACCTAAACTTTGAGCTGGGGTCTCAAGGTGTGAAATTGATGCTTCGCCAGCTGAATCTCTAGCGCCTATCAGTATTCACAATATCACACCATTTATCAAGTGTCATTCACCAGAATTTTAAAATTACTAGGAACTCACAGGTCTGTGTCAAGAAGTGAAAAAAAAAGGAGAATTAGTGTAAAAATAACATTGTGTGGTCTACATTCAAATACATTTAGGAATCAAATCTGCCAGCTGCATCAACATGTCAATTTGATTATTCAGTAGCAAGTTCAGATCAAATAATGACTTATCTCCATATCTTCTATAAAGAGAAGTTCCTGATCTAAAAAATTTCACAGAGAAATTGGTTCAATGTGTCCATCTAATCCAATGAATGGATAATCTGCACCCATTATAGGACTTGCCTCATTTGCAAACAATACTATGTCTCAAAAATAAGCATAAAAAGAGCAACAAGAGCAGGATTTACTGAAATCAGTTAAATAATACTCAAAACCACAGAGCTATGAAGAAAGGACTGTAAAGCCCTCCTAACTGGAATGTTAACATTACTGTGGTTTTAGAACACCAGTCAAAGGATGAAAATAATGCCCAATTTCCAACATTCATCTGCATTTACAGTTCACAACAGCCATGTCAATAATCACTAAAAATCTAGGTTAAGACTTGACTCTGCCACATACTGAATTTCTCAATATAACCTCTCTAAGCTGCTGGTTTTCTCATAGGAAGATGGGCATAGTAACACCCTATATCACACGATTGTTATAGAATCAAATTAAATAATATTGGTAAGCACTAGGTCAAACAAAAAGCATTAATACCAATGTGAGTAAACAAAGAAAATCCTGGGTAACATTTACCGAGCACCTGCAATGCTCTTGGGAAGGGCCTGCACAGAACACATCACTGACATGATCACCATGGTGGTTAGAACACAAAGAACAGGCAATGGCAATCTCTGTTGCCTCATTTAGTTCCTACAGTAAAGGTGGAAAATAAGCACAAAATAATAGAAGAATCTACACAAATATACGGGTGAAATATTTTCTCACCTAAACTTCTATTTAATGTCATATTTCGATAGTTTACAAAGTATCTTCATTTGGAAAAAAGACAAAGTAACAGTGATACTCAATGCTCTATTAATCAATTTGATATAACATGTTTTAATCACTGATTAAAGTATTTATTGAGCATTTATTATGTGCTTAGTGTACAAAGCATTGTTTTAAAAATAAAATCAGTGATTCCACCATCAACCACAGTTAACATCCCTTCCTTTATATCATGACATTTAAATAATGCTATTAAGTTCACTCTATTCCATTTTTACCAGATCAGCAATTGTATCACCAATTATTTCAAAAAGAAATAAAACTGCTTTCAAATACATACTGTAGAAAACCTGAAAAGTTTGCCAATGATAGATAATAGTCTTAGTTCACTATAAGATCTTAATTACCACCACTGTCAGGGAAGAGTCCCTTTTTTCTGTTAAACCATTTAAAAGAATTGATGCTACAAATTCAATGAAAACTAATTAATTTCTCCTAAGCACCGGTCCTGATGCTCCTGCAGGTAATGATGGTGTCTCTTTAAGGGAACACAGATTCAGTAATTAGACTTTTCTCAAGTATGAATAACAGACAAAAAGGCAGGTATTCACTTGGTATTTTTTTACACAGCCCAATCCAAAAATATATATTAAGTTACATCAGCTTTTATGATTATTCTCTAGTTTACAATGTACTTAAGGGCAGAACAGAATGCTTAGTAAAATGACAGGAAGAATACACAACAAACTGTTAATGATGCTTACCACTGGGGAGCAAGATGGGGTACTGGGCTTATTTTTTTTCAGTTTTGCGATGCTGACATTTTTACGCAAATACATTACGTTTGAATAAAATATGTTAGAGCAGCACTGACTATTAGAAATATAATGCAAACTAAAAACATAGTTTTAAATTTTCTAAAAGCCACATCAAAAAAAGTAAGAAAGAACAAAGTCAAATTAATTTTAACAACATGTAATATTTTATTTAGCCCAATATATCCAAAATATTGTCATTGCCTCATGTAATCAATACAAATTATTAAAGAGATATTTTATATTCTTTTCATATTGAGTTTTTGCAACCTGGTGGGTATTTTACACTTAGAGCAGATACCAATTTGGACCAATGACACTTCAAGTGCTTAACAGTACAGGGCTACAAAAAGTTTCAAAGGCATATCTAGGCGTAAGTTAGGTATTTTTCTTCCTAAATTGCAAAGCAGTATGGAGGTGCTCATTAAAAGCTTCTCTCGTATCAGTTCTCAGCTCATGGCATGCTACTCTCTCACTGTTGATTTCTCAGATCTTTATCCAACCCATGCATGTTATTTACCTTCTTGGTACATAAATAAGAATTCATAGAATTACATATTTCATGTGCAATGCCACTGACTGTTTTCATTTCAGGGCTTTAACTACATGAGTAGAAGTGGCTACTGCTAATCACTTGGATCTCTTTTCAGAATATCTTTAAAAAGCCAAACACAATTACATCCCTTTCCCACATACATAACACTGCAATATTCCAGCAGTGGAGACCCATGGACTTTACAGAGGGTCTCCCAGCCCTTGAAAATGATTCTCTCAGCAAGCAAAAATAAATAAATAAATAAGTGAAGGCACCAATACATAAGGACAACCATCAATTTTAGAACTTATATTACCTAAAAGGAATATTTTTCAAATTAAAAGCTATGTTACCTTTTTAAAATCACTTGTTACTCTAAAAAGAAAAAAAAAAGTTCTCATTTCTCCCATTTAGCACTTTAGGAACTAGACCTGGGCACACCCTTGGAAAAATACAAACAATGGCTCATGCAAAAGAGAACAAGTTCATCTACCTTCCTTTAGCTTATTTTTCCTGTATTTTCACCAGTATAAAGATTTTCTATACTCCTTAGAAAGGATAAAGGCAAGAAGAAATGAGAAAGGGCATTTGAAGAAAACACAGTATAACCAGAGAATAACTAATTCTCTGAAATGGATGGATGGATGGATAGATGGATGGACGGATGGATGGATAAGACAAACAAATTTATGCAGCATTTACTATGATTCTGTGTGAGTCACTGAGCTAACAACTTTACATGGAATAGCCCATTTAATCCTCAAAATAACCCTGAAAATAACCCATGGTGGGTGTTATTACTGTCCTCCATCTAACAGATGAGTAAACTGACCCTTGAAGAAGTTAAGTAATTACTAATGTGGTCTCCAAGCCAGTAACCCTTAAAGCTGGAATTCACACCCAAGCAGTCTGATCTCTGAGACCACACTCTTAACCAACATACTCTACTGCTCTTCAGTTCAAAGAGAGAAAGGAGTTCTCTGTAAGAATAAGCATTTTGTATTGAAAGTTTAATGTGTGCCAGGTACTCTATACACATTATCTTATTTAATCTTCATTTAAAAACAATCTCATCAGGTAAGTATTCCTATTAACCCAATTTCATAACTAAGGAGACTGAGGTGTAGAAGGATGAGTGACCTACACAGGATCACAGATCATTAAGAGGCAAAGCCGGGCTTCCCTGGTGGCGCAGTGGTTGAGAGTCCGCCTGCCGATGCAGGGGACACGGGTTTGTGCCTTGGTCCGGGAAGATCCCACATGCCGCGGAGTGGCTGGGCCCGTGAGCCATGGCCGCTGAGCCTGCGCGTCCGGAGCCTGTGCTCCGCAACGGGAAAGGCCACAGCAGTGAGAGGCCCACATACCGCAAAAAAAAAAAAAAAAAGGCAAAGCCAGCATTTGGATCAGATCTCTACTCCAAAGACAATGAATGTTTGGTCCTTATTTTTTTCCCCTCATAATTTAGGTGGGTTTGTAATTAGTATAATGGTAGAAATCCATGATGATTAGGCTTTCCTAATACTAGAATAATTTTATTTGTAGTACCTAACAATTCACAAAACGCATGCTTTATATAGAGATACCCTGGATGAAGGTAAGCACTACCAAAGAAAGACCACTCATATAAGACTACCAGAGGCTACAACACTAATTTCTAAATCATTTTTAGCTTACTTTAATAGAATTAACTCAGAATGGGAGTACTATTTAAATAGGGATACATTTACAAATTTTTTCTTTTCAACTATCTACAGAACCCTCATTAAAACTGCTCTTCCATTTAATGTCGAATAAAGATGCCTCTGGAACTCTTTGTATACAACACACTCACACTGGCAGTAAATGTTGCAATGATATTACCTTAACGTTCATTTAAATAGTGATTGCACAAGAATGAAAATGAAAATGAGTGACACTGCTATAAGTTTCATTATGGTTTCCAAGATGAAATGACTAAGTCACTGAAAAATAAAACACATATTTGAATTTCTAGGAGTTGCAGTATGTTCCTATGCCTGGGAATGGGGTGACAAAAGAAGTAACCAATGAGATCAATTCAGATAGTTTTTGAAAAAATCAATTCTAAAAGCATTAAGGATCTATGTATTAAAATTAATCACGATAATCCTCAGAAAGCAGATTCTCAACTAAGATAAATCTTCATAGACAATATACAACATGATTTGCAGAAGACAGAACTTGAAACTCCCATTATTGCCAATTCTTAAAAATTCCTTTAAGACCCACGTTTACAGGGCTAAAGGAGTACAGAATTGGCAAACATGCTCCTAAAATAGCCAGAGACCTGTTTGCTTTTAAAGAAAAATGGGCTTCAAATGGTAAATTAGCCTCTCTGAGTCTGGGTCATTCCAATGGGAAGACAAAATAAAGCATTATTTTTTAAAAGCAAAGTTACGAATAACAAATACCACCACAGAGGTTTTTTTTTTTTTTTTAATCTGTGTGAGATACATAAAACTAGTTAAATAACTCACATAGCTCAAGAATTTAACAATTGAGGGAATGATCATTTTGTCAGTGTCCTGTATATATGACAGTGAAGAGGTACCACGTGGCTGTAAAGATCAAGTTCACTTCCTTCCTTACCATGAGAAGGCACTATAATCTGAGTTCCTTGTCACGTTCAAATGTAGATAGTCTTCTGTTTTATACCTGCGGAGGCTCAGTGCTTCAACTCAAGATCTTGCCCATAGTAATCTGCCACCTTTAAGTGGCTACTCTTTGGCGCATTTGTTTTACTATTACAAATGTACCTACTTAGCTAAAAATAGATGAATAGGGACATATGACATTATTTTTACAAATCAATTAAATCCTAGCCTTAACCCTTTTTATACTTCAAGCCACAATCATTGAAGAATCCTGATGAAAATAACTTCCATCAGAAAATCAACATTTAGAATTTTGGACCTAGAAGATACTTTAAAGATTTAATAGGAGAATTCATTTACTGCTGAGGAAAAACTATAAAACACCACCATACCCATCAATTTACAGAGATATATCTATCAATCAGTCTATTCATCTATTATGGATTGAATTGTGTCCCTCCCAAAATTCATACGTTGAAGCCCTAACCCCTATCACCTTAGAAGGTACCCTAGTACCTTAGAAGGTTATTGATAATAATCCAAAATGATCTGACAAGTATTTACTCGGTGCCTAAACTCTCATGGCACTCACTCAGTAAAAAAAAGACTACACAGTCCATCCTACTAACCACTGCTAAAACTAATGAAAATACTAGCTAAATAAACAGACATAATAAGGCATGGTCATCTGGGCATAATGCAACTCAGCACTGGTTTTATTACTGTAGTCCCAAAATTTGCAACAATGAGACAAAAGCAGAGACTCATACTGGTAGTGAGTTAACTAGCACAATTTCTTGAAGGTAATTTGGCAACAATAATATTCTGTATAACCTTTGACCTAGTAATTTCACTTATAAAAATCTACCCTAAGGAAATAATACTGGGTATGTATAAATTTAATAAATATGTATAAATTTAATAACAAGGATATTCAAAGCAGTGTGTTCATAATAGTGACACATTTTGAACCATTTATTTGGAAGCCTCAAGGTCTTATATAAAAGTGAACTACCATGAAATTACCTATTAACAAAACATGTCCATGATACAGCTTAATAATAAAAATAAAGCAGCTCAGAAAAATAGGGACAATATGACACCACTTCTATTATTTTCCCCCTTCATATGTATGCCTGTGTACCAAAATATTTACAACAATTCTGTGTGAATTAGTAGGATTATGGCCATTTTCATCTTCTTTATTTTGTTTAGCTGCTTATCTCTAATTTTCTATACAGTGTATGTTATCTTTGTAATTAGAAGAAACACTTCTTGTTACAATACTATCATGTGCCTTATGATTTTTGCTCTTATCCATAGATATTCTTAGTTACTAAGAAAATACTATGGATGAGGTTATGTTAGAACACAGAAAAGCAGGCCAGGCTGCAATAAAAAATCAACTATGGGACAAGGTAAGAGAGAAAAGCAGAAACATTCTAGAAGTAGTCAGGGCAGGGTCGGTGCTCAGAAACAATTCCCCTTATGGAGTGCCTGAGAGCCACAAGAAGGTGGCTGTCCCACAGCTGCTAACTCCAGACCCCTGCAGCATTTAAAGACTCAAAGATAGGGGAAACCTGTAACTCTCTGGACCTCCTTAGGGACCCCGAGCTGTACCTCTGTTGAGCCCTCTCTGTGCAATGCTACAATACATATCTCCCAATGTTCTGATTCTTTTAGTTTCTTGATTAGTTTACTTGCCCTTTCGAAATGTCCTCTAATTCATTACAGCCTTCCCGGAATTGCTGTCTGGCTTCTCAACATGTGATATCAGATGTCCCATAAACAACAGGACTATTATATTAAAGCCGTGAATTAGATCCAAGCATCCTATTTCTCCCCAAGCCTATTAACTTGATGTTCTACAGGCAGAATCTCACTTAATTTGCCATTTACAGGATAACCTTTCCAGGTGTATCTTTCAAATCCTTCCTGCTGTTCTGGATACCTCTTAATATCTGTATGTTGGGAAAAATCATTTGAATGAGGTAAGAGAATTAATCCTGTTTTTTTCCTAATGGAAGAAAACTGGAGGAGATGAGCACACAGTGCCATCAATTCATGACTGGACAAAACTCTTAAGAGGACTGCCTTCCTAAGGGAAGTACAAAGGGCCCCTCACTGTGAAAAGCAATGAATATTTCTGTCTTTGAAATGACCAGATTGGGTGGTCAGAAGGGTCAGGTACAGAAATTACCGTTTCTTCGACATTTTGCATTAGTTATACAGTAAAAGACAACTGTCTTCAGGCACAGAACTGTCACCAAACGTTCCCAGACGCGGCTGTTTAGACTACTGATGGTTTGCAGGATTAGGGGGAAAAAAAAAATTCAAAATGAAGACCCTTCTGTCTTCTACACATGTGCAGAAAAGCAAGAAATTCTATTCGGGGGGTGGAGGGGCACACACATATGTAACAGCAAGGCTAAGCATATTTTCAATGAAAGGAGATTTAAAAATCACTTTCCCACCTTTATAACATCTCTCAGTATCATACTGAGAAAGAATGATGTACGTTAAATACATAAAGATAACACTAGTCAGACATAAAAAATGCCCAAGACAAATTTAAATGACCATCATAATAAAGAATCTGTTCTTTTCTTTTTGTATTCCCCCTAGGATTCTGTCAGTAAACTAGAATAAACATGTTATTAAAAGAGAATCAATAGAAGGCTTTAAAATATACACTACCACAAAAGGTCAAGCCCTGGGATCGATTTTAATATAACATTTTTGTGCAGCTTCCCAAAGGGTTCTTTTCTAATATTGTTCTTCATTTTTCTCTCACTTTGTTCCCTGACTGGTGAATGTGTTGTTCTTGTCTGCAAAAGGTTGTCTAAGGCTGAGTTTGCTGAGTGTGTGTCATTCCTATGAAAAGCTGCTAGAAAATGAAAAAAAAAAACACCTCAAAAAACATTTAAACGTAGTGGGAGGATAGATACAAGAGAGGATGAAGCGCAAGGCAATGTTCAACTCACGAACTGTACAGGAACACTGAAACTCAGAACAATCTGCCATCACAGGCCACCCTGGGCTTTTGCCTCCCCTGGTACCTTGGGCGAGCACTGACCCCTGGGAGGCAGGAGGGTCAAAGAAAGTGGAATAAGTTCAGGTTTCAACCAAAAACTCTCACCACACCAGGTGATGATGTGGTGAGAGTTTGCAGATGCAGATTTTCAATATACAAATCCATGTGACTCCTGGTTCCTCTTGAACTTAAAGGACCAAATGTTCAAAGGAAAAGTGGATGCCATCGACAGGATTCATGGGAACTAATCAGAGGTACAGGCTTCCTGACTTCTGTCCCAACTTTCAAGGCTCAAAGACAGATAAATCACATTCTGGTCCGATCTCATATAAATATGAACGCACGGGCTTCCCTGGTGGCATAGTGGTTAAGAAGCCGCCTGCCAATGCAGGGGACACGGGTCCAAGCCCTGGTCCGGGAAGATCCCACATGCCATGGAGCCAACTAAGCCCATGTGCCACAACTACTGAGCCTGCGCTCTAGAGCCCGCGAGCCACAACTACTGAGCCCGCGTGCCACAACTACTAAAGCCCATGAGCCCAAAGTCTGTGTTGCGCAACAAGAGAAGCCACCGCAGTGAGAAGCCCACACACCGCAATGAAGAGTAGCCCCCGCTCGCCGCAGCTGGAGAAAACCCACACACAGCAACAAAGACCCAACGCAGCATGAATAAATGAATGAATGAATGAACGAATGAATAAATAAATAAATAAGAATGCAGGGACTTCCCTGGTGGTCCAGTGGGTAAGACTCCGTGCTCCCAATGCAGGGGGCCGGGGTTCAATCCCTGGTCAGGGAACTAGATCCTGCATGCCTCAACAAAGATCCTGCATGCCGCAACTAAGACCTGATGCAGCCAAAATAAATATTTTTTAAATAAATAAGTAAGTAAATATGAATGCATGACACAGTATATATTTTACATGTTCCTAGTTACAAATTCTATGTTTTTGGTTGCCAATAAAAACAGTCCAAAGCCCAGATTATAGTCTCATAATGTCAGTTTTTTACTTTCAGACAACACTAAGCAACCATCTCAGGACAAGACAGAAAAATAGATTATTTCTGCCTAAGTCATCAGAAACCAGAGAAATTGTTGCCTCTGGAGTTAAAAATGCAGCCCCCCAATCAAAAAATGGATGCCAACTAAGCCTGCTAGAAGGGAAGATGTGAACTGCAGCTGCTCCCTAAGAACCAAGAAAGCTTGAAGTGTTGGGAAAGAGGCGTGGGCTTGGAGTAAAAGAGAACTGGGCTTAAATCCTGAGGCTGGCTTTGGTCAGTAGCACAGCCTTGGGCCAGGGATTTAGCCTCTCCCAGTGGCATTCTATTGTAAAATAAACCCACAAAGAGCAGAGCTACCACAGCCATTTCTCCTCAGTTGCGAGGGTGTGTGGGGGGGCGGGTATTTTGCGTCTGGGGGAATGTTATGTGAGGGGCATCATCCTGCAGGCTACCACCTAGGCTAAGGCAGGCCTCGTCAGAAGGCTCTTGGCAAGTTCAGAGCTAGTGTATGCAAATGTACCAGCACAGCACCTGGTAAACAGTAGGCAATCATTCAATGATAGCTGCTGTAGTCATATGATGTTCCTGCCTCTTTTTCCTTTTGGACAAAGTCTATCCCATTTTAATCTATTTACCACAACCATAAAGTACTGTTGTAATTTAGTGATGCATTCTTGTTGGCACTTACTATATGACAACGAGTTTTGCCCTCGGAGACCTTTATATTCCAGTTGGAGGAGACAGTCAATAAACAGATAAAGGGCTAAAGAAACAAGGCAGAGAAAGGACAGCTACAGTGAGAGGACAGGAAAGAGAATGACTAAACAAAGCAATCAGGGAAAGCCTCTCTGCGGGGTTATTTGAGAAGAACCCTAAATAGTAAGAGGGAGTCAGCCATGCAAAATATGAAATACAAGTATTCTAGGCAAAGAACTATGCAGGCACAAACAGGTTTGGCAGCTGCTACAGCTGAAATGTAAAATGGGAGGGTGGTAAGAGATGAGGCCCAAGTGCATAAACATAAAGGGCAGCAGAGGACCAGAAGATCAAGGGCAAGATCTGGATTTTATGCTAGATCTAATGAAATGCCGTTAAAGGATTTTAAGCAAATAAACTGCCATGATTCCAAATGCATTTTTTAAAGCACACTAACACTGCTTTGTGGAGAGCAGGATCTGGGGGACAGGACTGGCTCCGTGCATGGAAACTTTACAGTAGCTCAAGTGAGAAATGATAATGACTTGGCATATACCCTGAGAAAACCGTAATTCAAAAAGAGTCATGTAACAAAATGTTCATTGCAGCTCTATTTACAATAGCCTGGAGATGGAAACAACCTAAGTGCCCATCATCGGATGAATGGATAAAGAAGATGTGGCACATATATACAATGGAATATTACTCAGCCATAAAAAGAAACGAAATTGAGCTATTTGTAATGAGGTGGATAGACCTAGAGTCTGTCATACAGAGTGAAGTAAGTCAGAAAGACAAATACCGTATGCTAACACATATATATGGAATTTAAGGGGAAAAAAATGTCATGAAGAACCTAGGGGTAAGACAGGAATAAAGACACAGACCTACTAGAGAATGGACTTGAGGATATGGGGAGGGGGAAGTGTAAGTTGTGAAAAAGCGAGAGAGAGGCATGGACATATATATATACTACCAAAAGTAAAACAGAGAGCTAGTGGGAAGCAGCCGCATAGCACAGGGAGATCAGCTAGGTGCTTTGTGACCGCCTGAAGGAGTGGGATAGGGAGGGTGGGAGGGAGGGAGACGCAAGAGGGAAGAGATATGGGAACATATGTATATGTATAACTGATTCACTTCGTTATAAAGCAGAAACTAACACACCATTGTAAAGCAATTATACTCCAATAAAGATGTAAAAAAAAGTAATAATTATGAAATCTTAGAATAAAAAAAAAAGAAATGATAATGACTTAGACCAGGGTTTCTCATCCACGGCACTACTGACATTTGGACCAAACAATTCTTTGCTGTGCGGGGCTGCCCTGTGTTGGAGGATGTTTAATAGCATCCCTGGCCTCTACCCACTAGACAGATGCCAGAAGCATCCTCCAAGTGGTGACAACCTTAAAGGTCTCCAGATGTGGCCAAATGACCCGTGGAGGTGGCACTGGGGAGAGGCGGCAAAATCCCCCTCAGATGAGAACCAGTTGGCTTAGACTAAGTAAGGAAAGAAATGCGTGAGAGTCATGAATTTGCAATATATTTTAAAAGCAGAAACATAAAGGCACGAAGGAGGGAGCAAGAATAATCAATAATCAAAGTTCTGATGTTACTCTCAATTTGTTAGACTAAGTTTTCAATAGTTTGAGGAAAGTGCTTTCTAAGTCTAATCTACCTGGGGCTGTACAAACAAGTTAAGTTACATAAACTCACTTGCACAATAGTTTGGGCTCCTTTTCTTTAAGTCTATAAAAACTGAATTGTACAGCTGACAGGTATATTCATAAAGAAATACACAATTTCCAACATATTAGACCAAAATCCACAGAAATATTAACTTTCACCCACTATTTGACAGTATTTTGACAGTTTTATTTCAAAATATAGTCATGTGAATTAAAAAAACAAAAATACCCCAAAAATCCCTTCATTGTGAATTCTTTTCAAAACTAAATTCCTTATTTAGTGAGCTCCACAATCAAGGCAAAATTGTACTAAAACCTGAAAAACATAAATATTCAGTAAAACACACCAAAAGAGCCTTAGATACAGCATTCATACTAACATATAATAGGTGGCCTCCCTGTTGGACCAGAAAACAATTTAGCCTCTGACATACAGTCTAGCAGAGTGATGATGAGTGTGGCTTCAGGTTCCAGACTGCCTGGGTTCAAATCCCAACTCCTCTATTTTCTGGGTATGTGACTAGAAGCAAGTATGAACCTGTGTTTCAGCCACCTCATCTATGAAGTGAGGGTACCAGCAGATCAGAACCTGCCTCACAGGGTTGCTGTGAGGATTAAATGATCATTACGTGCAAAGTGCTTGGACCAGTGCCTGGGACAAAGAAAGTGTTCAAAAACTGTTAGCTATTACTACTACTTATTGCTTATTATTAAATGTTATTGCTATTAGTATTACTTCTTAGGTAAAGTCTTCTTAAATAGTGTGTATCATCAGATTTTAAGTGTACTCGAGATCTGCTTATTCTGCACATAGGGGGAGGACCACACTATATGATTGGGTGGGGGAAATAAAACAAGCTATACAACATTATTACTTCAATCTCATTTTGTTTAAGAAACAAACTATACGAAACACTGTTAAGAATACATTTCCCTTAGGGTACAATATGTGAATGATTTTAAGGGGGAAGAGCAGGGTAATGGAGGAGAAGGGATAAGATGACTTTTTGTGCTTGTATATTATCTGAATTTCTTTGAAATATATTTCTTTTGTAATTTTTTAAAATAAATCAACATTATCCATGTTTTCAATAGTTTGCGGAATGCCCTTTCTAGATCAAACCTACCACATTCTGTAGCAATAATGAAAATTGCAGAAACTGTTGGGTAATGGTTTTTAAATTAATAGACATTTCCCATATTAAATTAGTGGTTTCAAGTGACTTTTTTGGTTGTTTTGATTTGGTTTGGTTTTAATCCATCAACCTATCAGGAAAGCAAAACTGTAATCTATGGATTTTTTTAAGGGATTTTTGTTTCACTCTAATAATCATTCACAAAATGGCACCAGGAAATGAAGAATTTAAGAGATCTATTCTAAGAAGTTGTGAAGGAGCTCAAATTTAAATCATTAACTGAAACATTTACAGGATTAACCTCTATTTTTATACTTGATGCCAAAAATCACACGAAAATCATTTTAATGGAATAAGTTGAAAAAATTTCCAAATGAACTGGTTTAAGCCTGGAGGAGCTACATAGTGTATGTGTAAGGAAACAACTGTAAATAGTATATAACTAATAAACTGCCCCTGTGCTAGCTGCACATCACTCAGTGGAGGAATTCCATATTTGAGTTCCAAAATCACACTGTCCCAGCAGCTAGATTTTTTCATTGATTTAAAAACATGTCAGTTTGTGGACTAAATGTGACAACATCAAAATACTCTATCACATAAAAGGCAAATAAATAGTAATAAATACTACAAACCAAACCCAACAAGTGAAGCAACACAACCAATACAAAATAAGAAAATGAGTCCAAGTTTCTTTAAAAAAAAAAAGGCTAAGGATGAATACAGAAGGAGAAATCCAAAATGATTTCCACTTCACGATCGTCTATTAAAGTAAGTGCTGTGCCTCTTTATTGCTTCCCACAGAGCGGAAGGGCCCGATTGCTCCAGAGAACTCTGCAGAGCACTACTGGGCACGTGTGTGCCTCACTGACTGGAGGCAGCACTCGCCTCTAAAGTTCACAAGGCAGGGCCCCATCTGCTTCCACACAGCCCGCCCTGCTGTGCTATTAAGAAAAATGTCCCCATCTTAAGCTAACAAGAAATTCAAACTGCCACCACCACTGAAAACGTGGACACCAACGACATTTAATAATAAGTTATAGCCAACCTGAATAAAGAATATTAACTTTAAACACAAATTCTCAAAAGATTTTGGTACTAAGATAAAGGAAGTTTTAAAAATATCACCCAGAGCAGTTGCACAGATCTAATAACCAGGAGCACACAATCGAGATCATTTCTAAAAGATCTTTTATTTACTAATGGTTTAGAGGTGAAAGCCCAAGCAAATGTTTGTTACCTCTTCTCACAACTGTAAATGAAAAACTTTAAAGAGAGCATTCCCTATACACAGAGAAAGGTAATACTGCAGGATGGTGAAGTGCATGAACTTGACAGAGACTTCAGTTCAAACCCCAGGCTCTCCACTTACCAGATATGACTTTGGGTAAGTTTCTTCTTTACCTCTCACTTTCCTCACTTATAAAGTGTGGACAATAGAGGTGTTGTGAGGATGAAGTGAGTTAAATATATAAAGTGCTCAGAAAATACAAGAATCCAACACCTATTATTTTTTTAATGTTTTCATTTCAGTTGGGCACATGGGTCCTGTACTCCGAAATGGTTTTCATAACATAATGTGACCCCAGTGTGTGTATTCTATGTGTATGCCATCTATGAACTGTGAAGAAAGTTTTCATCAAAAACAAACGACAGCTGCTCTGGATAAGAATGGGATGCAAAAGAATCTGGGTTCTCTCAAAAAAATATTTATCAGAAACTTAAGATGAGCTACTCGTTTTTAAGGGTTTTCTGCAACCAGGAAAGGGAGCGGGAGGTTTACTTAAACATGAAAATGTGCCAATGTTTAGAAATATTATAATGCTGAGATAAAATTTACATCTGAATTATAACTATGTCACCCGCACTCCTTTACAGCTAGAGGCTCTACTGGCTAACCTGTTGAGGTCAGAAGAGGAAGAGGAGAACCCCTGTGTATTTCTCCCCAGTTGCAGAGCAAACTGCCAAAGGAGGGTCTCATCCTGCTACCCTCCTCCTAACAAGGCGTTCATAACCAGCAGGATCAGCAGATGGCTCCCAGAAGGCCCAGGACTGAGGGCTCAGCAGGGTAAGGCCCAGCCTACACGGACCACTGTCCATAAGTACAGACTTCTGGACACAAGGAAATGGACATGAGGCCACTGCCCACTCACCTTCTAAAATGGAAACTGAACTGAGTCTCTCCAGCAAATGCTGTTTGGAAAAGAAAAGTTTACTCCTCACAAATGAAGTGTCCCAATGTGAGAGAAAATTAGTCTAGCCAGAAGTTTCTCAAACTAAGCCCTATGCTTCCCAGGTTTCTAGGAAGGGAAAAGGTGGGGGAAATGGCTGACAGAGCTCTAAATCCCTAGTCCTAGCTATAACCAGACGGCACTTGAAGCAGTTTTGTATCAGAGTTCTGTCAGGTTTCCTTTGAATAAATGTTTACAAGGTGATGGGACACAATATGATTCTATCACCTCAGCAACAGAGTACAGGGCTCTGGGGCAGGCAGCCCAATTCAAGTCCTGCTTCCACTGCTGACTGAAAACTTTACGTATGTCTACTTGAGTCATCTGTTTTTATAAAACAGTGATAACACTGACAAAAAAACATTAATAGTTCATGTGAAGAATAATAAATGATTTACAGAGTATATTACAATGTCCGCTCCCCCTGAGATTGTTCTGGGTAATGGAGAAACTTCAACAAGAACTATAACAACTATAGGACACTCAGAAACCAACTCCTAGAAACTTCCAAATGCAGAAACCAACTCTGGCACAAATTACTTCAAACACTTGCTTCATAAGAGAAAACACTGTAATTACTGTCAAAAGAAACATCTGAACAAGAAGTGGTTGAACATCACAGCTGCTATTACAACCAATAAAAAAGTTACAGATTTCTACAGCATGCTTGATTGATTCTGGTTTTCCAGGTTTAATATTCCTACATGTAAAAATAGCTTCTCGAACAGAATTCAGGGTAGGAGTCTACAACAGCATAACATCAATAGGAAAGAAAACTGGATTTGGAAAAAGTAGAGAGATGTGAATAAAACACAGACTGGATAATCCAACCTTCTGTAATTGTTGGTTATAGAAAGCACTTGTCTCTATTAAAAATAGAAAAGTGCCACTTGAAGAAAAAAGATGAAAGTAGCAGATGGCTAAAGATTCCAATACTTAGTACATACATAGCACTTCCAGTCATTTCCCAGTGAAAAGTACTGGGTGGTAAGGATGTGATCTATTACATTCCGAACGAGTTAGGGCTTTACTTTTAAGCAGAATGGAACAGAAAAGTTAAAGGAATGAAACCACAGAAACACAATATGCATTTAAAAAAAAAACAGCTTTAATTAGGTTAATAAAATAATTAATCTAATATATTGGGATTTTTATACTACAGAAGGATCTCTTAAATGTCAGAGCACATAAATATTTTCCAGATAATGCCAATCAACCATCCATTGCGCCTACTGGAGCCAGACCCTGGGGAATCTGCTCACAACACAGCAGGGTACAAACTTCTGTAATCACCTTCTTTGCAAATATTTGTAAATTAGAAGTGAGATTCATTGCCTGTGACAGTTGTGAGGACCATGAGAAAATACTGACTGCTAACTGATCTTTAAGGTCACTTAAAAACTACATTTTTATGATTAAAGCCACTGATAAATATTAGTGGATCAACAGAACTTGTTCCCTGAAAGTTGGTATTTTTTTTTAATTACTATATACCTAGAGATGACTTGCAGGTTGAAGGTATGTAATTTCATAACAACTGTGTAATATGTGTCGATGACTAGAAAACAACGTTTAACACTACACTAATTTGAAACAAAGATTTATAACAAGTCTCTAGTACCTATAGTCCTTGGTTAATGTCTGATTTTTAAAAGCACAGTTTTTTTGTTTTTAACATAATGTGAAATGTATATGCATATGTATACAGAGTAGACTGCCCTTCCCAGGAGAATGTCAAGATTTTCCAGTACGAATGATTCATTCAATCATTCAACTGAACAAATATTTGTGAGAGTTTACCATGTGAAAGATGCCACACTAGGTAGATGATTTCTTACATTATGTATTTTCAATGTGACACTAGGCCCCCCAAACACTGTTTTTCTATATTGGATTCTTTCCTCCTTCCTTTTTCAGCTTTTTCCTCCAAAGGCAAATAATATCAAAAAATAAAATTAAAATGAATTATTATATATAGTGGATTTAAACAGAAGACACCAGCCCTATGAATTTCACCTTTACTATGAGAAACTAAGAAGTATTGATACAAACAAGTTTTAAGCCTTTATTTGATGATATAAGTTCTTATTTGATGTGATAAATGGAAAAATAAATGGACTGTGCTATACTCTAACTTAACCACACAGCTGATAAAATTTATGACTAATTGATTAAACCAAATTATTTTGCGTCTCACAAATCTAATGTAATTGTTCAAGTAATTAAAAATGGGGTAAAATCTCAACTAACATCCACCTAAAAACAGCAAGCAAGTAATCTTGGTTGATGTACAGCTAGTTACAACATCAAGTAACTATTCCCTTTCTTCTTGGCTTCCTGAAAAAGGTTATTAAAATGGAGGCAACTTTCACTTGCCTTTATAGCTATAGAGGTGAAATTCAAATGCCAAAGGTCAGAGGTCAGAAGTAGTCACATTTTTCTTGCTGTCAGAGACTGACTTTTGGAGGTAGGGCACAGGAGAGAAGTAAATCACATTTTAAAAGTCTATACTCAAACTGTAGCATATTACATCCTTGCTATACTGGCCAGCTATAATTGTAACACATTATGGTCAGCTATAATCCAAAACACACAACAGAGTATCACAGCAAAAACAGACTGCTAACACGAGCATTTAGTTTGCTCTTGACTCTCAATACACCAAACAACTATTCCATCCATTATATGTTGTGATAAGCAAACCTACGATTCCAAATTAGATCCAACAATTTTAGTGTGTGTACTAACTTTATGTCAGTGATTCTGGAAGGCATCAAATCACTCAAGATTCTCATAAAACAGAATAAGATCTAAGATAAATTGAATTGAGATTCCATGTGTAAATGTTTTTTAGAAATGAGAATATAACATATATAGCCATAGTGCTTAAAATTAACTATGGCATCGCTGTGGCCCTGGTAGAAACCTCCTCCTCGAAAGCAACTTTTATTAGGCCACATCTGCGTATTAGTTTTAAAGAAGTGGAAACTTGGATACACAACAACGTCCTACTATACAGCACAGGGAACTATATTCAATATCCTGTGATAAACCATAATGGAAAATAATATAAAAAAGAATGTTTATATGTATAACTGAATCACTTTGCTGTACAGCATAAATTAAGACAACATTGTAAATCAACTATACTTCAATTTAAAAAATAAATGAAAAATAAAGAAGTGGAAACTTAAAGGAGTTCAGGTAAATTCTAAATGGCCTAATAAAGTATCTTCAGTTTAAATGATTTCTGAATGGGTTCTAATGTGTGTGGCATGACCAGTCAGAGATGCCATAAAAGGATTTCTGAATTAGGTAGGCGATGAGGCAGACACTCAAGAAATCATTTCCAGATAATTACCCTAAATGTGACTGGATTAAATACTCCAACCAAAAGACAATGACTTGCTGAATGGATACAAAAACAAGACCCATATATATGTTGTCTACAAGAGACCAATTTCAGACCAAGGGACACATACAGACTGAAAGTGAGGGGATGGAAAAAGATATTCCATGCAAATGGGAATCAAAAGAAAGCTGGAGTAGCAATACTCATATCAGATAAAATAGACTTTAAAATAAAGACTGTTACAAGAGATAAGGAAGGACACTACATAATGATCGAGGGATCAATCCAAGAAGAAAACATAACAATTGAAAATATTTATGCACCCAACATAGGAGCACCTCAATACATAAGGCAAATGCTAACAGCCATAAAAGGGGAAATTGACAGTAACACAATAATACTGGGGGACTTTAACACCCCACTTACAACAATGGACAGATTATCCAGAGAAAATAAATAAGGAAACACAAGCTTTAAATGACACAATAGACCAAACAGATTTAATTTTTATTTACAGGACATTCCACCTGAAAGTGGAAGAATACACTTACTTCTCAAGTGCACATGGACCATTCTCCAGGACAGATCACATCTCAGGTCACAAATCAAACCTTGGTAAATTTAAGAAAACTGAAATCATATCAAGCATCTTTTCCGACCACAATGTTATTAGATTAGAAATCAATTACAGGAAAAAAATTGTAAAAAACAAACACATGGAGGCTAAACAATATGCTACTAAATAACCAAGAGATCACTGAAGAAATCAAAGGGGAAATCAAAAAATACCTAGAGACAAATGACGATGAAAACACAATGACCCAAAACCTATGGGATGCAGCTAAAGCAGTTCTAAGAAGGAAGTTTAAACCAATACAATCCTACCTCAAGAAGCAAGAAAAATCTCAAATGAACAATCTAACCTTACACCTAAAGGACCTAGAGAAAGAAACAAAAAAAACCCAAAGTTAGTAGAAAGAAAGAAATCATAAATATCAGAGCAGAAATAAATGAAATAGAAACAAAGAAAACAAGAGCAAAGATCAATAAAACTAAAAGCTGTTTCTTTGAGAAGATAAACAAAATTGATAAACCTTTAGCCAGACTCATCAAGAAAAAGAGGGAGAGGACTCAAATCAATAAAATTAGAAATGAAAAAGGAGAAGTTACAACAGACACTGCAGAGATACAAAGGATCATGAGAGACTACTACAAGAAACTCTATGCCAATAAAATGAACACGGAAGAAATGGACAAATTCTTAGAAAGACAGAACCTTCCAACACTGAACCAGGAAGAAATAGAAAATATGAACAGACCAATCACAAGTAATGAAATTGAAACTGTGATTAAAAATCTTCCAACAAACAAAAGCCCAGGACCAGATGGCTTCACAGGTGAATTCTATCAAACATTTACAGAAGAGCTAACACCCATCCTTCTCAAACTCTTCCCAAAAACCGCAGAGAAAGGAACACTCCCAAACTCATTCTATGAGGCCACCATCACCCTGATACCAAAACCAGACAAAAACACTACAAAAAAAGAAAATTACAGACCAACATCCCTGATGAATACAGACGCAAAAATCCTCAACAAAATACTAGCAAACAGAATCCAACAGCACATTAAAAGGATCAGACACCATGATCAAGTGGGATTTATCCCAGGGATGCAAAGATTCTTCAATATATGCAAATCAATCAATGTGATATACCATATTAAACTGAAGAAATAAAAACCACATGATCATCTCAACAGATGCAGAAAAAGCTTTTGACAGAATTCAACACCCATTTATGATAAAAACTATCCAGAAAGTGGGCACAGAAGGAAGCTACCTCAACATAATAAAAGCGGTATATGACAAACCCACAGCAAACATCATTCTCAATGGTGAAAAACTGAAAGCATTTCCTCTAAGATCAGGAACAAGACAAGGATGTTCACTCTTGCCACTATTATTCAACATACTTTTCCAAGTCCTATTGCAAGTCCTAGTCACAGCAATCAGAGAAGAAAAAGAAATAAAAGGGTACTTCCCTGGTGGTGCAGTGGTTAAGAATTAGCCTGCCAATGCAGGGGACACAGGTTTGAGCTCTAGTCCGGAAAGATTCCACATGCCGCGGAGCAACTAAGCCCGTGCGCCACAACTACTGAGCCTGTGCTCTAGAGCCCGCAAGCCACAACTACTGAAGCCCGCACACCTGTGCAGAGCAGCCTGTGCTCTGCAACAAGAAAAGCAACCACAATGAGAAGCCCGCACACCACAACAAAGAGTAGCCCCCACTCGCCACAACCAGAGAAGGCCTGCGTGCAGCAACGTAGACCCAATGCAGCCAAAAATAAATAAATAAAAATAAATTTATTTTTTAAAAAAAAAGAAATAAAAGGAATACAAACTGCAAAAGAAGTAAAACTGTCACTGTTTGCAGATGACATGATACTATACATAGAAAATCCTAATGATGCCACCAGAACACTACTAGAGCTAATTGATGAATTTGGTAAAGTTGCAGGATACAAAATTAATGCACAGAAATCACTTGCACTCCGATACACTAACAATGAAAGATCAGAAAGAGAAATTAAGGAAATAATCTTATTCACCATTGCAACAAAAAGAATAAAATACCTAGGAATAAACCTACCTAAGGAGGTAAAAGACCTGTACTCAGAAAACTGTAAGACACTAATGAAAGGAATCAAAGATGACACAAACAGATGGAGGGATATACCATGTTCTTGAACTGGAAGAATCAATATTGTGAAAATGACTATACTACCCAATGCAACCTACAGATTCAATGCAATTCCTATCAAATTACCAATGGCATTTTTCACAGAACTAGTACAAAAAATCTTAAAATTTGTATGGAGACACAAAAGACCCTGAAGAGCCAAAGAAATCTTGCAGGGGAAAAAAAAAAAACGGAGCTGGAGGAATCAGACTCCCTGACTTCAGACTATACTACAAAGCTACAGTAATCAAGACAGTATGGTACTGGCACAAAAACAGAAATATATATCAGTGGAACAGAATAGAAAGCCCAGAGATAAACCCACGCACCTATGATCAACTAATCTATGACAAAGGAGGCAAAGATATACAATGGAGAAAGGACAGTCTCTTCAATAAGTGGAGCTGGGAAAACCAGACAGCTAGATGTAAAAGAATGAAATTAGAACACTCCCTAACACCATACACAGAAATAAACTCAAAATGGATTAAAGATCTAAATGTAAGGCCAGACACTATAAAACTCTTAGAGGAAAACATAGGAAGAACACTCTGACATAAATCACAACAAGATCCTTTTTGACCCACCTTCTAGAGTAATGGAAATAAAAACAAAAGGAAACAAATGGGACCTAATGAAAATTAAAAGCTTCTGCACAGCAAAGGAAACCATAAACAAGACAAAAAGACAACCCTCAGAATGGGAGAAAATATTTGCAAATGAATCAACAGACAAAGGATTAATCTCCAAAATATACAAACAGCTCATGCAGCTCAATATTACAAAAAAAAATTACAAAAAAAAAAACCCAATCAAAAAATGGGCAGGGGCTCCCCTGGTGGCGCAGTGGTTGAGAGTCCGTCTGCCGATGCAGGGGACGCGGGTTCGTGCCCCAGTCCAGGAAGATCCCACATGCCGCGGAGCGGCTGGGCCCGTGAGCCATGGTCGCTGAGCTTGTGCGCCTGGAGCCTGTGCTCCGCAACGGGAGAGGCCACAACAGTGAGAGACCCGTGTACAGCAAAAAAAAAAAAAAAAAAAAAAAATGGGCAGAAGACCTAAATGGACATTTCTCCAAAGAAGACATCCAGATGGCCAAGAGGCATATGAAAAGCTGCTCAACATCACTAATTATTAGAGAAATGCAAATCAAAACTACAATGAGGTATCACCTCACACTGATCAGAATGGCCATCATTGAAAAATCTACAAACAATAAATGCTGGAGAGGATGTGGAGAAAAGGAAACCCTCCTGCACTATTGGTGGAAATGTAAATTGATAGAGCCACTATGGAGAACAGCATAGCGGTTCCTTAAAAAACTAAAAATAGAATTACCGTAAGATCCAGCGATCCTACTGGGCATATACCCAGAGAAAAACATAACTCAAAAGACACATGCACCCCAACGTTCACTGCAGCACTACTTACAATAGCCAGGTCGGGGAAGCAACCTAAATGTCCATCAACAGACAAATGGATAAAGAAGATGTGGTACATATATACAACGGAATATTACTCAACCATAAAAATATTACTCAACCATAAAAACCATAAAAAATATTACTCAACCTAAATGTCCATCAACAGACAAATGGATAAAGAAGATGTGGTACATATATACAACGGAATATTACTCAACCATAAAAAGGAATATTACTCAACCAAAAAAATATTACTCAACCATAAAAAGGAAAAAGAATATTACTCAACCATAAAATATTACTCAACCATAAACCATGATATTGGGTCATCTGCAGAGACATGGATGAACCTAGAGACTGTCATACAGAGCGAAGTCAGAAGGAGAAAAACAAATATTGTATATTAACACATATATGTGGAATCTAGAAAAATGGTACAGATGAACCGGTATGCAAGGCAGAAACAGAGACACAGACATAGAGAACAAATGTATGGACACCAAAGGAGGAAGTGGGGGCGGGATGAATTGGAAGATTGGGATTGACATATATACACTAACTAATATGTATAAAATAGATAACTAATGAGAACCTGCTGTATAGCACAGGGAACTCCACTTTGCTGTACAGCAGAAACTAATACAACGTTGTAAAACAACTATACCCCAATTTAAAAAAAAAAAATCATTTCCAACCTAACAGAGGTTATGGTCTAGAGTATGTACAGACTGTACTGACAAAATACAGTTCTAGGACCCTATCTGCCCACGTTTCCACATGCCTGAAAGCACCTCACACTTGCAGTCTGCCAGCCTGATCCTGAATAGTTGGCATAGCCTGCACATAAGCATCAAAATTTGCAAAACTTTTTCCAGTCAGCAGTCTGGAAAAATCCCAGGTACAACAGCAGAATGCTGTGTCATCAAGGTTTTGATGGCACAGAATATGATACCGTGTGGAAAAACAAACACATCAAGACCCTGAGTCACAGAACAATTTAGAAGAATTAGAACCAACATGAACAGGTTTTGAGTCCCTTAACCTTGGGTTTCTCACTATCAGCACTACTGACATTCTGGCCCAGATAATTCTTTGTTTTTTTGTAAGGTTTGTCTTTTTTTGGGGGTGGGGGGTATCCTGTGCATTACAGAATGTTTAGCAGTATCCCTGGCCTCTACCCACTAGATGCCAGTAAGACCTAACTAGTTGTGACAGCCAAAAAACGTCTCCAGACATTTTCATGTGTCCCCTGGAAACCAAAATCTCCCCTAGCTGACATGCCTTAACCTATTTATTTCACTTACATTTTCCTTTTTATGAACATACAAGTGATAGGTTTTTAGAAATTCAAAATCAGTCTTAATGAGCTCTTTCAATAAAAAAAATTCTAAGATATAAACTACTGGGTTATTATCTGCAGCAATTTTTTTCTTAGTGGTAAGTCAAATACAATGCTTCTTAGAAATCGATGGCATCTTCAATTCAATGAAATTCAGCCACCCACCATCCTTTCCCCTTTATCATGGAACCGTCATCCTGGAGAATTACTTCTTCCTCACTGTGTAAAGTTTTAAGTACTACCCAGTTCTTCCCTACCTAGTGGTTCTCTAGTCTTCCTTTTGAGTCCTTTCAACTATCTAATATTCTTCTAAAAATTTCCTTGCTTCCCAAGTCGGCCAGAGTTAAGTTCCAGTCTTTCAACCAAAAAAACCTAACTGAAACAAGGTCCTTATTAAGCTAGCCTGACAGAAAATATTTCAGAGTATTTCCCTGCCATGAAATTCACCAACCTATTAAAAATGTTGGTGCTTCTCCTTTACCATTCACCATATAGGTGGAGTGAATGGGGTACAGATGAAACAAGAATTGTTGTAACAGTGTCATGGGGATTCACTGTACCCTTCTGTTTTTGAAGGTGTTTTAAAGTGTCCATAATAAAAAGGTTAAAAATTATAACTATCCTATAAAGAAAAATATCACAATGGAAATAATTTCCAAAGTCCTTTCTGCATACGTTGGATCCCTTACACTTTCATGTGCCTATGCCCCAATCTTAAGGGCTTAGGAACTCAACTACAGTTATGGGTACATCTGGGGTGAAAAGAGAAGACTTGGAAAGCCAGGCATATACCACTGACAGTCCAGGACACAAGGAACCATCTTCTAAAACTGCTTCCAAGGCTTTACTCAATTAAGGCAACAGATACAATTATCTATAAATGCTTTGTTTCTCCAAAAAGTTGCTTTTAAAAGACGGCACAGAAAACCTTTTTAATGCTTTTTCTGAAGTTTCTTCTCTGGTTGAAAAAAGAAAAAACATAGCTATTGATTCTTCTAAGAACTATCATACAGATAAACACACACTTTTTGCCAAGATTTGACAGCTGGAAGTTTGCATGAAGAAGGCTTCAAACAAAACATTTTTTTTAAAGAGAAAACAATAAAAAAAGGCTGTACCACCCTCTGCTCCCCTTAAAAGTGACAGAAAATAAATTCTTTATCAGTAGTCATTTGTCCCAGGTTACAGCTAGGCTGCCAACCCCAGTCCACATGAGAGATGAAATCAGCCCTCACTGGCACCTTGTATCCATCTCATCTGCCCTTTACCTTTCATAGAACAGGAGAACAAATGGGAGCTAAGTCATGGAGGGGGAAAAAAAAACCCCACCACAGTGAGAATTACTGTAACAAAAGCCTGTACCATAGGGGAAGAAAGGAAGACAAAAAATTCCTATGTGAAATATAATAAGCAAAGTAAATATGAAGGTCTAACCAAAAACTCCTTATTAAAATAAAATTCAATTAAAAGTAATAAAATTTCAAAGACAAGGAATTCTACCATAACACATTGATTTTCTCTGCTTCTTAATGAAAATGGTCTCAGTTTTTTTGAATATTTTAACTTCACTATCTAATTATATACTCCATCAACCTAACCCCAATTAAATAATTATGAAGTGCTGCGTGGGAAACTATTGAAATATGCGTAGACACTTTTAGCAGTACTAACTACATCTTGATTTTTAAAACCCTAAGCCATGAGCCTTCTCTCTTTCCTGAGAAAAATGGTGGTCTTAATGTACAGTAAAACTCATGTCCTGTTCTACACGTTTCAGGCAAATCGGACCTAGCTTATTTAGCACTTCATCAAAGAGAAGAAATGTTAGAGAACATTTCATAAACCCTCACTTTAGAGATGAAATATTTAAGGCCCAAAGAGGTTAAATTATACACTGAAGCCCCTATAGCCAAGTGAAGATGAGAGACTCCAATTCAAATATTCCTTACATTAGCCCTCTCAAGCAAACTAGTGAAGCAGCCCAAAACACACACACACACACACAATCTTACAAACCATCTACTGGTAGTAGTCATTGTGCATGTGAAAGATATTTGCATAATCATGTAATAATAATGCTTTTTGCTATACGGAAATTTCAGAAATAGCACAGATGGGAAGCACTTGACTCTATCTTGGATTAAAATGTATCCACATATTTCTATGAGTAAGTATATACTTTAAGTCTTTAAAAAGTAGTACTTTTACCAAAAAAAAAATTAACTATTTTGTTTTGAATATTGCTTTCTTTTCAGTTTACAGCCTTTCAACATCTTTTTGAATCAGCACATAAGATCTACTTGACTGTCTAATATTCCACTGTAATAAAATTCCGTGTACCATAATTCACTCATGCAGCCCTCCATGATGGGCATCTGGATTGCTTCCAGTTTTCTATTACAAAAACATTTCAGTGAACATTCTTTTAGCAGCTGTTGTTAGAAGTAGTAATAATGACAACAATAATATAGATGTATACAAAAAAATCTAGAGGAATGAAATGTTCAAGAGTGGTTATCTCTGTAGGATGAAATTACAGAGGATTTTGTTTTTTCAACCTTACACTTATCTGTAACATCTTTGACTTTTTTAAGTGAGCATACTACTAATCAGTGCTACTTATTAACATGGGTACTATCTATAACATATAACATTCATTATTAGCTACAATATTGTTAACCTTAATACCCATAGTAGACGATGTAATTTTCAATCATAAATTATATTCATTAAAAGAACCTAGCCTGAGAAGTGCCAGGAGAATCCTCAAGAACTACTTCTCACATATTGAAAAAACAGGGCTCAATTATTCATGCAACTAAGAAGTACACAAGAAATAAAATGGTCATTTACAATTGAGTTTGGGAAGGGGATAACCTAGGGCTTTAACAAGCACAATCCAAAACCAAAACCAGCCACGTTCATACATGTTCAGCCAAATACAAATGACGAGTCTTATTATAATCATTCCTCTCCAGAAATATTTCATAAATATGACAAGTCTGCCAAAATCTGTCTCAAACACCATGAAGCTCACCGTTTCTGATTTTCAGATTCTTTCTTGGCCTCCTCCAGTGCCAGCTCCTCAGCCACTCTTCTTTTCAATTCTTCATCAGAAACTAAAATCAATAAAGAGGGGAAGGAGATAAAATAAGTGACTTCTTTAAACAAAAGCATCAGAATACTCAGGAAGACAAAGCTGAGACTAGATCTTAATAGGCAAAGTTTTGCCAGCTGGTCAGTGTCTCCTTGGAACCACCTAAGCAGGGTGGAAAAGACCAATTAGTGCACTTCAGGAGTAATTTAATCAAGAGTTCCCTGGTGACCTAGAAATCTCCACACCTGCCAGAAGTTATAATAAACTCAAGGAGCTGCTTACTGCCCAGTGGGACTGAGCCATTAAGTACAAATTCTTTAAAATGATGTCCTACCATTGAAGTCTGACAACTGCATAGAGGGGGAGGAGAGGGTGTAAGGAAGGGACTTCAGAGAGGAAAATGACACCAAAACATTCCTACTTTGATAACTAAACATTTTAAAAAATCACTTATTAGAGAAAGAAAATCATTTGTAGTTACATTCATTTTTCCATGATTTACAAAAAAGGGAATTTATGACTCATATTTAAACCCATATTTTTTGGAAAACGTCATTCAAATTCAAGTGCCAACAATTGGAGAGAGAGACAGAACAGTGCTGAGAACACGGCTGGAGCTTTCTAAATAACTAATGACTTGATCTGAAACATCTGGTCTTTCCAATTAGAAGATTTTGTACAATATGTTTTGTAAGATTCTTACAGCTATGATAGCAAATAAAATAGACAAATTTTACATACTCTTTTAAGAGCTTTCCATAAGAAATAAGCAAGGACTCTTTCCTCTTCAGTACCCAAAACCCACTACCCAAAATTATGACCAAGAAAGCACCAGAAACACTTAAGATCTAGGAATACACACAGGACCTAACAAGTATTTCAACTGGTTGAGCCTACTAGATGGAAACTAGACAGTACTCTCTGCTCTTCAATGACATTTTATTTGATAATCTTGCATTATAAGCACCTTGCCTTACGGAATATGCAAAAAATTAATTACAACAAGATATGCAAAAACTTTAAAATTTAGCTGACACTGGGCAATAACAAAGAAGATATATGAAAGGTCTAAGGATGTCTTCTCTTATTTGTGGACTATCAGAAAACAACATCATCAAAGGACATTATCAAGAAGGTGAAAAGACAACCCACAGAATGGGAGAAAATACTGGCAAATCATATAGCTGACAAGTGGCTTGTATCCGGAATATACAAAGAATTCTTACAACAGAACAACTGAACAGAACAATAAAATGACAACAAAATTAAAAATGGGCAAAGGACATAAATAGGCATTTCCCTAAAGAAGATATTCAAATGGCCAATAACTGCATGAAAAGTCACTCAACAGCATTCATCATTAGGGAAATGCAAACCAAAACCATGATGACTTACCAATTCAAACCCACTATAATCCAAAGGACAATAACAAGTGCTGGTGAGAATGTGGAGAAATTGAAACCTTCATGCATTGCTAGTGGGAATGTAAAATGATGCAGTCACTATAAAAATAGTGAGGCAGTTTCTCAAAATGCTGAACATAGTTACCAAATTATCCAGCAATTCCACTGTTACGTACTGTATACATCCAAGAGAACTGAAAATATGTCTACACAGAAACTTGTACATGAATATTATCACAGCATTATTCACAATATCCCAACAGTGGAGACAACCTAAATGCTAATCAACTGATGAAGGGATAAACAAAATGTAGTATATCCATTCAGTGTGATATTATTCAGCCATAAATAGTTATGAAGTACTAATACATGCTACAACATGGATGAATCTTGAAAACATTGTGCTAAGTGAAAGAAGCCTGACACAAAAGGTCACATATTGTATGTGCCCACTGATATGAAATGTCTAGAAAGGGCAAATCTGTAGACAAAGGAAGTAGATTAGTGGTCACACAAAATTAATGAATTAAAACTAGGACAGGGAATTGTTTGATTCAGGCAAATCTTAAGACTTTTTTTTTTCAGCATTAAACGTTCAAAATAATACAAATCCCACTAGAGAAATTACAGACAGTAAGAGCTCAGCAAGGAGTCTGGATATGGATAGTCTTTGTCTTTCTATTAGCTAGACTTTAGATAAATCAGTTAACCTACCTGACTTTTGATTTCCTCATCCAAGAACAAAACTGGGTAGGTTACATAGGTGTCAGCTGGCTATGAAGTTCTCAGCTATGCACTCTATAAGGTGATGATTTTCACATTTTCATCTCCTTCTTATAAACAAGCAAAACAACGTGACACATTTTTTCAAGTTGTTCACAGCGGGTAGCTCTATTAGTAGCAAAAACTGAGACAAATATTTCACCCAATTAGTACTACCTGATCAAACTATACTCTGAGGTGTACATACCAGTTAGGATCAACACACAGTCAGACCATGTGTAAAATCACACAAATTCCCGATTGCTTCAAATTATTGCAGCAAAATTTTTCTCATGCAAAATTCGATCAAATTCTCAATCACAGTTCAACTGAATTTCACTCAATTAAAACTAGGCTTCGGTAAGACCTTGGTATACCAGGTCTAAGCATGAAGCAGTGAGATCCGTTTTCTAAGTGAGCTGATACAACATATCTTAGTAGTGCACTGTATGCCTCTTACATAAGGGCTTGCTACCAGGGGAAGAGCCAAAATCAGCAGTGAGCTTTTCATGATGATGTGATAAACCTGGAAGGGAACGGTAAGGACTCCATTACCACATGGCGACCAGCTGGGTGGCTGGGAAGGCAGCCATGCAAGAGAGACTGCAGAGAAGGAAACGCAGCTTCAAGGCTTGTCTTCCTTCTCTATATACACTCCTGCCTCTCATGCCTGCCAAGGCACCTGCCGTGGGGTGAGGCGGTAAATACTGATAGATGGAGATAATGGTGGTATCACCTAGGGAGGCCAAGAGAGGAGGGAGAAAGATGGGAAGAGGAAGCACAAGAGATGCAAAGGTCAGGGAAGCTGCAGAAGCCACTGAAGAAGACATGCCCAAGGGACCGGCTACCTCACATCACTTCTGGTCAGTCAAGGGACTAAAACATAGCTGTCTCTCTAATGCCCTAGCTATTTCTGGAAAAGAAACACACACACACACAAACACACAAAACTTTTGGGTCTCACGTCCAAGGTCACAGCTGAAAAAGTAATTACCTTAGCTATAATGGAGAATTTAAAATAACAAAAGATAAAACATGACCAAGCATAAAGAGTTTAAAATCTAAAATAGCAATTCAAAGCCCAGGCAGGAAAATAAACCAGCGTGGTAATGGGTTTTGAGCAAATCTAAGTTTCAAGTTATTTGTTTTTCAATCAATAGAATACAGAAAGCAACAACATATTTCTTCTGATAGGTCTGGTCCAAAGTGCATAAGGGAAAAAGATATACCATTTGGAGACCAATATTCAAAATGGCTTTTCTGAAAACACTCTTTTCAGCTTCAGGATCTGAACATTCTCTCAAATAAAACTGTTATTAAACTAAAAGGTCAGTGTTTCAGGATGGACTACTTTAAAAGAAGCACAGAAAGGCCAACTTTGCCTATTAGCACAGTGAGTTTCCCGTAGATCTTTGAGGATTGGCAGAGTTTGTGAAATGAGAAAAAGTAAAAATGAGAAACTTTCAAGCCATATAAATCAGACTGGCCACGGAAACCTGCAAAACAAGTTCCGGCTCAGTAACTAGGGTTCTAAAACTTTCACATAACATACACACTTCCCTTTTAAAATGTATTAAGACAAAAGGATGCTTTCTTCACACACTTGTACTCTGTACTTGCTAAAATGTTCTCAGAAGCGATTTTTTTTCTCAATGAACACAAAGACTGGCATTTTGTCAGTTAGTTATAGGTGATACAACACTAACCATAAAACACGTGAGAAAAAAATCAAGCATTACAATGGCCTGGTTAGAGCAAGTCGGCCCTAAACCCTTTATTTGAAACTACTATTGAAAATAAGAAATATTTGTATTAAAAGCAGCTCAAATTTTTGTTCGTTTTTAGTAAACAACATTCTAAACAAATGTTTTGGTTAGTCCAAAGGCAGCTTTACTGACTGCCTAGCAATCTTTTGCTCCCCTTAGCCACATTCTAAATTTTTAAGTTAAATTCTTAAGAAATTCTAAGAATCTCTAATTTCTAATTTCAGGATCAAATAAAAAACTCCTAACCTTATACTACATGATTCTTAGTATTCTTAGGAACTGTGAATACCATGGTCTTAATTCTCAGAGAAAGTGTAGCATACATTTATTACACCTCACCTGTGTTCTATGTTACCTGACAGTGTCCTAATTCTGTTTTCAGAAACTGGTTAAACGAGGGGTAGAGAGGGAAGGGGTGGAGAAGATGGGACACTATATTTAAGACAGTTCCTTGAATGGTGGACAGAAATGACTCCAAAAGACGAAATGACTTTATGAATGGCTCATCATCTATGAAAAAAACAAAGACTGAAAATACAACCATGATTGGAGACTTACATGGATTCCCTGGACCTCAAGGGACATACCAATTTCCTTTGTAACTTTTTCCGCTATGACTTTCCCTTTCTTTCATTTTCCTAGCATAATCCTTACAGTATAATTCCCTCCCCAATTACAGTATTTCTGAAACAATCTCCGCAAGTTACTTAATAAAAATTATGGCTTGCCTATTAGAAAAATGTCAGGTCCTTTGGGATTTTTCCTTTATTCCATTTCTTTCTGGTTTTACCATTTACTGATACATACCATGTCCAATTTTATAAGCCCTATTATTTTCATATGCTAGTTTAAAAACACCAAAGAGAACTATGAAAATCTACTCTCAGAAGAAAATAAATGTATGTAATTGCATAGCACCAGCAGCAGATTTTAGATAAACACTGGACTCTGCCAGGATTGAGACAGCTGAGCCAAAGCTTATACCGTAAGATACAGCCAAATTAAATTTTCAGCTCCATAGAAATATCCATTAATCTTATAATTTCAATAAATTCATTAATACAAAAAAAGCACTGATTGTTTAAAAAATAATAATGGAAGCATCCATGCAATCAATGAAATACAACACACAGTTTATCAGAAGTAAATGACTCACAGCATGTGGGTTGTAGGATAAATCTTGTCTTGCTCCTTATCTTATAAAAGGCACAGAGTTTGATTAGAAGAGTCAAAAGATGGCTAGAATAAATCTCAGGGGTCAGAAAGAAACATGTAACAGTTTGCCATTATCCATTTGTGGCACCATCTAGTTAGCAGACAAACCTGAGTTAAACACACACACAGAATGTGTTAAGTATGATGATATTCAGCTGACAATAACATTTACTATCACCTTAAGGATAACGTACCCTAAGACTGCCTTCAAAAAAATGCCATTTGTCTAGATACCTGGCAGGGTAACTGAGGCCACTTATACATTAAAGCTAATGACAATGTTGGAATGAAAATCCTTAACTGCAGTTTCAAAACCATAAATATCAAATGAGAAGGCACCGTGTTACAGTTTGGCAACCTAAACATTAACTGTATCAGGTTAATGGCTTATTTTGTAGTATTATTGCTCCATCAGGATTTATATACCTTCATAAATGTCTAATTTGAATGGCATAATATGCAAATAATGTCCATTTGATTGTTTGCTTCACAACAAGCACTCGTGGAAACCAGCTCCACAATACATTCTATGTGAAAACAGAGATCAATACCAGACTGCAGATGCTGTATAGCAACAGACAAGCTCATCACTCATATTCTACAGTTTCCACATTTTTAAGTAGACAATTCATAAAACCAGTATTGAGAATCAGATACACCTAGTATTTCATGTCTTAATATCCTGAATAATATAGTTGCAAGACCTCACAAAGCCTCTAGGAAAATAAGATCTATAATTTAAATTAAAAAATAATAATTACCTCTGGATATTGCTTTTTGATGCATAGCTTAATTTTTTTGTTTGTTTCACAAATGGATGTATTTTGTTCACTGGAGATAAAACTATCAATTCAACAGCGTTAAATCTCCAACCCCAAATGAAGTACCAAAACCACCCAAACCTGTTTCTTTCTTTCCAACAGTCCTGAGTGTGGCTGCATTCAAAGGCTTCTCCATAAAGACTCATGACATTCAAAGAGGACCAAGCTGGAAATAAAGGCGGTTCCCATCTAGCCCTGGTTTTGCCACAATTCGTTTTTGTGATTTTGCTCAAAAACACATCATTGCTTTAGGCCGAAGCTGTCTCCTCTATAAAATGAGAACCCAAACTAGAAAATCTCCAACAGCCGTCCCCTTACACAGCAGTGTTAAATGGGACTGAATTCATGCTTGAGCCTCCACTTCCCCTAAAAGCCCGATAACATGAAGGTGAAAGAATGAAAGGGTCTATCGTTGATAACATATAATGCCAATTGTTCCTCTGAAGTGACACTCCACTCATTTGGAAAAACTGTCTGTCAAATACCCTGCAAACTAACAAAAACATCCTCTAGGCTTTACAGACAAAGCAAAAATAAAGAGGGAAGGAAGGACAGGGTGGGAGAGGGAGGAATATTGTGCAGGCTCTTCTAGGCATACAGCAGATGTTCAATAAAAATGTGGTAATCGTTTGATCTGTGGAGTCAAACATCAGTCATTAGGTGAAATGAGTCACCAACTTTTTGGGTAGCTTAGGGACGATTTAGAAAAAACATAGCACACACTCTGCAAAATCGCATATAATCTAAGTGAAAAATGTGGACTGCCATTCAAAATAGAAATTCAAGACAAATAAGCACCTTCTCCCCAACTCTCCACGCCACTGCCGCCACCACCAACCACCACCAGGTTTCTGTTCCTGTGGACCCTCCTGTACAGAAAATTGAGCCACCACTACCAACAGTATATTTTTTATAAAGGAGAGAAGGATGGGTATTCATTATAAGCTTACTGTACTAGCTATAAGGTTTATTTTAATGCTTAAGCTCAGGTTTCTATTCTATGGTCAACTATATGAAGTTATTTTTGTTTGTTTAATTATTTTCTCCCAAATCAAGTGACCTCAAGGAATACACAAACTAGGGAAATCAATCAATTCACTAGGCAGTAAATCCACATTGACTTAATCCTATGCTAGGCTTTATAAGAGAGGGAGACATATGGTCCCTACCATTAAGGAGATAAGAGTCTGAGTTATTAAAATTGTACTTTGAGGGTTTAGTATTAATGACACTTACAAAGGCGGGCTGTAGTCATGGAGTATTTCATGAAGGAGGAGGGACACAAGCAAGGACGTACGTTAGACAGATGGAAAGGAAATCAAACAAAGCTTGTTTGTAAGAAAAAAAAAAATTGAAGGGTAAATTATGCTCAATTGTGAGGAGGCTTGAAAACTAAGCAGGGGTTTGGGTAAGAAATATTAAGAAATAGGGCATCATGGACAGTTGTTTAAAAATGAAAATAATGAACATTTTGGTACATGACTCTTTTTGAATTATGGTTTTCTCAGGGTATATGCCCAGTAGTGGGATTGCTAGGTCGTATGGTAGTTCTATTTGTAGTTTTTTAAGGAAGCTCCCTACTGTTCTCCATAGTGGCTGTATCAATTTACATTCCCACCAACAGTGCAAGAGGGTTCCCTTTTCTCCACACCCTCTCCAGCATTTATTGTTTGTAGATTTTTTGATGATGGCCATTCTGACCGGTGTGAGATGATACCTCACTGCAGTTTTGATTTGCATTTCTCTAATGATTAATTATGTTGAGCATTCTTTCATGTGTTTGTTGGCAATCTGTGTATCTTCTTTGGAGAAATGTCTATTTAGGTCTTCTGCCCATTTTTGGATTGGGTTGTTTTTTTGTTATTGAGCTGCATGTAAATTTTGGAAATTAATCCTTCATCAGTTGCTTCATTTGCAAATATTTTCTCCCATTCTGAGGGTTGTCTTTTCGTCTTGTTTATGGTTTCCTTTGCTGTGCAAAAGCTTTTAAGTTTCATTAGGTCCCATTTGTTTATTTTTGGTTTTATTTCCATTTCTCTAGGAGGTGGGTCAAAAAGGATCACTGCAGCTCTATTTACAATAGCCAGGACATGGAAGCAACCTAAGTGTCCATCAACAGATGAATGAGTAAAGAAGATGTGGCACATATATACAATGGAATATTACTCAGCCATAAAAAGAAACGAAATTGAGTTATTTGTAGTGAGGTGGATGGACCTAGAGTCTGTCATAGAGTGAAGTAAGTCAGAAAGAGAAAAACAAATACCATATGCTAACACATATATATGGAATCTAAGAAAAAAAAAAAGGTCATGAGGAACCTAGGGGTAAGACAGGAATAAGGATGCAGACCTGCTAGAGAATGGACTTGGGGATATGGGGAGGGGGAGGGGGAGGCTGTGACGGGGTGGGGGAGGGGCATGGACATATATACACTACCAAGCGTGGGATGGATAGCTAGTGGGAAGCAGCCGCATGGCAAAGGGAGATCAGCTCGGTGGTTTGTGACCGCCTTAGAGGGGTGGAATGGGGAGGGTGGGAGGAAGGGAGACGCAAGAGGGAAGAGATACGGGAACTCATGTATAACTGATGCACTTTGTTGTAAAGCATAAACTAACACACCATTGTAAAGCAATTATACTCCAATAAAGATGTTAAAAAAAAAGAAAATAATGCAGTGAAATGGGGCATTACAAGAAGTCTAATCTGGCAAAGATATGCAGATTAACTGGATGGGGAAATAGTAAAGCAATGAGTGGTTCTCAAAGTACAGCCTCATTTTCTCTGCCCACCCCCCCCCACCCCCCATCCCCCAGCAGCATCACTTGGAACTTGTTAGAAATGCAAATGTTTCAGACTCACCCCAGAACTATACATCAGAAACCCTGGGGGGAGGGGCCCAGCAATCTGTGTGCTAACAAGCCCACCAGATTTCAGATGCTTGCTCAAGTTTGAGAGACACGGGCATAAGGTGATGAGGATACTGGCCATAAAGATGGAGTCTAAGATGCACGGGCTCTCATGGGAAAAACTGGTCATCTGTTACTGACCGAGAGATGAAAGAGAAAGAAGTCAAAGGTGCACCCAGATGCCAGAAAATTAATACCCATGATGGTCAATTAAGGAAAGAAGGAGAGGCTGTTTGGGGAAGAAAGATAATGAGTTCAGTTTCAGACACATTCAATTGAAAGTAATGGTAGAATCACCACATGGAATTGTACGCAATTAGATATTTGAACCTGAAATTCAGATTTGATTTAAGACTTGGCTGGAAATGCTGATTTGGGAATGACTGTTACAGATCTCAGCTCAGTGAATTCTCTTGGAAAAAAATAAAATGTATACAGAGAAAAGAGTAGAAGGCTAGGAACAGGCCTTAAGAATTCATCAGATGAAGGAGAGGAGAGAAAGAAGAACATCATTAGAGACAAAGAAGGAATGGAATGGAAGAAATGAACCAAGGTACCATGTGCAGAAATGATAAACAGATTTCATCTCATGTGCCAATTCCGATCAACTGGCAGCAGCGGCCTGGGGTGCTGTGTGTAGGACTCCAAGGCCTAGTCCAGGTTCAGGAAGGAGGAAGATCTGGCAGCATGGCTTACAATTACCTATCATCCCAGGGAGTGCATGGAAATCAGATGGTTTGGGCATCAGGAATCAGTGGGAGGAGGACAAGGGAAGGCAGCAATTATAGGCCTCTCTTCAAGTTTAGAAATGAAACAAAAAGGAATGAGGTGGAAAAATTATAAATAAAAGATGATTTTCACAATTGGTGGAGATCTGTGCATGTTTGAAGGGCAGTCATAATCAGTAATCTGCAACTAAATTATAAAACACTGATGAATGCCAGTGATTGTTGCTCAAAAGTAACTTAGAGTAAAATGTATACATTATTCAATACCTGGTTGTACAGTAACACAGACCAATTCACATTGACATATCATATTCCAGTCCACCTTCCTAATTATCACACTGATGCAAGCAAGGTTCATAGCACATTTTTTAAAACGTATATTTTATAACAGTAAAACAGTGGACAAGCCTACTTCCATGTGCTAAAAAGCTTTAACCAAGACTAATGTCCTTACCTAAGTAACTTGCTTTGGTAAATAGAAAGTCAAAACCATTCCAATACTTAGAGTCATAAATCATTCTTCCTTCTTCCTATTGTTATGAACTAGTGTGTCCTTTTTAGCAATAAAAACTGTATTTTATCCAAAAAATCCATTAACTGCTAACAAAATTCCTAAATTCAACTAAAATATTTAGTACTTCAAACTCTGACCAACACTATTTTCTAAGGGAGACTTTAAATGTATCTTTGCACGTAATCAAAGCCCGAGGAAATCAAAAGACTCAAAAGTCTGAAAATAAAATCTATCTTCTAATCCACCTACAGCCCTGGGAAATGTCAACTAACTCCAATCTCATGACTTTTCTTCTTTTAAATGAAAATAAAAGTTCTGACCCAATTACGGCCCTTTTTATAAGGGGGAAAAAAAAAGAGTCCTATTTCTAGATACTGGCCCACTACTAGGCAGCAGAAATAGCTGGAAGATCACATATAGTCAGACCCCTGGGCTTCAGTGGCTTCATTTACAGCCCATTAGGGTGCGATGCCAAAAAGAACCTATTTAACCCACAAGCTAACCGCTGCAGAACAACGGCCTTTCCTGGGAAGTTTTAAATAAAGCAGATTTTACACCCATGCTTGATTCATGTTATTTATGGTAGTTCAAATATATTAAAACTGTGAGACAGCATAATACATATTGGTATAACACTTCTCATTAAACTATTGTGCAATACCCTGTGCTTTGTATTTTTTATTTAATTGACACTGTGATAATTAGGTCAGCCTCTCTTTTACCTATAACCCTGTTATTTTTTCCTTCATCTAACGAATATCCACCTACTGTTCAGAAAACACTATTTCAATGTAGTCGTAAGTGGTCATAATCTCTAATAAAACAAAAATAATTCTCTGTGAAGCATTGTGGAAGCTCTGTGAATTCACTGATCACAGACGACTTCACCATCTTTAAGACACAAGACTGTGCACAAGAATTTCAAGAACAAAGGCCCTGTCCTATCTTTAAATGCAAGAACGTACTTAACCTTTTTTCTAAAAGTAAAATAAATTATCCACAGTCAAGTTAGACTGAACAGAATAGTAAAAACATTTATTATGATTATATCCCTAATGATCCACAAATTTCCTTCATACCAGTGTTATATAGAGAAAGGAGGTGGAACACTTTGTCTTTCAGAAGTGGTTCATTTGTGTAACTTACACCATGAGCTATGTAAGACTCCAGGATGTAAATCCTTCAGAACACCTGGCATGACACAAAAGGTCCTTGTTCAGACCGTGGTTTTCTCCCTCATCAGCCCCTATGCTGCCTTTCTGTAGCAAATATTTTGTAATACTCCCTTTACTATGCTGAAAATAAATGGATAATGCAGACACGAGAGTTTTAATCAATATAATACCCTAAGTGTAACATTAAAAAAAGAAATAAAAAGAAACTAATTTATAACGAATAATGGCATTTTACTATGTAAATGCTCAAATCTACAGTAGATAAAATAAAAGAGTCTGACTCTTGAGCTTATAAGTTAAGCCACCACAAATGCAATAGCTACAGTTATTGCAACAGAGCAGTTGCATTCCCAGAAAATTCAGTGTCTCTTAAAACCACGGAAAACATACTTTCTGTTGATACATAAAACACTTAAGTTCTGGGCTGGGTAAGCGGGTTTTCAGCTATGTGAATTTCTGATGGGACATTCTGAAATCGAGGGCACAGGACAATCGTTCAAGGGGGCAGAACTATCCGAGGCACTGCAAGATGTCTAGATCCCTGCCCACCCCACTAAACACCAGCAGCTCCCCCACACATTTCCCAAATGCCTCCCTGGAAGCAGTACTGCCCCACCACTGAGCACCACTGTCTTAGACCAGGCTAAAATACTCACCCTGATAAAAAAAAAGATAGCCATGAGAAACCTAGCTACTTTAAGGTTTGTATGACAACTGACAGTCCCAAATAATGCAATTACAGTAATGCACTTTTCAAACACAGATAAATATTTGGAGATGACAGCAAAGTGCCTTCCTCCCATGGGATCTCTGCCTCGAGTTGCCCAAGTATTACCAGCTTCCTCTCTCTCCATACTCGCCAAAGTCACATTTGCCCGGTCCCACTCATACAGATCATCTCGATTTTCCTTCTGGTATCCAACATCACTTTGTGCTAATCATCATACTATTTTTTCCCTCTCCTGATGCCTCAAAAAATGTCATCCAAGGACAAAGACTTCATTATGAATCCAATGGAAATGGAAAGTGGGTACAAATTACAGCCTAAAGACCCCAGCTCACTGTTATAATATCACAAGAATGCACAGATACAGGTTGATACCCATCTATCCGAACTATTCAAATGTATTAAGCATTCACAGACATTTTCAGATTAATGCCTTTATGAGAACAACTTCCCAAGCACAGATTTATTTCAAGCTGCCACACTTTCCATCCAAACTACCTATATCGGATAGCTCTTAGACAACTAAAACTATATGTTTCATAGGTGACAATATCAGAATTAATATTGAACAAACAGTTCAAAAAGGCCATATCATTTTTATATTCAAAGAAAATGAGAAAAGGATTTAAAGTTATTAGCACTAAATTAACTTATAATTCACAAAGATTCCATTTTAAAATTAAGGAAGTGAACGGTTTAATAAGGAATAATTTCTCTATAAAAACCAAAAATAAATTAGCTTTCACTACAGCATATAATATGAAACTATCTAGAATAAATGGTAGGAAGGCCGCAAGAATAAGTACAATCTAAACACATGATACTTTAAAAGAAATGAATTTATGTTATTTTAAACTTTTAAAAAGTGTTACAGGTAGAGGTCCCTAGGAACTACTTTAATGAAACTCAGAATACCAACTTATTCTCTGTAAATAGTAATGTCCAATGTACGTGATGATTACATAAAATAATTTGCTAACTAATTTGAGATTTCCCCTTGGAATTTTCTTACTAAACCCTCCCTCACTTCTACCCCCATCACCCACCCCCACCTTGTTTTGTATGAGTAAACATAAATCTTCTCTAATTTCAAGACAAACTGTAAATTAAATGAATCCAAACTAATAAGATTTTGCTCTGTGCTTTAACACTTATAAATGGCTTTAACATATTTGATCTCAGTTATATAATTTATAGAGAATTTAACAGTAAGAAATTAATCTAAGACATTATTCATATATAATATAAAAATATCTTTAAAAGGATAGTATAAAATGTTCAGATTTAAGTTGATATGCATCTGAAACATGGCCATAAAATAATTTAATGGTATAACATGCCACACATGAAAGACCTTCATTTTATAATCGCAACCATGGGTGTGTGTGTGTGCGTGTGTGTGTGTGTGTGTACGCAATAGGACTGTGAAATACAGAAGCATGTCATATTTGATTTCTTTTAAATGGACATAAAAACAGAGCTCAATGAGCAGAACAAAATTTTAATTAAAGAATCAGGTTTAAAGAGACCTGCGTTCTCTTCCTGAGTCTACCCGTAAATTACCAATGACGTTTCTCTTGAAGATGATATGAAGTGAAATGAAGAGGTATTTTAAGTCCAAAAATGAACTCATTACAAAAACAGGAAATCCCTTCCACTGAAGAACCACGAGCAAAAATCCTGACTGATGCTGTGTAACATTTCATTGAGTCAATACTATAGTTTGCAAGAGGCTATTTTAAGCTGTATATCCTTCAGAATGTCAACATGCTAGGATTTACAATTTCTTCAACCTACAGAAAAGATTATGTAACAAAAGAATTTGTGGTGCATCTTTCAAGAGAATTTAGGATCTGGCTTGATGTCCAGGTCCAATTACATAAAAGTATTTTAGCTTCCGATCTCCAAGGTCCACATATTTATTGTAAATGAATTTGATCTGACAGTAACAAGACAATCTGAATCTCTTTCATTGTCTTTGAACACTGCTAAGGTCACAGATTATGACGAATGATGAGAAGACCAAAGGGTAAAGTAAAACTGATGTTGATCAAGTGTTGTCTAAAAATTAATTTTCATGGCCAGTTTAAATGACTATTAAATCTTCCTCTTAGAAACATGAAGGCTGGTGGCAATGAGAAAGACAATGAGGAAGAGCAATATATATTTTATACATAAAACGATGAAAACCTGGAAGCAAATTAAATATCGAAAAACAGGAAAATGGTCAAATAGTAAAATACAACAGCCATATAATAAAATATTAAGCTAATATTAAGAAACAGTTATTAAAGAATATTAATCCCAGGAAAATATTCTCACAAGTAAGTGAAAAGGACTAGATACTAAACTGAAAATACTGTTGCTCTTCATTTTGTTTTATATACGTCCAGCTCTGAAAAAAGCACAAGAAATACATACACATATGTGGCCTGGAATGATATATACAAAAATGATAATGATTATCTTTGAATTTTTCTTTCTCTCTATATACTTACCAGTATTTTTTACCAAAAACACATTTTTACATTCATAATCATTTTAAGAAAAATTCCAGTTTTTACAGAAACGCTGTATCAATTCAATCATGAACATCAAATGTACAAATTATATCAGTTTAGCTAACAGAAGTTCAAACCACACTTACACCAAAAGAGAGCTGGCTGGGATTAGTGTCCCCAAAATGAGCACCACAAGATTCAAGAAAACAAAACTGGTTTTCATTTTTTCCTTTTACCCCACAGCCATCCTGCCTACACCGCATTAAAAAAGACTATGTATTCTTCTTTTTTTAAGGTTCTTATTTTTTATTATTTATTTTTTATACAGCAGATTCTTATTAGTTATCTATTTTATACATATTAGTGTATATATGTCAATCCCAATCTCCCAATTCATCCCACCACCATCACCCCCACCCCTGCTTTCCCCCAAAACAGACTATGTATTCTTAAAAGGCAAATTACTCAAAGAAAAAACAACCACACACCATTACTATAATAAAGTCTGGGGAGCATTATTTCTAGCACACAGTTTCTTATTACACTGTCTGGAGGCATACCACACAGCAAGGGCTATTTGACAAAGAGTTCTTATGGAATGAAAATGATGAAATTCAAAGTGTCAGAAAAAAGATATTCGGTGGCCATATTACATATAGGTAGAAAATGGGGGGAATCTTAGCCAAAATACTCTCTTTTCACTTGTTTTTCAAGTAGCATTTAATTTTTTGTCTTCCATTTAGATTTTTCAATTGATAACACCAGTAGCCCTAGTAAGATGAATGATATGTTACCAAGGACAGCTGATGAAAAATTCTTAGTCACTGACTTAAGCAATCAGCTGAGGTTAAGCTAAGACAGATAAAAGGAATCAAAGATAACCACTGATAGGATTTTCTACATCAGCAACAAATATTCACAACATAACGATGGTGAAGCTCCATGGAGATACACTTCCCACATGCAGCAGTCACTGCTACACAGTGTCACTATATTTTGGGGTGTTCTAGAAAATCACTCTATAAAATGTCCATTTGGGCTGTGAAACAGACAATAGAGACCTATTTATTTTATTCCACACAGGCATAGGCTAAAAGAAAACATAACATCAACTATAAACTTTAACTATTATGTCTATCATTACACTCTTGTTACCACTAGCAAAATAAAACATTCAATGTTCTTTGCTTGCTGACTAGAGTTATACTTAGTAGGAAGTATGTATCAAAATTTAGCTTTGTTTCCTTAAAATGGAATATGACAACTTCTCACTGGGCCTGAAGCATTTCTAGTAAAAGCTATTATTCAATGTACCAAATTTTCATTTTTTTAAGTTGCTTAGTGCATGCACACACTGCAATCACTGGCTAAGATGAAAAGGTTTTAAATACCTATTTGTGGGAATTGTACCTCAACAACAAATATCAAAACCATCACTTTTCACAAAGCTTTCAAGATAGGGTAGCAATGACAAATGACGGGACACTATAACAGATACTGCAGCTTTATCTTGACTTTCATCTTATTTATTTGGGTTTAAAGGAAAATCAAACTAAATTATTCACTCCTTGCAGTATTACAGGAATCCTCAGATGCTGTTTATGCAGTTTGGATATAAACTGAAAATATCAAGTCTTTTCAATGTTTCATCCACGCTGATAAATCAGGAGTAACTAAAATCCAAACAGGAATTCAGACATGTGAGAAAAGTGAAGTGTTTGTAACCAAAATATTCCAACATAACTCAGCTTTATTTCGACAAGAACTTGTGTCTCAGGGTTACCAACATTTTCAGCACTTAGAATCTTGGCTCTACCTTTTTCCACTCTCACCTGGGAATCCAAAGAAAATTATGAATGACTATCATAGCACAGACTGCCATAAAGGCAATCCATGCTTGGGCACAGAGCTGATCAGAATAAAGACAACAGTCTCCAGCCTGGCTTGCAGTCACGTAGCCTCATGACTACATTCTGACTAATAATATGTGAGTGGACGTGGCACGTGCGGCTTCTAAGCTATTCCCCATGGCATGGGCTAGAGGACAGCTGGGAGCCATTGTGGACCATATGGATAAGGGAAACACCTTAGAGATGCAGAGCAATAAGACAGAAGGAGCCTGGGTGCCCAAATTAAGGAATCATCAAATTACCCAAAATGTTACATAAGAGAAAAGTAAAATTCTAACTTTTCAAGTCACTGTTACTTGGGGTCTCCATTAGATAGTGGAACCTATCTTCTACCCCATATACCCTGATAAAACATGGCAAAAATCTGAAATTCTAATTTACCTTTTCTCAGACCTAGAAGAATCAAAGACAGCCTCAAAAACATGCACACGTAAGAGAAGAAGCTAAAAAATTAGCTACGTTGAGTATACTTGAAAGAGGTGGAAGAAACTTGAGGGCAGAAGTCTATATACATGCCCTAGGAAAGTCTCCTCATCCAGATATGCCTAATAGGAGGAAACTGGAAAATCAATGAGGTGCTTTGTCCAAACCAGGGTAAGTCATTTAAGCAAGTTATTCAACCTCTTTAGAAGAGAATGTCAGCTCTAGAATGTCAGCTCTAGAATCATGATCTGATTCATAGAATCAGACTGCCTAGATCTAAAACCCTGCTCTGCCATTTGTTATATTCGCATCTTTAGTCATTAGCTTTCCTGTGACTCAGTCTTCTCACCTGTAAAGTGGGTATAATAAAAGTAATCATGTAATAAAAATGTTGTGAGAATCACATCACCTTCTGACATATACCAATACCACATCAGATTACACTCCCACTCCCATAAACCTACTTTACCCAAAACCCCATACAAACAGTCCTCAAATTTCAAATAACCTGAGATTTATTGACTACTCATTTTCTACCCTGGCAATTCTTCAAGGTTCCATCCCACCATCTATTGCCTGTTTAATATCAATCTAACATAATAATACTACCTACAGACTAGCAATTCACTAACTTTCCACCACCTATCCGGCAAGCTAAACCTTTGTGAGAAAATGTTCCAGCTATCTCAAAGTTTGTTGAGAATCTGACTCGTTGAAGCAACGCTCTTACATTTTTTCCTTCTCTCTTCTCATGCAGCATTCTACATAACAGCAGCAAGGATACAACACAAATCCTACTAAATCTACCCCCCCCCTTTTTTTTTTTTTTTACAGATTTTCTTTTATTGCAAATTCACTAAGCAGCATTCGAAACAAAAGGATTAAATCACAAGTTCACTCTTCCCACCTCCACCCCTCCCAAACATCTGTACGAAACTCGAATGTGAGCATCCTGTCCTGGGTGTTCCACCTAGGAACCCCACTTCCACTACTCTACATCTGCTGTTAAACTTCAGAAATTCCTAAATCCCAAAACAAACAACTGCACTACTTCAATACTCCCTTTGATATGTTAATGGTCCCTAAGAGAACTTCAACAACTAACAGATGAAAAGTAAACATTAGTTTAGGTCTAAAACAGTCTGCTTGGGCATAAGTTAGGTGAAATATTAATACATTAGAGCTTCTGGTAATGTTTTTAGCATTAGTGTTAAAATTCCGCAAGAAGATAATTATTTTAAGCATGCCATGACAGATTTGCTGCATTCTTAAGAAATGCAAATTATATCCAAGGGCCCTTTTTTTTTCCAATATAGCATGTCCAATTTTATAAAAGATGTAAATAGAGAATTATAATCCACTTAAACATATTCACTTAATAGCAAGCTTGGTTGAAACACATCTTTTATTTTTTTAAGTGAGCAAGACTTGTGCTTTTATAATATTAAAATGCTTCTCTTACTCACACTGCAGTAATATTTCTTCATTTTCCTAAGATTCTCTCAAATAATCTTAGGTTGCCCTTTGAGTATCCACAATTACTGTAACTTTAAACATCCTTGCAGCACAGGACAGACCTTCAAAGGCTTAACATCAAGAGAACACCCTCGAAGGGAGTCTTACACTATGGCAAGCTCTTTTACTCAAATCATCCTTATCCTAGCAAGAAGTAGGGATCTTGGCATCCCTGTTACGTGATAGTCATTACAATCAAATATGCAATAACATAGGGAACCAAGCCCTATAAAAACATAGGGCCAATATACTGCTAAAGTCATTTAAAGCTGGCCAGTGTGTACATGTTCCCATACACTCTCCTCATTGCAGAAACTGGGAAGATGTATCATTTCCTTTCCCAAAGCTTTTCTCCCCGCTACACATTCCAATGGACAACTGCATTTCTAAACACTACTAGAAGTGCAAATCTTCTCACAATAGTACAATCTTAAAAGAAACCCATGGTAATTTTTTTAAAATAACTTGTAATTTGTATGTCACATGATAAAGAGATTTTAAATTTAAAACATTTACTCATAAATTACTATTAAGATCATGACAAGGTTTATTATAATATCTTCTTATAGCATTTATAATATATCAAGGTAAAATTCAACTTGTTTCAATCTTTCGTTATGCAAAAATAAAAATTTCAAAACTGACATATTATGTTTGGTTTGGGGACCAACAGTATTTTTAAATATAATATCAAAAGTAAACAAAAACTGCTTTCATGATCTAATGTTCAGAACTCTTACATTTTGTACTTAAGTAAACTAAGGGGTTTAATTTTAGACCTGTGTTTTATTTCTAAATGACAAGAGAGAAGATTTCAGAGCGCTATTTGTAAATGCGAATACATTTGGGGGAGGATAGTTTTTATTCCCAAAAAATTAAAAGCAAAACTGAAAAATCACCATACTTTTCTCTTTTTAACATTAAGCTTTAAAATATAGGCACACCTCAATGTGCTATATGAGAATTTTCATCAAATGAATACGGCTTACTAATGTAGTGAAAAGCACCCTAAAGCTAATTTTCAGAACCATCATCATTTTTATGATGTTCATTAACGTGCTTTTTCATCATCAGAGTCCCATAAGTTTCTAGACTTTAACCAATAATCCATTATAGGCATAAATTAAATACTACATGACTATGAATAAAAATTTTAAACTACATAAATGTCTAATCACCATGGCAGGTAGGAATATACCTATGTGTGATAAAGCAAATCAGGGACTGAAGCCCTTTTGCCTGATCTCCACTGACAATAACAAAACTCCTTAGACATGCAAATAAAATATTTAAATAATTGTCTTATTGCTGGATTTGTTAAGAGAATTTTAAATATCCTCCATTAGAGCTTTCAGCAGCAATGTGCTCTCCAGAACACTGTCATTCAAGTCCCCAGTTGAGAAATACTGCTTTAGAATGGTACAAAATACCAACCTAAGCAGACATGGATTCTTTCAAACTTTCCTGATAATTGGTTAAATGCCTATGTTTTTAGGTTTCAGGAGTTTCCTACTGGGATGCAGAAAAATAACATTAATGGGGGAAGGAGGACAGTTATACAAAAAATGTCATTATAAAAAGAAGTACTTACTAAAAGAAAAAAATGTACTATTCAACTTATATGCCAAATTTAAAATGATTTGTTCTCAGATAATCAGGAGTTAATAGTATTCTCCAGCCCCACTGTAAGCAAAAGTCTTATAAATATTCAGGCCAAAAGCTTTTGCAAACTACTTGCATCAAGTACAAAAAGCTAGACTCTAAGTGTTGGTAATGATTAGGGAAAAAAAACAAACTGGAGGTTGGGAAGAGTGGAGGGAAAGAATGCATATGGCAGAAGAGAAGTTCAGTAGATGTTCCTGCAGGGCCGACTCGGGAGAGAGAATCAAGGAAGCTGAGTGAAGTGCATACTTGTCTGGAAGCATCGTCCTTGGGAGGAGATGGGACTGAGGAGCTGGACTGTGTCAGAGCGTCCCCCAGGTTTACTGCTCTGAACCACGAAGCTGGCCTGGGGACAGCTAAGCGACATACTTCTTGTATACTGGAGGGCTACAACTCCACTGATGGTAAATATGCTAAAGGGGGTTCCCCCAGTACCTAAAGCTTTTCCTGTCAACACACCATCCAAGTCACTCAGGATCTCTGGAGCTACACACTGAGTCAGACAGAGGAATAGGTAGGCTCTTTCTTCTTAACTGTAAAGAAGAAAGAGCCTACCCATTCCTCACCTAAGGGAGGAAATAAAATGTTTTTAAGTGGTTACCTCCTATTTAACTAACAAAAGAACTAGTAGAATTAGATTTTACATAAGGACAAAAGCAACGACAATACACTTAAGCTGTCACGTCTGACAACTGATGAAGAGGTTCAGACTCACCAGGAAAAAAAAAAACAATAAACTAAAACTTTTCAAGGAGAGCCATGCCCATTTCAACGCTCTTGAACATTCTACTTCAGGTCCCACCTGTGCCCTGCGCAACAGTCATCACTAAAGGAGAACTAACAGAAACTCTCCATGACAGTCAGTCTCCCTCATTAAAACAAACTGCCCAGAAGGAGCTGAAATACAGAAGGCTAAAGCTTTTTAATGAAGAAAATACCATAATCCCTTTTTTACCTTTAGGGGAAAGGTAGACAAAGAACTGACTAGAATCCTAAGGAACAAAATATTAACAATTATAGGTTCTAACCATTTCAAATTAAAGTGAACTTTAATTCTTACCCTCAAGAGGCTCACAACATATGGAAGTCTTCATTATTCTTCCTTTTTTTATAAGGCCTTATATCGTTAGCATGTATTCTAGGTCCTGCAAATTGTTTTTTCAACCTTTACTAAGTGCTAATATGTGCCCAGGCCAGCAGGTAACATAATGTACAACTGGCATGAAAAACAGTATGGTCCAATGCAGTTCTTAGCTTGCCAATGCAAGAAGTTCGTAAACTTGGATAAGAAAAAAAAAAAAAGCATCTTTATTTTTACTGACTTCTAAGTGAAAGTAAGCACTTCCTCCGATTATGAATGACGGCCTAAGATCAAGTAGTATTAGCCACAGTACCTGTGACTTTGTCATCAAAAGATATCATCTATTTTCATAACATATAATAGTTTCAGACACCTCAAAATATAATATACCCAACACCAGATCTTTTTATTTAATGCACTAATAAGTAAACATATTACCATGTTACAAATTTGGGTTTCTGTTGTATAACTGGCTTCCTTTGTAATGCTATATATTTTACGTATTTAAAAAATTATTCTGAGAATAAACCCATAGGCTTCACCAAAATGCCAACTACGGCACAAAAATGGTTAAGAGCTTCTAATCCAGTAGAGTGCATAGATTTGCAGTGAAGACCGAAGCTTAAATCCAGGTGTTGGTTACCTGTGGCCGAAAGTAAGTCATTTAACCTCTCAGAGCCTCTATTCCTCCATTTGTGCATACTTTTAAGGGTAGCTGGGATGTGATAAAGTGTGAAAAAACATAAATCAAATTTTACATGATGCCAGACTATGATAAAGATGCCAGAGTTAGTAGTACATCTAGGTCAATACAATTTCTGCAAAGGATTTAACCAACAAAAATTTCAGAGTAAAAACAAAGGTCAAAGGGGACATTTTACAGTTTTTAATCCAAACCTTATAAACATCTTGTCCTCAGGTAATTTTTGAAAGACAATCCAGAAAAATCAAAATGACAATTAAGATAAAAACCAAACTCAAAGAGCCACAGCTCATTATTTCACATAATCATCTAAATTTTTGTCACTCAAGAAAAGTTACTTTACTTGAGTTAAATCAACAAGAGAAATATTACGAGTTATATTTAAGATGCAAATGTGGTTTATCCTCAAGCAAAAATCAGTCTTATCATTTTATCTTTACCACATAGTATAACACATTTATAAATTATATTGGAATGCTTTTTTGTTCAAATATGTTTTACACATTTTAACAATCACAGATCTAATTACAGGTTTAAAACATTCAGTTTATTTGTGATGTCAGAATTTACAATAGCAAATGAATTGGCTAAATTATGAAAATACTATCTCAACTAATGCAAGCAAACAATAAAATCTTTAACCCTTAGAGATTGGAAGTTACAAGGAAGAGAGGAGAGATGCAGACAGATAATCCCAAAAGTCAAACAGTGAAGCTTTAGTTTTGGATCCAGTAAGAGATACCCACTCAGATAGAATCAATTAGTGAACAACCACCTTATCAGGACAGCAGCCATGAGCTGTGGAGATAAATTCAGAGGAAAAAAAGAAAGCAATCTGTATCTCCCAGTATTCTGACATTGGGCAGGAAAAACAGTATGTTCATATATATTTAAATGACCACAAAGCAACAATAATTTTAATCCATCACTGAGACAATATAAAACAGTAAAATAACTAAGTGTAGTACATGCTGATTAAGAAGTGATTAGCGTTCAATGGGGATTATCAGGGAAGACTTCATGGAAGAGGCAGGATTTTACTGATTTTAAAGACAAATCTGGCCTATTTTGGGGGGTGGGGGGGGGTTAGTGACAAGTAAGGGAAGGGTTAAGAGGCAGGAGGACAGCAAGAATCACAAGGGCTAGTTTAGAAAGTTAACAAGATCATCAAAATAATTACTCATAGATCACTGGGAATTCACTATCAAAGAATAAGTGTAGGGCTTCCCTGGTGGCGCAGTGGTTGAGAGTCCGCCTGCAGATGCAGGGGACACGGGTTCGTGCCCTGGTCTGGGAAGATCCCACATGCCGTGGAGCGGCTGGGCCCGTGAGCCACGGCCGCTGAGCCTGCACATCCGGAGCCTGTGCTCCGCAACGGGAGAGACCACAACAGTGAGAGGCCCGCGTACCGCAAAAAAAAAAAAAAAAAAAAAAAAAGAATAAGTGTATAAAACTGTCCCCCCCCCCCAAAATCATCTAAAACCTCTCAGACACAATACTGACAGAGTACTTAGATAACAGCAACAATATAGAAACCTATGCTTAAATGTTTCCAAGCTGGCCTCAAAATATTTACATATATATATAAAAATTCACAAAGTGCAGAGCAATTCAAGATGTCTGAAAGCAGGAAACAAGAGTAAGGACATTTTGCAAGTTTCTGCCAAGACAGTGACAGTGGAGTTTTTTTTATAAATATGCATGTATCTGCCCTAAATAAACACATAAAATAAATATGTTGATTTAAAGTATTGGACACCTGATATTTTAGCAATAGCTTTTCAATTTCGTTATTTTTTTAAAAAAATCATTTCAAACTTAAAAGAGTTGCAAGAATACTACAAAGAATTCACATATACCCTTAGCCCATATTTCACAACTGACATTTTACCAGATATATTTGAACATTTTCTCTCCCCCGCCACCACACAGACACACACACACATTATTTTTTTCTGAAACATGTGACAGTACATTGCAGACATGATACCTCTTATCCCTAAATATTCCAGGGAGATTTCTAAAACACAAGAACAATCTGTTATGTAACTACAGTACAATGATCAAAATTAAGAAATTAACGGTCATACATAAAATACTATAATCTATAGGTCTTATTCTTTTTTTTAATAGGTCTTATTCTATTCACCAATTATCCATACATCTTTCAAAGAAGACAAAAAAATATGTGATTCAAATACAATCCAGGGTCATACACATTCCATATTTCTTTAGACATATCATTTTTTAATTTATGTAAGGCAAACTTAAACTTAAGAAATCCAGGAAAAATAGTGCCCAGCAATTTTATCGCACTTAATTTTTTCCATCCTATTTACATGCTCTATTACGATAGTCTTCCATGTTTTAAGAAAAAAAAAACTGAAGAGGCTTATACTTAAGTATATGAAGCACAGTAAATGCTTTGTCACCCACAACAAGACCCACAAGGCTCTGCTGTACTCTTGCCAGTTTATTCCCATTTCCCATTTAATCATCAATACCTTGAGAGCAACAAGCCTTGCTCATCTTTGTATCCCTCATAATTTACACAAAGCTATGAATGTTTGAAGGGCAAAGTAAGCTTGATGTTTGAAAGATGCTTCAACAGGACAGAGAAAACAGGTCTATCTTTTCAGGTTAAGGTTAAGATTAATCTCCATTAGGATTCTCCATGAAAGAGAAAAGGGAACTGTATGTTAAAATGATTAGAGAATGAGTATCTTCACCTGTTAATCATTTAGAATAAAGAAAAATGCCCCATCTTCCTCCCCTCCACTGTCAACACTGACTCCTTGGTCCAAGTCCCTTCCATAGCTAAGGCAGTGCTGTCATTTTCCATTGATTCTAAGAAGCACAATTATTCACATTTCAACAGCTCTGATATCGATGGCATCTTACTGCTGCCGTGGGCCAAGCGGCAGTCATAACACAGTTCATGACACTGTCTATGTAAGATCAAGAAAGCAATAGCATCAAAACACGCAGAATGAGTGTCAGCTTGGGAGAAAACTCCAGAGTAGATAGTAAAATGCTCTTGTAAGAAATGCTACATCACTAGCACTCTTAAAAGCATAGAGGAAGAGACTGTGTGGAAATACACCGACATGACAACTTGGGGTCAGAAAGTCACTCAAAAACTTGGACTCTGAACGTGAATAAAATTCAGGAATATCATAACTAAGTCATTTCACTTCAGTTTTCCTTTTTAATCTATGTTCTTCCAATAAATGTAAAATGAACATTCTGAAGGATAGGAAAGCATTTAATCATAGCTTAATTGTCAGGGTTATTTCTCAGAAGAACATAAAATAATGGTGTATCTTATAATTAACGGCATCTCAGATTCAAGAGAACACAGTATTTCCAGCACACAGAGAGCGGCACTCCATTCTTGAAGAGCTCCTTCAGAAAATGACCACAGCCAAACCAGAAAGCCAGAGTTTGCCAGCTTTCAATTGCTCCAGACACTGACAAGGTTCTTGCAGGCCAGGCTCCTAACATGGCTGGCAAACCACAGAGGGAGATAGCATGACACACATACCCCTACAAACCAAAACACAGCTGGGATGCTAAATTCAGACCTATCAACCTTGACAGTACCCTTTTAATTACTATTTTTCCCTAATTCTCTAGAGTGATTTTGTTTTAAAACCTGGAAGCTGCCAACAGCATTTTTTGTTATTGGCCAAGTTATTCTGAGTATCATATCCAAATAATGAAACATAGATAAATTATTTTAAAGCAAAAGACCTTTAAGAATGCATACTCTTGCACCTTGTTCATGTTAATGTATTTTTACCTAATTTTAAATTTTTATACTTTAGGGACTTCCCTGGTGGTCCAGTGGCTAAGACTCTGCGCTCCCAGTGCAGGGGGCCTGGGTTCGATCCCTGGTCAGGGAACTAGATCCCACATGCTGCAGGCAACTAAGAGTTGGCACACCACAACTAAAGATGCCCCACGCCGCAACTAAAAAAAAAGATCCCACATGATGCAACGAAGACCCGACAGAGCCAAATAAATATTTTTTTCAGTATTTAAAAAAAATTTTTATACTTTAGAGCTAAGCATACACATAAATACATTTATATATGAATGAACTTTTAGAGATAAAAGTATATTTCAGATTGCTTGGGGACAAACTTCAAAAAACGACATAATTTCCACTTATGAATGTACATAGACAATTATAATTACATATACCATATAACTATGACTTGAGTCGGCAGAATATACAAAGCTGCAAACTCAATCATTAATCACAAAATGTTTTGCCCAGGTAACAATGTTGCTCTACAAAGATGCATGAAAATGGTTCTTATCTAAAAAGCTCACAATCTATCCAAGGAATCCAGGAGGTAAAGAGTCCATTCCACCATTTGCCAGACAAGAACACTAGGCTCAGAGACATAAACTTGTCCAAAGTAAAATGGCTAGTTGCCGATAGAAGCCAGATCTCATTTCCAATCAGCAATCCAGTAACACACGAATTTAAATAGACTCTACTTATTAAGCAATGTTCTAGGCATCAGGATACCCCTCAGGTAATTAGTACCCAATTCTATAGATGAGGAAACCATTGTGATTGGCCCATGGTGATTCAGGACTGACAGGTCCCAAAGCGTGAGCCCCCATCACTACACCACATTGCCTCTGACTCCACAACAACGGACATTTGCAGGCTCTGACCCTCCCTCAAAAACGGCCTGACACAGCACGAAATTAGTGCTGTAAAGCTGTGCTAAATTCTCCCTCCTAGTTAGAATTTAATGGGGAGAAATGCAAGAGTTATTACCTTGCAATAGAGAAAAACAAAAACAAAAAGCCTCCATTATCACACGTGGAAAAACAGATAAAAAGCCAACCAAAATTATACAAACTATTATAAAAGTAAATTGTGACAATCCCTTCACTTCACTGTCCAGCCCCACCAGCCTTGGGCACAACAGCAGACAGAACAAAGCCTCTGACATTAGTTTATGTTTACTGCAAAGAATCTTCAGTGACTTCTAATTAAACTGTTAAAATGTCTATACTAATGTCGCTGTGGTTAACACATTATTTGCACACACACACATTTGTGTGTATATGTGTATACAAATATTTGCTTGTTTGCTGCCCGTTTGAACCAGGACTACAATAGAGATAATATCAGAATCCAAAGGGAGGCATTTCAAGCCCATTCTCAAGGCATAGAGAAACCCTGACTGCAAGCTGTGGGAAGGTGCCAACACCTTAGTGGTGGCAAAGCTCATTGTAAATTCATCATTAAAAAGTGAAGTGGCATTCGGGTTTCCAAGTTAACCCAAAAATCCTTTATAAGCCTGAAGAATTATTATAAAACCATTATTTTCAGCTGCACCCATTCTTTCTTTGGGAAAACGCATTTTGAGTTCCTTTGCCCAACAATCAGGAACTGCCCAAGAAAGGGCAGGTGACTATAGCACGTAACCCCTGTCACTCTTGGGCATCACAAATTAGGGAAAGCTGAGGTTCAACACATTGCCTTCAGGTCACACACATAGTAAGGGACAGAGCTGAACAGGAGAAATGAACAGTCACACCTCAGGACTTCGAGGTCTATCAATATCCATGCTCCTTCCACCAAACCACAGTCCTAGGCATTTATTTAATACGTGTCTGAGCAACCTCTTGGGTGATGCACAGGAGGGACAGGGGGCCTATTTGAAACAATAGGAGTATCTATCACCAAATCATGGGGCTTCTGGCTCTCTCAGATTAGTAAGCCCCCCCATTCATACCTGGAAAGATCTACTGATCCAGCCCCAGGCTGAAGCACTGGGTAACACTCTGCTAGTTGCAGGCTAAGTGAAAAGAAATCAAATGTAACGCTTTTGCTTTAGAGAGGCGCTGAAGAAACCCTAGTAACAATCAGATCCGTGGTGAAGAGCCACCCACTGCCACTACTCAAGTGAAATCAAGGTCAAGTAAATCACATCAGCCTCCCCAAAACAGTAATCTGAATCATTCCATTTTTAAAGATAGTTGGCAATCATATGAGAAAGAAAAATGCACACATAATAATGGTAAATGTCCTAAATTACATTTGGTGATATAGTGTCAGGAAATAACTTTTATTTAAGTTATTTGATGATGATTTCATTCAAGATTTCTTGTGGATAGACTGCATGATGAATACCTTTCGGTAACGATCTTTGTTCATTTTCAAGAGGGCTACATTTTGCATGAATGAACAACACCAGAATAGGTGCTCCCTGCTGTTTCATCAACGCAGAAACTACTAGTTCCGAGAGCGTGGGAGAAAAAAGAAAACCACATTACACAATTTATCTAAGGGCACATGTTTTATTAATACATATGGCTTCATAAATGCTTTAGTATAAAATAGCCTTTTAAAATGAAGTACCTGTTAATGAGAAATACAAGATCAACAGGCTGAAAAACCAACTATATCTGCCTCTCTTATTCTGAAGATGACAGAAAAATAGCACCATTCCTTCTACTTCAGCGAATGCGGCATGTCTTTTCACTAAGACAAAGCAGTGCATAATTCCCTAAAGACAAAGTTTTTCAAAAACTTATAAAAGAAAAAGACACTGTTCAAATATATCCAACAATGCCACCCTGCTGATACTAAAATAACTGACTGCTGAGCTCCTTTGACAGAGAACGAGGTCACTCTGCATAGGCTCATCAGAAGTTCCCACTCACACTCCCAAGCATCTCTGAAAGGGGTACGAATTCCCAAAGCTCTACTTCACGTACATTCTACTGAGCCAACTCAAAATTTTAAAAGGGAATAATAAATATCATCATGTAAATCCCTAAGTGTATGCTGCAAACATGGGAAGAGAAAATATACATTTGGAGATGCTTTTTAAAAATGTGACAAGAGTTCAAGAGCATTTTAACAGCTTTACTGAGATAAAATTTATATAGTCTAAAATTCACCCATATAGGCTGTACCGTTCAATGCATTTTACTATATCAATACTTGCAGGTGTACAGCCATCAACAGTTACTCCTAGCCCCCAACCCGCACCACCAACACCCTCAGCCCTAGGCAACCACTGATCTACCTCCTGCCTCTACAGATTTGCTTATACTGGACATTTCATAAAAATGGAATCATACACTACGTGGTCTTTTGTGACTGGCTTCTTTCATTGAACACAATGGTTTTGAGGTCAAAAGCATTTTGAAGAAGCTGGGATGCTGATGCTCATGGTGCCTTCCACTCACTCATTCCATCATCAAGGGTTTCTTGAGCACCTTCCACAGGTGAGACAGACGCCACACGGGTCACAATGGGACCTGAAGGCTTTCCAGTATGAATTCTGCCCTCAAGGAGCTTACAGCAGGATAAAGATGCTAACACAGCTATAAAAAACTTTTTTTTTTAATGTAGAAAACAGTGACTGCCAAGAGAAAAATATAGACAAAATACCATGTGAGTTCAGATGAAAGCAAGGTAAATAAGATCAAGAAAAGTTCTGATAAGACAACCTTTGAGTTGATCACACACACACATATACAAATAGTTAAAACCAAATATAACAACACAGGGATGGAGGCACTTCCCACAGAAGCAAACCCACACTCCTTAGCTCTGTTCCATCCATATTTACTCCTGTACTCTGATCTCCCACACAGTACCTGCATTCCAAATAACTATAACTAGTGATAAGTCCTGGGAATCACTAAGCCCTTTATGATCCTAACTGCTCCACCCACCATTTCTTCTCCCAAGAAATGCCCTTCCTCCTTTCCATCATCCCCCACAATCAACCCCATCATGTCTGATTGGTGAACTCCTATTCATCCTTCAATATTCAGCTGAAATATTACCCCCTCTTTCACGAAGTCTACCCTGACCTCCCCAGTTATAGTTAGTCCTTATTCAATTCTTTATGATGCATGTGTATCTCTATTCCAGCTAATCTGCATTGTTCTGCTCTGTTCAGCTATGAAATCTCAGCACTTAGTATAGTGTCAGGCACATAGCCAGTACTAAATAAATGTTTGTTGGAACAAGGGCACAGAACACCAAGTGAAAGGCAAAGAGGGTAGACAAAAAGGTTGGCAGAGTCAACCCGAAGTGTGTGAAAGGGGGCAGTAAAGTAAGAGCCCTGGACACTATGTTAAACAAGGAAAAAAAGAAAGGGACATTTATTGATTACCTGCTATATTTCAGCACCGGTACATTATCTCATTTACTCTCTATGACAACCATATGAAATTAGTCTCTCCATCTTATCCTGGAGGAATCTGAAATAAGTTATACAAAATGACACAACTATTAAGTGGCAAAAGCTCTTTGAACACTAAACATATACTCTGTGTGTGTGTGTGTGTGTATGTATGTATGTGTGTGTGTGTGCGCGCACGCACACTTCTACTCACAGGTAATTCAGCTACAGCCTTTCCATTTCCTATTTGAAGAAACTGGGGTTCATTTCCTTTGGAACTCTGTTACTGAAAGCACACGGTTACATTACATCACTGCCAGCAAAGGAAAGGTGATGTTTCGGTCCGCCTTTGCAGCCTCCACCCTGGGTCTGGCTAGTCCAGTACAAATCATGCCTCCTGAGGCACAGCAGAAATAACATCGCAAGCTTGAGTACTACAGAAGCCTCAGTACTGTTCAACTAAACAAATTTCACTTGGATGAAGAGAAGGTAGTTCTCAATCAAAGTATATAACATGGCCTTTAAAAGTTTCAGGTCAAAGTCCTATAAGCAACAATAAGGAAAAAAAAAAGCAATGTTAAAAATTATTGTTTTTTAAAGTTTCACTTTGCCATTTCTGCAAATATCATTTTGCAAAAAGATGAACCTGCGTTATGAAACAATGGTTTAATCAGTAGAGGTGTAATGTTTAACAGCACAGGAAACAAAGAATCAGAGGAAGCAATTTATCATTTGTATGTTTATCAGGCTTGATAAAAAATTATTTTTTAATTATACAGCCTATGTTTTTCTTAAAGATTTTTTATTAAAAAACTAATAAAATATGTCAAAGGTCAAAGAATAACCATGAGAAGAGGATTATAACCTCCCATAAACTTATAATAATTAATCTAAAATGTTTCTGAGAAAGAATATTAAAGCAACCTTTTTAGAAAAGTTGTATAAAGGTGTCACAAAAGTAGTTTATGGGCTCGATCTCATGAAATTCCCAGAGAAGTCAACATGTTATTTAGAAAAGTTAAAGAAACACATTATGCCCAGTAGGTATCTATATTAACCCACAAAATTAAACAGAAGCTGCTCGGCCATACCAGAGAAGAAGAAAGAGTTGACTGGCCTTCAATGTCTGCAAGAATGCATGTTGCACACAAGCGTTAAAGCCATCTCTTGCTTGCTAAGAGCACAAGTTTCAAGAAGGAAAATGAACTGACGGCTGTTGGAGGTATTTCGTTAAAATAATTACATTTTGTTAAATTAATTTCTTCAAATAATTATAAGGACAATATTCAGAATCCATAACCTAGCTGGTTGCGTTAGTGAAACAATAGAAGTGTTTTGGGTGAACTGTCAATCTCAAATACTGCTTTAATATTTTTTATTTAAAACAAATCTATCCTGATTATAGCAACTGATTTTCATATCATTCCTCAGGTTCATCTTCAAAAATGACAGCCAGTAATCAATATTTTATCTTATTTTTTAAAGTCATGAGATGACCATTATGTCAACAGCAAGACTAACTGCATCTGAAGGATTTAGTGTAACCACCAAATAAGATGGAAAGCAAATCTAATATAGTTAAATGAATTATTATCACTGTGGCACATGGTGATAAGGAGAAAATGGGATGTATTCGGTAAATGCCCATATGAGCTGAGCCAAATCCTTACTTTTTCTTTTATCCTTGTTAGTGCTTAGCTATTTATGCGTTTGAGCCAGCTCCCTGGTCTCCCAGGCCTCCCCTACCGGCCTAAGGGGGTGCAGGCGGTGGGTTTTCCTTCCAATCCTCAACCAGAAGCCAAACCAATCCTCAACATTCCTGAGTTTCCAGACACCAAACCCACAGGCTTCAAAGAGCTGGTCCCGGTGCCTTGAGGAAGTGAAGGAGAGCAGAGATCATCCTTTCAGTTTTACTAGATGATAGCTGAGATGCAGCCAAATGGAAGAAGAGACGGTGAAGGGTAGACTTTCTTTTATTCCACACTGCCTAAACATCTGACCTCAACAAGTCAATGTTTACCTATAGCAAAGACTGGCATACAACTGCTTTTCACCTTAGCAAGGAGAGGTCAACACCAAGACAAGGCGAAATGCAGAAAAAAGTACCATAAAAGGAGGTCCTGAGAGGACAAATGAGTAAATGAAAGCTGCGGGATCTAAGGGAGAGAGTAAATCGCAATCACAGCACCATGGGATAAGTGCTATGAAAGGAAAGGTACATACAGGGTGCTGTGCAACCCCTCAGGAGGTGCATCTAACCCAGACCTAGAGTCAGAAAAAACTTCTAAGTAAGTGATTTCTAGGCAGGGATGTGAACAATGAGGAAGCGTTAGCCAGATAAAAGACAGGGGGGAGGTGAGGTGGGCTGGGGTGGGGTAGACAGTTGGAGGAACAGTGGTGAGACAGAAGAGACAACACAGAAAAACACCAAAAGATAAGCTCAAGGACTCAAGAACTGCTAGACAGAAAGTTCAACATGACACACGGGCGTCTGGGAGATGATGCAGGACACTACAGCAGAGATGGGTTCTGCAGGACCTTGCTGGCTACGTAAAAGAAACTTACACCTCACCTAACAGGAAGGGGGAGCCTCTCAAGAGGAATGACATGATTGGTTTTACACTTTGGAAAGACTACTAGGGCTGCAGTGGGAACAGACTGGGGAATGTGAGAGTGAAGGCCGGGACCCCAAGCAAGAGATGGTTAGAACAAGGCAGGAGAAAGGCCTGTGGGTGTTCCCTGAAGGATAACAGCAACAACAGGGTGAACCAGCAAAAAAAACAAAAGTAAGTCCCGCCAACAATGTCAATACACAGGGGCTTTCAGCAGCCATCTAGCTCCCCACCATACAATCTGCGAGATGTTCTAACCCCATCAGGCCTTTAAGTAAAGAAACAGCTATTGTTACTACCCTGTAATTTCAAACCCCAATCATTTGATGCTAGCTAATTAAAACCCATATTTCAATTAACCACTCAGTCAGGGGAACCAGGGCATGCACAACCAGAATACTGTCTTCAGCATGCCATAGCAATTCCAGGAAAAATTCTGAAGAGCCTTACCATAATGATCCACGTGGGTTCCCAACACTTTTCAAGAAACACTCAAGTACAGTGACAGCTGTCAACCAAGTGTCAAGTAGCCCTGGGGGCAGAACAGGTTTAAAAAGAGGACTTAGAAGCACTTATTGTTACCTGGTAGCACTGACTTGGCCTAATACAGAGCACTGGACAGGTAATTCTTAATAAAGCAGGGAGACAGGAAAGGGTAAACGGAAGAAATGAAATGCTGGGTCAGACTTTATTTTTTTAAATGTTTTTTTACAAGGAAAAACATCATCAACAACAATAACCTACTATTTGGTTGACAGGTGGAAGGGTCAGTGGACTAACTTTGAATACCTCTGCTTGAAGTATGAAAATATTTCAAATTCTCTTGGGCAATTTATTTGAAGAGATCTGGGCCATCCAGATCATACCCTCAAAGTCTATCAAATTCCAAGAAAGGCAAAAATATTGTTAATCGAGTGTTTATTTTACAACTGGCATATTAAATTTAAATCAACAATAGTGTTTTTACATATTGTATGCCCTATACTTTAGAGTCCACTAGAGCTGCTTATATAACCAATGTGATATTTTGTTTTATAAACCTTGAAGCATGATTATAAAACATACTTTATAGTCGTTTTCTCTTTGTGGTTTATGACATATTATGAGTGAGATCCATGATTTACTTGATTGTTACACCCAATAACACTTGTTCTTTCAGAAAATACAATCCACTATCCCTTTTGTGTCCAAAACCCACTGCAGCCAAAAAAGGGGGAGGTTATTTAAAACAGCTTCTCTCTTTTTCCCCTGGTCACTGAAGTTACTTCCTTCCAGCTCATGAGTACTGTGACTCCACGGCAGAACTACATTTCTAATCTACAGTATGCAACGCACATAAAAAAAGAGCTGCTTATTTCTAGTCACTTGGGAACAGGTAGGGAATTTCTGGCCCACTTGATCTCATACCACTTGGAAGCACTAATGAAAAGTAAATTATGCTACAGTAGTCGCAGGGTAGGGGGCTCTGAAGATTTAATAAAAGGCAGCTGAGGCACCAGTGGTCAATCAGTTAACTAAGAAATCAAAGGGCAGAAGTTCCAAGTCACAGAAAATTCTGGAAGATGTGACTCACTGATATTTCAGGACCTACTCAGCTTCTCTCCCTGTAATTCCTTTCCTCTTCTGCTGCAGCTTCGGCTTTTCTGTGTGACTCCCCTTTCAACCATCCCAAAATACCATGGAATATACACTATACTGTCAATGATCTGCTCCATTTTTTTTTAAGTTTTCTATGCTCTCTTCTCAATTTCAAAATAGAGTTTAAATTTGTGCTGGTTTCTTAAATACGACACAAAGAGTGATGAATCAAGTGGCACAGGGGAAAGCGCCCTAGACTAGGGGAAAAAAGACAAGTGTGAGTCTGCCACTAATCAGCCATGTGGCCTCAGTCACCAACTCTACCCAAATCCTCCCCTAACTTTGCCACTTCTACCTCGACTGTGTCTCAGCTGTCTTCCCTGTCTGGATTTCCAACTAAATGCTGTACGTTATCCACTTGTACCATTTCACCTCCCCTGCTCACAAAGCTTCTGTTTTACCCTCCACAGCCTCAAGTAGCTAAAGATAACTTTTTTTTTGGCTATAGGGCCAGTTAAGGACAAATAAAAATGCTTATGAGGCTGCTTATTTTTTCAAGAAAATGAAAATGGCTTCATTTAGTGCTATGGTGGAAAACACATATTCTTACCATTTAGATTTGTTCGTTAAATATAAAAATATCAATGAGGAAATCAACACTGCATTTTTAGCCACAAAATGTTATTAATAACTGAGTATATCTGAAAAGTATCAACTAATGCAACTTTCTAAACTTGCACCCTAAATTTAAATGAAACTGCTCAGTAGCCACTAGGCCCAAAGGATAAGATTAAACTCCTTGGGCTTCCCTGGTGGCGCAGTGATTGAGAGTCCGCCTGCCGATGCAAGGGACACAGGTTCGTTCTCCGGTCCGGGATGATCCCACATGCCGCGGAGCGGCTGGGCCCGTGAGCCATGGCCGCTGAGCCTGCGCGTCCGGAGCCTGTGCTCCGCAATGAGAGAGGCCACAACAGTGTGAGGCCCGCGTACCGCAAAAAAAAAAAAAAAAAGATTAAACTCCTTAACTTCCCCAACCTTCCCACCCATGAGAACCCCACTAGAACCCTTTATCTGATCTGTGCAGTGACTCTGCCAGGAAAACCTTCAACACCAATGCCCCCACCCCTCTTATGCTCAAGGTCTGGCTCAAGTCCACTTCCCCTGATGACCTGCCTGCCCAAGTTCTTGAACTTCTTTCTCTGAAGTCCTAAAGCACTTTCTAGACCTCTTATATATTCTATCTCACTTACATATTCATTCACCTACTCCAAAATCCTAACTGAGCAGGTGAAGAGTACTACGTTAGTACTTATTCACTACACTATAATGTTAAACATGATTTGACCAAACTAATAGTTCCTTAAAGTCAAAGATCACTTCCATGCTAATATCTGTTGACTGATAAAGGGTTCAACCATCCATTAAATGTAGATTGTTTATGGATTTCTTTTTAAGAACAGAATATACTGACAAGAGAATTTGATCTAAATCATACCTTTAAATCAATAGTATATACATTTCTTCCTTTCAGGAAGTGTTACTGCACATGCAAAAATAAGGGCAGTGTCGAGACACTGGCATCAACAAACTGTCACATATTAAAAGTTGGAAACCAAGATACTGCAACTCCCTTCAGTTCTTGTAACTCAAGTCAAAGAAACAAGCACAGCTTGTTACTGTGAACTCTCCCTACAATGTTAGGTCTAAATGAGCCTTAAAGAGCTATCTAAAAATAAACAGGAGGGCCAGATTCTGGGAGAAAAATACATAGAACATATAGACAAATCTGCTTCCTTAAACTGGCTGTTTAGTTTGGGCTATGCTATTTCCTGCTTAAATTGGTTTCCTGCAATTTGTTAAGGATGCCAAATACTTGGTGATCTCAGTGATATACTTAAAAAAAAAATCAGCAAATCTTTCTTATTTTTCCCAATGACAAGAAATGTACAGAGAAACGTGCACATTGAGGATAAAAATAAAAGTGAGTTCATTTGTCTTTTTTCCCAGATTCATCATTTTCATCTGGTTGCTAGCGGTTTAGGTAACCAACAAATAGCCTCCTAATAACATTCCTGCCTGATTTTTCATATTGACTTGGGGACACAGTTTCTTCAGCAATAAGCAGGACCAAACATGAGAGGTCTGACCTCACTATAAGCCAGAAAAACTAAAGGATCAAAGTGGAAAAGAAAAAAAAATCAGTATCCAACACTGATTTTTAAAATCAAAAAATGCAAGATGTTAATGAAAAGGTAAGTTTATAACTGCACAAGGTATCCCTTTATGTCAGCCTAATAAAAAAAAAAAATTCCCTGATATAAAAGCAAACCAGCTACATCAGCGTCCACGTGGTAGGAGCTCCCAAGAATTGCTACCACCAGTGCCTGTGTCCCCAGCGTGAACCGCAGTCACCCCCCGCTCCCACCTCTCCAGGACACCCTCCAAGACCAGCAGACCCAACCAACTCCGTGAAGATGAGCTAAAAGACCTTAATGAAGACAGCAGCCATCATTTAAAACATTAATTATCATTTTTTTGGTGTTTTTCTCCCCAGATCAATAATAAGCTCCAGAAGAAATTGTGCCTGTCTTAATCATCACTGTATATCCTCAGCAGTAATAGAGGGTTGAGCGCATATTAAATGCTTATATTAAGAAATAATACAGACAGCAACAGTCAGCGCTACCCACCACCAGTCCCTCCCATCAGGAAACTTGCACAAGCCTCTTAGATAGCCTCATCCACCAGAGGGCAGACATCAGAAGCAAGAAGAACTACAATCCTGCAGCCTGTGGAACAAACACCACATTCACAGAAAGACAGACAAGATGAAAAGGCAGAGGGCTATGTACCAGATGAAGGAACAAGATAAAACCCCAGAAAAACAACTAAATGAAGTGGAGATAGGCAACCTTCCAGAAAAACAATTCAGAATAATGATAGTGAAGATGATCCAGGACCTCGGAAAAAGAATGGAGGCAAAGATCGAGAATATGCAAGAAATGTTTAACAAAGACCTAGAAGAATTAAAGAACAAACAAACACAGATGAACAATACAATAACTGAAATGAAAACTACACTAGAAGGAATCAACAGCAGAATAACTGAGGCAGAGAAAGGATAAGTGACCTGGAAGACAGAATGGTGGAATTCACTGCTGCTGAACAGAATAAAGAAAGAAGAATGAAAACAAATGAAGACAGCCAAGAGACCTCTGGGACAACATTAAACGCAACAACATTCACATTATAGGGGTCCCAGAAGGAGAAGAGAGAGAGAACGGACCAGAGAAAATATTTGAAGAGATTACAGTCAAAACCTTCCCTAACACGGGAAAGGAAATAGCCACCGAAGTCCAGGAAGTGCAGAGAGTCCCATACAGGATAAACCCAAGGAGAAACACGCCGAGACACATAGTAATCAAATTGGCAAAAATTAAAGACAAAGAAAAATTATTGAAAGCAGCAAGGGAAAAATGACAAATAACATACAAGGGAACTTCCATAAGGTTAACAGCTGATTTCTCAGCAGAAACTCTACAAGCCAGAAGGGAGAGGCATGATATATTTAAAGTGATGAAAAGGAAGAACCTACAACTACGATTACTCTACCAAGCAAGGATCTCATTCAGATTCAATGCAGAAATCAAAACCTTTACAGACACGCAAAAGCTAAGAGAATTCAGCACCACCAAACCAGCTCTACAACAAATGCTAAAGGAACTTCTCTAAGTGGGAAACACAAGAGATGAAAAGGATCTACAAAAACAAACCCAAAACAATTAAGAAAATGGTCACAGGAACATACATATCAATAATTACCTTGAACGTGAATGGATTAAATGCTCCAACCAAAAGACACAGGCTTGCTGAATGGATACAAAAACAGGACCCATATATATGCTTTCTACAAGAAACCCACTCCAGACCCAGGGACACATACAGACTGAAAGTGAGGGGATGGAAAAAGATATTCCATGCAAATGGAAATCAAAAGAAAGCTGGAGTAGCTATACTCATATCACATAAAATAGACTTTAAAATAAAGAATGTTACAAGAGACAAGGAAGGACACTACATAATGATCAAGGGATCAATCCAAGAAGAAGATATAACAATTATAAATATATATGCACCCAACATAGGAGCACTTCAATACATAAGGCAACTGCTAACAGCTATAAAAGAGGAAATCGACAGTAACACAATAGTAGTGGGGGACTTTAACACCTCACTTACACCAATGGACAGATCATCCAAAATGAAAATAAATAAGGAAACAGAAGTTTTAAATGACACAATAGATCACATAGATTTAATTGATATTTATAGGACATTCCATCCAAAAACAGCAGATTACACTTTCTTCTCAAGTGCGCACGGAACATTCTCCAGGATAGATCACATCTTGGGTCACAAATCAAGCCTCAGTAAATTTAAGAAAACTGAAATCATATCAAGCATCTTTTCTGACCACAACGCTATGAGATTAGAAATGAATTACGGGGAAAAATACGTAAAAAACACAAACACACGGAGGCTAAACAATACGTTACTAAATACCCAAGAGATCACTGAAGAAATCAAAGAGGAAATCAAAAAATACTTAGAGGGCTTCCCTGGTGGCTCAGTGGTTGAGGGTCCGCCTGCCAATGCAGGGGATGCGGGTTCGTGCCCCGGTCCGGGAGGATCCCACATGCTGCAGAGCAGCTGGGCCCGTGAGCCATGGCTGCTGAGCCTGCGCATCCAGAGCCAGTGCTCCACAACAGGAGAGGCCACAACAGTGAGAGGCCCGCGTACCGGAAAAAAATAAATAAATAAAATACTTAGAGACAAATGACAATGAAAACACGATGATCCAACACCTATGGGATGCAGCAAAAGCAGTTCTAAGAGGGAAGTTTATAGCTATACCAGCCTACCTCAAGAAACAAGAAAAAATCTCAAATAAACAATCTAACCTTACATCTAAAGGAACTACAGAAAGAACAAACAAAACCCAAAGTTAGCAGCAGGAAAGAAATCATAAAGATCAGAGCAGAAATAAATGAAATAGAAACAAAGAAAGCAATAGCAAAGATCAATAAAACTAAAAGCTGGTTCTTTGAGAAGATAAACAAAATTGATAAACCATCAGCCAGACTCATCAAGAAAAACAGGGAGAGGACTCAAATCAATAAAATTAGAAATGAAAAAGGAGAAGTTACAGCAGACTCCGCAGAAATACAAAGCATCCTAAGAGACTACTACAAGCAACTCTGTGCCAATAAAATGGACAACCTAGAAGAAATGGACAAATTCTTAGAAAGCTATAACCTTCCAAGACTGAACCATGAAGAAATAGAAAATATGAACAGACCAATCACAAGTAATGAAATTGAAACTGTGATTAAAGATCTTCCAACAGAAGTCCAGGACCAGATGGCTTCACAGGTGAATTCTATCAAACATTTAGAGAAGAGCTAACACCTATCCCTCTCAAACTCTTCCAAAAAACTGCAGAGGGAGGAACACTCCCAAACTCATTCTACAAGGCCACCATTACCCTGGTACCAAAACCAGACAAAGATACTACAAAAAAAGAAAACTACAGACCAATATCACTGATGAACATAGATGCAAAAATCCTCCACAAAACACTAGCAAACAGAGTCCAACAGCACATTAAAAGGATCATACACCATAATAAAGTGGGGTTTATTCCAGGAATGCAAGGATTCTTCAATATATGCAAATCAATTAATGTGACACAAAATATTAACAAACTGAAGGATAAAAACCATATGATAATCTCAATAGATGCAGAAAAAGCTTTTGACAAAATTCAACACCAATTTATGGTAAAAACCCTCCAGTAGTAAGCATGAACAGAACTTACCTCAACATAATAAAGGCCATATATGACAAACCCACAGCCCACATCGTTTTCAATGGTGAAAAACTGAAATCATTTCCACTAAGATCAGGAACAAGACAAGGTTGCCCACTCTCAACACTGTTATTCAACATAGTTTTGGAACTTTTAGCCACAGCAATCAGAGAAGAGAAAGAAAAGGAATCAAAATCAGAAAGGTAAAACTGTCACTGCATACAGATGACATAATACTATACATACAGAATCCTAAAGATGCTACCAGAAAACTACTAGAGCTAATCAATGAATTTTGTAAAGCTGCAGGATACAAAATTAATGCACAGAAATCTCTTGCATTCCTACACACTAGTCATGAAAAATCTGAAAGAGAAATTAAGGAAACACCCCCATTTACCACTGTAACAAAGAGAATAAAATACCTAGGAATAAACCTACCTAGGGAGACAAAAGACCTGTATGCAGAAAACTATAAGACACTGATGAAAGAAATTAATGATACCAACAGATGGAGAGATATACCATGTTCTTGGATTGGCAGAATCTATACTGCTAAAATGGCTATACTACCCAAAGCAATCTACAGATTCAATGCAATCCCTATCAAATTACCAATGGCATTTTTTATGGAACTAGAACAAAAAATCTTAAAATTTGTATGGAGACACAAAAGACCCCGAATAGCCAAAGCAATCTTGAGGGAAAAAGACAGAGCTGCAGGAATGAGACTCCCTGACTTCAGACTATACTACAAAGCTACAGTAATCAAGACAATATGGTACTGACACAAAAACAGAATCATAGATCAATGGAACAAGACAGAAAGCTCAGAGATTAACCCACGCACCTATGGTCAACTAATCTATGACAAGGGAGGCAAGGGTATACAATGGAGAAAAGACAGTCTCTTCAATAAGTGGTGCTGGGAAAACTGGACAGCTACATGTAAAAGAATTAAATTAGAACACTCCTTAACACCATACACAAAAATAAACTCAAAATGGATTAGAGACCTAAATGTAAGATCACACACTATAAAACCGTTAGAGGAAAACATAGGAAGAACACTCTTTGACATAAACCACAGCAAGATCTTTTCTGATTCAACTCCTAGAGTAATGGAAATAAAAACAAAGATAAACAAATGGCACCTAATGAAACTTAAAAGCTTCTGCACAGCAAAGGAAACCATAAACAAGACCAAAAGACAACCCTCAGAATGGGAGAAAATATTTGCAAATGAATCAACAGAAAAAGGATTAATCTCCAAAATATATAAACAGCTCATGCAGCTCAATATTAAAAAAACAAACACCCTAATCCAAAAATGGGCAGAAGACCTAAATAGACATTTCTCCAAAGAAAACATACAGATGGCCAAGCAGCATATGAAAAGCTGCTCAACATCACTAATTTTTAGAGAAATGCAAATCAAAACTACAATGAGGTATCACCTCACACCAGTCGGAATGGGCATCATCAGAAAATCTACAAACAACAAATGCTGGAGAGGGTGTGGAGAAAAGGCAACCCTCCTGCACTGTTGGTGGGAATGTAAATTGTTACAGCCACTATGGAGAACAGGACAGAGGTTCCTTAAAAAACTAAAAATAGAATTACCATATGATCCAGCAATCCCACTACTGGGCATATACCCAGAGAAAACCACAATTCAAAAAGACACATGCACCCCAATGTTCATTGCAGCACTATTTACAATAGCCAGGTCATGGAAGCAACCTAAATGCCCATCGACAGACGAATGGATAAAGAAGATGTGGTACATATACACAATGGAATATTACTCAGCCATAAAAAGGAACAAAGTTGGGTCATTTGTTGAGACGTGTATGGATCTAGAGACTGTCATACAGAGTGAAGTAAGTCAGAAAGAGAAAAACAAATATCGTATATTAGCGCATATATGTGGAATCTAGAAAAATGGTACAGATGAATCAGTTCGCAGGGCAGAAATTGAAACACGGGTGTAGAGAACAAACGTATGGACACCAAGGGGGGAAAGCCGTGGGGAGATGGGGGTGGTGGTGTGATGAATTGGGCGATTGGGATGGACATGTATACACTGATGTGTATAAAACTGATGACTAATAAGAACCTGCAGTATAAAAAAAACAAACAAATAAGAAAAACAACTAATACTAAACTTTCTTTGGGTTATTTATATAGAAATATGTTAATATAAATGTTTCAGACATTACATGAAATTTCTAAAAATCTTATAAGTTCTGGTATAATATTATAAATCATAATTCTAGTTATTTCTTTAAAATGTATATCTCAGAAATAACTAAATTTCCTTGTCAATTGCATTATTATGAACTTTCATCAAATCTTTAACTGTGGTCATTTTTAAGTCTTTTGTCATTTACAGACAGTTCTGGGTGCACTCTGATGCTTTCGCAAAAATGTTCCTATAAAAGGGTTTCATCTTCAAGGAATTCATGGAAAAGACTCTGACAAGTACAGGTTTCTGGTAATTGACTATACTGCTGAACTAAATAAATAAGCATTTTCAGAACTCTAATGGAAAACTGATGAATTCATAAAAGTGCTAACAGAAGATCAAGATAAAAAAAAATTAATTACATGGGACTGAGTGAACTGATGAGGATGATTATAATTTTTGTGACTTTCTGTTTGAATAAAAAAAGAAAATCCCACAAGGACTCAGAGGCAAAAAATATACAAATCAATTTTCACTGCAAAGTAAAGGAGCTGTTACAGTGGAGGATTACTGGACTGAATGTCAATATTATGACACAGTATGAGTGTGTTTCATGTTTGGTAATTGCAATCATTGTTGTTTTTGTGTGGTCATCCATTTACAATGCTTGGTGTCAGTTTATTTATCTCTTGTAAAAATAAAAATATATTTTTTAAAAAAAGCAAACCAATCAAAGAATTTGAGGCAGCAAGGATACAATTAAGTTCTTTAGAGCGCATTCATTTATTAAAGTGGCATTACAATATGCTCTGTGTCACACAGTATATTATTTTGCCTAAACAGCTTTACATGCAAATACTTACTGCAGTGAGTCACTGATCTGGTTCAAGGTTGGGCAAAAAATAGTTTCAGTAAAGTCTTTAAAGGAAATCACTTTCTTACAGCATAAATTATGTTCTCGAAACTATATATATGACAAAACTTAGTTCTTATACACAGAAATACTAGTGCTCTCAGTCCATCAACTCTGCCCTGTATTCACACATATGAATAGCCTAGGGGGCTGGTATGAATTAGAGTCCTGCAAGGAAGAGAGCATTTTAACAAATATTAAAAATTCAACTCACATTTAATATATCATTTACCTGACACTGAAAAATGTAGAAAAGGCTGGTGACATTTTTATCCATATTATTTTTGTAGACTTGAAAAATTATTTCATAACACATCTAAATTATAAATCTTAAGAAATCTATTATTGGGGCTTCCCTGGTGGCGCAGTGGTTGAGAGTCCGCCTGCCGATGCAGGGGACACGGGTTCATGCCCCGGTGCCGCGGAGCGGCTGGGCCCGTGAGCCATGGCCAATGAGCCTGCGCGTCCGGAGCCGGTGCTCCACAACGAGAGAGGCCACAACAGTGAGAGGCCCGCGTACCGGAAAAAAAAAAAAAAAAAATGAAATCTATTATTGGATACTACTAAAACCCCAAACGCAGAAGAGAACATTAACTTTGAGGCTGTGTACTTCTAGAAACATATTCTTTAAATTTTAAGAAGAATAAATCTGTTAATTTGCGCAATCATTGTCTAACTGCATTCTGAACCTAAAGGCAAGATCACTTCAAAATAGTATGTCAAATATTAGTTCTTTTCTTAGGTTGGGCTGGAATGGGTAATGGAAATATTCTCAAAGAGCCTGAGCTATTAGCCTTGTTGAGCTTTTTTCACATCAAAGTGCAGACAGAAAAAGCAAGTATTTGTATGGCATATGAGGGTACACATGTGTTCACCAGCTACCCTGAATCTAAGAAATCAATTCCTCCAATACACTCATAACACACAGGTTAGGAAGCTGTGCTGAAGACTGAGGTGAAGACAGTAGTCCTCAGGGAACTATTTCCTGGCATCCATTTACCCACAATCCTGGAGGAGCTGGGATGTGGAAAAGGCAGGAAGCTAGATTCACAAACACACAGAGCTGTCTAGCTCCACAACCTCAGTCACCTGATGAAGCTCACAAGGCCAAGCATTGATAAAATCTAGACTAAAGCTGTGCAAGAGAACTTTCTGCAATGATGAAAATGTCCTATACTGCACTGTCCAATATGGCAGCCACTAGCCACAGGTGGTTACTGAGCACTGAAGGGTGACTAGTGTGACACAAGAGACAAAATTTTTATTCTATTTCATTTTAATTAATTTTAATTTAAATATTAATAGCCACATGTGACTAATGGCTACCATTTAGAGAGTGTACTTCTAGCCTGACCAAGAAAACACAAGGTGGCATTCAAAGAGTCTTCAGTGCCCAGGCTGGTCATGGACCAAAGAGTTCATCAGTCACGTCAAATCGAGAAATGGGAAGGGATGGATCCCTCAGCATAGGCAGAACTTATCTCAACGTCAGTGTCACACTCTGCAGGCCACACCATGAGCATTTATAGAAAGCCTCCCCACCCACACCCACTCTTTCAAAGTATCCTTTTAAGAAACCAACCCAAGAAGAAAAACACTTCCTCTCCTTCAACTCACTGTTGTATAAGAGCAAATATGGGAGAAAGCTAGAAGAACCAACAATCACTTACAGAAAGGTGCTTTCCTAAACTCAAGCAGAACATCACTAAAAAGCAGCTCTTTCCCTACAACTAGTTTCTGTCACATCCTTTCTACAAATGAAGCAAGATGTCATTCAAATGATAATAAAACAGAGTGGTTTACTGCATTTGCTCTGGAGTCAAACAGACTTGAATTCAAGTATCACATCCACTGCTCACCAGCTGTGTGACTTTGGGCAAGATAATTAATCACTTCAAGTCTCAATTTTCTTCCATGTAAAATGGCTTAATACAGTACCTTCTTCACAGGATTATACAGATTACACAAACTAAACATAAAGGATTTAACAGAGTACCTGGCACGTAATAAACATTACTTAAATGTTATTTATTACTATTCCATCATTAGTTAACCATCACCATCCTATCTCCTTAACATAGTAGGTAGAAAAGAAATCTACCTAGGGACTTCCCTGGTGGTCCAGTGGTAAGGAATCTGCCTTCCAACGCAGGGGATGCAGGTTCAATCCCTGGTCGAACCCATTAAGATCCCACATGTCGTGGGGGAACTAAGCCCACAAGCCACAACTACTGAGCCTGCATGCCTCAACTAGAGAGGCTGCATGCCACAAACTACAGAGCCCACACACTCTGGAGCCAGCGTGCCACAACTAGAGAGAAGCCCGTGCACCACAACGAAAGATCCCGCATGCCTCAATGAAGAGCCCACATGCTGCAACTAAGACCCGACGCAGCAAGAACACAATAAATAATTTTTTTAAAAAAAAGGAAAAGAAGAAATCTACCTAGAACAAAGCATATTTTAGATCAAATTCCAATTTTTAAAATATCCATATGTCAAAAGATAATGTTGGAAAAGCAAAAAGGGACAAGTCATGGTGTATCTCAGAAGCCAAGAAAAGCAATTCAAATTATATTCTCAGTACCATGGAGATCTACCACTAGGATATGATACGAGCTGATGTATTTTTTTAAAGATTGCTGAGGCCTCTCTGTGCTTGGCAGAGCATAGAGGGAGGACAAGAATGGAAGTAGGGAGCCAGTTAAGAGGCTTCAGCAAAAGACAAGGTAAGAGATGGTGGTTACCTCGACTGGAGCTGCAGCAGTAAAGATAGACAAGCAAAGAACATATCCAAACGTATTTTGGAGATGGAGCTGACAAGACTGGCTAATGGTCTAATATGAGAATTAAGAAAGGGACTTTCCTGGTGGTGCAGTGGTTAAGAATCCACCTGCCAATGCAGGGGACACGGGTTCGAGCCCTGGCCTGGGAAGATCCCACGTGCCGCGAGCAACTAAGCCCACGTGCCACAACTACTGAGCCTGTGCTCTAGAGCCTGTAAGCCACAACTACTGAGCCGACATGCCACAACTACTGAAGCGCATGCCTAGAGTCCCTGCTCCGAGACAAGAGAAGCCACCACAATGAGAAGTCCATGCACCACAATGAAGAGTAGCCCCCTCTCGCCGCAACTAGAGAAAGCCCACACGCAGCAACGAAGACCCAACGCAGCCAAAAATAAAAAATAAATAAAATTTTTAAAAGATATGTAATCCCGATTATAAAAAAATAAAATCAAATAATTTTTTAAAAAAATTAAGAAAAAAAGAGGAAACAAGGATGAATCCCAGTGCCATTTACCGGGAAAGATAAAGAGGAGAAGCAACTCTGAAGAAGAATAAAAAGCTTTGTCTTGGATCTGCTAAGTTGAAGAATTTTAAGTGGAGATGTGAAGTAGACAATTGTCGGAGTCAAGTTTCAAGGAGAGGTCAGGGCTAGAGATACAATTTTGGGCATCTACACAATGATTCAAAAGGCATACAATTTGATGACATTAGTGGAAATCAGCAAAGAAGACTAGACTGAGGATGCAAGTAAGGTAGAAGGAAAACCAAGAGTGTGGCTCAGAAGCCAAAAATAGGGTTTCCAGCAGAGGGGGTGGTCACTTTCTATCTAACCTTAATGAACGATGAACACTTCTTAATGCTAAACAAAAAGTTTGCAAAGGACAAGAACTATTTCTTATTCATTTGGCACCTTCTGCTCTACACACATCAGAAGTTCAACTCATGGTTACTGACATAATGATTAGTAAGAGGGTCACAAATGCCCCCAAGTGAATGGCATTTGGGCAACATCTCATCTTTCTCAAGGTATTTCAGTCTGTAGCCAGATTTACCACACAATACCCCTTTCTAATAAATAATGAAAATTCTCGTTTAGTCCAAGTTTAATCATCTCAACTATTTTCTCATTGCCATTTCACCAAACAACAGCATGTCCATCCATCAAATTTAGCAGCAATAAGAACAGTGCCAGACACATAGCAGGTGCTCAATAAATATTAGTTGGATGAATAAATGGACAGGGTAAGAGAGAGAAAAGGAAAGAGAAACAGTCTCTTATCCTACAGGATAAGAGAGATAAAATGGGACAATAATTCTCTATGGATTTCATTTAACATCATATTTTCCTCAATAATTAAGACTATGAAGGAATAAACTTAATAAACTTAAAGAAATCTATTAAGATAGTAAAATCATCAGAGATTTTCATCTGGAAACAATAAATCAGTATTTTCTAAGTTCAATTTTTTTTAATAAATATTTACTCCCAAACCTCTCATACCCCTATAAGTAATTCATTTTACACAAAAAGATATGAAATAACCTTCCAAAGCCTAACAGAGGATTCAGGAGCTGGAAGAGAAAAAACATTCCCAAAGACTGTTTGAAAGTAGATTCATTCCACTTTTAGTTCAAAGAATTTTAAAAGAAACCCTGGTACTAACCAATACAGTCGGCCTTCCATATCTGCAGGTTTCGCATCCACAGATTCCACCAACCACAGGTTGAAAATATTCAGGAAAAAAAAAAATTCCGGAAAATCCCAAAAAGCAAAACTTGAATTTGTCATGCAGGCAATTATTTACTTGGCATTTACAGTGTTATTAGGTATCATAAATAATCTAGAGATGATTTAAAGTATATGGGAGGATGTGCATAGGTTATAAGCAAGTACTACCCATTTTACATAAAGGACTTGCACATCCATGGATTTTGGTATCCAAGAGGGTCCTGGAACCAATACCCATGGATACCAAAGGAAGACTATTCCCCCAAAAAAAGTCGAACATCCAAAAAACAAATGACAGAAGTGCAGAAGAACTTGACTATTGAGTGAACTTTACCACTTATAATTTTTCTGCTAAGAACTCAGAAATTAAAATTCTGAAATACCTGAGGCACCGTAAGCACCAGAATACCTCTGAGACTTCGGACCAGATGGAGAGGTTTCCTTCATACGATCAATCACATTTTCCGAAAGCTGAAAAAGCAACGTCAAAATAAAATCAATTATAAAAGAACAAGAAAGAAAACAGTACAGTAGCATCCAAGTAATTCAGCCATCCATATCAGTATGTATAACAAATGCCCTGAAGAAATTAGACTAAATCTAATAGCTATAACACTAAAAGCAAGTAAGAACAATTTTAAGATTTCAAGATGCACCCCACAGCACTACTTCATTTCTTCTAATGCACTGCTAATTGCTCATTATAAATGACTCTTTTCCTCATTTTATACTGTGCACTAAATTGTAATTTCTGAGAAAATGTAAGCCATCAGAACTCCTTCGACTTTCCTCCCCTGTCCTACAAATTAAGCTTGCAGCAGGCCTTAGCTCCTTCTTTCCCTCCAGCCCCCAAATGAAATGGTGTCCCTCCCTCCCTCCCTCCCTCCCGTTCAAGGCTAACCACAAACAATCCCTCTTTCAACAGATTTCATTATGCACCAACTGTGTGCCAGCCAACTATGGGTGGCTGAAGTCATCAAGGTGCTTAAAGTCAAGAAGAAACAGACAATCATCATGCATTTAAATATAATACAAAGGATGTTACTTAATGCAGTTGGCCTGTAATGGAAGGGCTGACAGCACAATGGGCAGATGGGCAGGGCATCTAGACAGGCTGTGGGAGTGGGGTTGAGCCGGGGGCTGAGAAGGATGAAGAGTACTTAGAGAGAGAAGGAGTAGGATAAGAGTACTCTAAGAAGAGAGTACTGCATGAAGCTGTAGTTAAGCAGCAGGGCTTATCAGCATAGCAAGGGGAAATATCAAGCAGGCAGTTGGCAACAGGGCAGGGGCTCTGAGGAACACTCAGGCTAGGAGATTTGAGAGTCATCAGCCCACAACACCCCCCACCCCGCAACTTATCAGATCATCCTTTTTTATTTTCTTCACAGCACTTACCACTATCTGATTCTTTCTTGTTTATTGCCTGCCTTTCTCACTAGAAAGAAAGCTCCAGGAAAGCATGGATTTGGCTGTCCTGTCTAGTATTATATCCCCAGAGCCTCAATAAGCCTGGTTAAATGAGTGAGTGGTTAAATAAATGAATCTATATGAATGAATAAAAGAATGGCTGAAGCAGGAAGCTGAGGAGGGGGCTTAGTGAAAGGGAAGGTGAAGAGGGAAATAAGATTCTAGATTTTGAAGACTCTTAGTAAATCCTTCAAGTTAGGGAGTTGAACTAGATCCTGAGGACGGCTGGGCACTACTGAAGGATTTTAAGCAGGGTAATGACAGAATCAGACTTGCATTTTAGAAAGATCACTCTAGCTACAGTGTGGAGAACAGACTGGAGGGGGACAAGAAAAGAAGAGGACCCCTGAAGGACGCTGAAGGGCCAATTAAGAAGCTATTAAGCATATGTCCACACAAAGATTTGCCTGGGAATGTGCAGAGCAGCATTACTCATAATAGCAAACAAATACCCATATTCCAGTGAATGGATAAACAAAACATATATCCATACAATGGACTACAATTCATCAATAAAAAGAACTGAAGTTCTGATAGATGCTTCTATATGGATAGACCCAAAAAACAACTAAGTAAAGGAAGCCAGACACAGAAGGCCACATATTGTATAATTCTATTTACATGAAATGCCCAGAAAAGGTAACTCTATACAGACAGAAAATAGATAAGTGGTTGTCTAAGGCTAGGATAAGAATGGAGATTAACTAGAAATGGACATGAAGACTTTATTGGGATGATGAAAATGTTCTAGAACTGGACTGTGGTGATGGTTGCACAATTTTGCAAATTTATTAGAAAGCGTTGTACACAGAAAACAGGTGAATTTTATATGTAAATTACACCACAATAAAGTTGTTTTTAGAAAATAAAAAACACGTTCCAGGGAGAACACATTCAAAAGATATTCAGGATTCAAAATGGCTAACCTTCACTGAGTGCTTATTATGTGCCAGGCACTTACACTAAACTAAGCACTTGACCCACTTAATCCTTCACAATCCTGAGATACTTTTATTACCTCCATTGTATAGGTGAGGAAACTGAAGGCAAAGCCAGATTAAATAATTTGCACTGGACCTTACAAGTTGTCAGCAATGCAGCCCGGATTCAAACCCAGGAAGTCTGAGTGTCAAGGTCACAGTCAGCTCTCTCCTTCACTGCCAGATTCATTGTCTGACTAGATGAGGGCGAAGCAGAAATCATCAAGAAGGTTTCCAGGTCAAGTAATGGGGTGATCCACCTCCCACATCCTTAAGAACCTTCTTCCAGTTTCCACTTCCTTAACACACCACTATCTGGCTTGTAACCCAATACAGCAGAGAAAGTGTTCCAGTAAAAGTCACCACTGATCAAATAAATAACCTTCTATATTTATGTTTCTATAAATAAATCTTCTTTATTTATACTTATAAAGCACCTAATTTATATGACTTCCCTTTGCTCACTCCCCTCTTCCGAAAACCCCTCCCCTGCTTTTCCAACATCCCTTCCTGCTTGTCCTAGGACTCTGGCTGAGTGTTCTCTCTTCTGCAGGCTTCCCCTCCCCTTGAATGCTAGAGGTCCCCACATTCTGTTCCTTGCCTTGATTTTCTTGTCACTCTACATGATCTTGTTGGTACTCTCATTCACTCCCTTGATTTTTTAACTGCTGTTGATTAATGAATGAATTCTAAACCATTATCTCCAGCCCAAGAGCTGTATCCCGAAAGCCAGACCTAAACACTTAATTGCCTAATGGACACCTCCCCTGGGACAGACCACAAGCACCTCAAACCCAACACGTCGCAAGCTGAATTCACGTTTGCCAAAAATCCCTTCTTCCTCTTGCTTTCCTTATCTCATTAATGACACCACCTCCATCCAGCTTCTAAATCAAAACATAGGACTTCTTGATTCTTCTCTCTCTTATTCTCTTAGCCATGACTTCCTCAACTCCTGGAAGTTTAACAAATTCATCATCTCTTCTCGCATCCCATTTCCCCTGCCCTAATTCATGGCACCATCAATATTCCTCCTAAAATGCAAATCTGATTATGGTAATTCCCGTTTCAAATCCTTCAATAGCTACCTCTGTTGATAAGAAAGTCCTGATTCTTCTGTGTGGCGTTCAAGACTTCCTCTTCATTTGGTTATGGCCTAACTCTCCGACCTCAGCTTCCATAGCTATTCCCCCAAGACCTCATACCCTGTTCTCCACCCACACTGGCTACTTGTTGCCATCTCTTTGCCTTTATACATGGCTACATTGCCTTCTCCCTGGGCCCCTTGGGAGAGAACTGCCTTTCAAAATTCAGTTCAAACATCCTAAAGCCATTTCATTCCAATTCTGCTTACCCAACGCTACCCTTCTTGTGCCCCACAGGTACCTTGCACAAATTTCCAGTGCAGTGCTCCAGTGACAGAACAAGCAACTGCCTTTCTGCAAAACTGTGAGCTCCTGTATTAGTCATTCAACAAGGTTTACTAGGCCAAGCACTAATTGAGGCCCTTGTGAGACATCAGTGAACAAAACAGTTTGTACCTGAACTGTTACTTACATCTCATGACCCAAACCAGAATGGAGGTGAGACAGTAAAGGGAAAGTCCACAGCTCAAAAGTTGTGACCTTTTAAGGAAAAACCATGACTCCTTTCTTGGAAGAGAAGTGGAAGTTAGGAAGGAGAGTGCCAAGGGACTTTGCTTTTCTAACAACTGACAGCCACTGAGACTGTTGCTGCAACTCATCTACAAAGCTGAGCTACATCTTAGGAAAAACCCCTTAAGACTGACTCCAATCCTCTCAATTCACAAGTGAGAAAAAAGAGGTCCTGAGTAACATCCAGCTACTGGCAGCAACAGGACAGCAACCAGTAACCCCCATTCTCTAGTCCAGTGCCTTCTCCACTATTAAATAATACACTCCTTAATCACACACAATAAAGTAAAAATGTATCACTTCCTCTTAAAGAAATAAAATGAGCCTTATTAAGTTTTAGAATCTTAAAACTATTTTAACTGATATATAATTTATATAAAGTTTACTCAATATATAAGGTAATATACTGCATAATATACATTTAATGTACCATGTTAACATAGTATGCTGTAATGTAAATATGTATTTTATATTACATATGATATATACTATGTATTATATCATATAATACATGTTATATATGTAATATAATTTACGTGTTTAAAGCTAATATATATAAAGCTAATTTGACATATATAATTTCATGTTACAAGAAGCTGGCCCAGAATAGAGGAAGAAGCACTGGTCACCTACTAGCTATATAACCCTCAGTGGGCCTCACTTTCCTCATCTGAAAACAGTGAAAATAACACCTACCACTGGAGTTACAGCGGAAGGATTCCAAGATGCACTGCAGACTACAACATGCTACACAAATGCCTGGCAGAGTTATTACTAACACAACTCCAGCCATTAGGACTTCAACAGGTCATTCATCTCGGTTCACGTTCATCAGCTCCGCCCAAGTTTGTAATGAGCTCCTTCTCTATGTGGTGTATGAAGACAAGGCCTACAGCTATTGCCAGAAGCAGCTGCATTAAGTCCTGGTCGGAGTATATATGGTGCCCGTTTATCCCTCTCTACGCTCTTTGCATAGTAAAAGTACAAGTCTCTTTCAATATAAACATTAATTATTTCTTATTTCATTGTTAACTTTTTATTTGTCTGGCTTATCTGATGCTTCAAAACTTGTACTTAATGTCAATCAATTCAAAACATTTCCCAATAAGGTCTTTAGTTATACCTCAGTAAATTGATAAGCATGTCATCGAAGGGAACACAACTCATTTTTTAAGTTGATAAACACGTTGCAGAGTTGCCTTGAGAGTCAACCTCTCTTTTTTGTCCTTAGAATCGTTCACACATGTATCCTCAGGCCCTCCCAAAGGAGCACCCATGGAAGCCTGCAGTTGCATCTCTGCCTACTCAAGCAATCTACCCTCTCCCCAGTCCAGTCACAACTATGCTGACAGAAGGCAATAGCTGGGCTATACTTTCTATCTCAAGCTGATACTCACTGAACTGACCTCCCAGCTGCAGTAATAAGTTCAGGCCTGCACTCTCACCTGATCTCCTCTGTGAACTGGGGGACTCGCTTGTGAAGCAGCTGACAAGATTTAGGGATGCTGGCCTGGGTTATACACACAATATGCAGCTGGAGAACAACTCTTCTTTGTGATGCAACCTGACCCCAAAAGGGGTCAAAGGTAAAACATAAGCTTCTGCAAGAGCCAGACAAGCAGCCTCTGTATCAGCAGCAACTTCTTTAGGAAACATCTTTCCTTAAACAGGGTACGTCTTTCAGAAAATCTTTTTTCCTATTTAAAGATCTATACCTACTATACCTGGTTTCCAGACATCTCTGGAATCTCCACCAAGGCAAATACCAAGTGCAATTTACAGAAATTATTTGTAGCAAAGAAACACACATTAATGCTAGAATTATGCCCTGCGGTCCATGGATTCAGGAGTCTATGGATTAATTCCTCAATGGTATGCAAAATTTTCTTCTTATTGCATTATTCTGGGTAGAGTCCGTAGCCTACAGATTTACAAGTCTGTGAACTAAAAGTTAAGAACCACTGTTCTAATATAAGGGAGAACGAAAAGAAGAGGGCCTGCCAGCAGAGCTGAATTCAGTTCACTGACTTTGATTATCCACCCTATTCTCTACTGCTCCTGAAGACAAATTTAAGTAAATGGGACTTGCCAATTTCCAGTCTGTACTACACCCCATACCAACACGTGCCCCAGAGAAGAGGAAAAGGTTGTGTCATCTTCTATAGTCTTCCCAACCACCTTGGTTGGTCTTATCTAAAATCAGCACAAGTACACCACTCAACAACCCAGAATCTAGTATTTTCTCAGAAACAAGAGACTGCGTGAGATGGACAATGATAAAGTATTTCTACTTCCAAGGAACAGAGTAAAAGGAGGAAGAGAACTCCTTTTTAAGTTGCCCCTCTCCAAGAGGCTGAGACAGGAACCACATGAGACAGAAACAAATCAGACCCTCACCTCCATGATAGGGTGTCTTCAACTTCTTCCAGGTGTTTCTTATCAAACTGATTGAAGGACTCAGACCCACTTTTCTCACTTGGTCCTCTTTCCATGTAACACAGGTCATTTTCTTTTCACTACCATTTCAACACAAAGGCTTCAAAAACTGCCACTATTATTTGGAAGACATTACTCCCTAATACTTAAGGGGGACTATTCTATACTATCATATACACATGTATAATTTTTAGCTTATGTCTGTAGATTATCACTTGTGTTCTTTGCATTTGTTATTAGTGGAAAACATGAACTTCTACCGTCTGTATGAAAATCCTAGAAAGCTTATCATGGTAAATATATACGCAAGAGATTCATGGAACCTAAAGTGGAAAGGGACCAGTCAACTACTCCAACAACGTTCCTCAGGAGTCCCAACGACTGACTGGATTTGTAGCCTCTGTTAATGGACCCTCTCCAGGATCCTCAACCAAATCCCACATGAAATAACTTAGAGGCTCTCAACTGCTAATACTTCCCAAAGCACAGCTTGTGTTCCACCTCAGTATCCTTGCTACCATAACTGGCTCCTGTGAATTTCAGCTTGCGACTTCATGGCCAGTTGAAGAGATTAGTTTATGCCTGGAAAGCATGATAAATATTACTTTGAAAATGATATTCATCGAAGTTGACATTTGCTCTGGAAGAGTTCACTCACAGCTTTGATGTTTCAGATAAACTTGTGAAAGACTGATTGGAAGGCACACTTCCTAAGCAGGCACAGCAGGTGCTCAGAAACGTCCTATTAAGCACATGTAATATGAGTAATCGAAATGCTTGGTCTTTCCATCACAATAAATTTATTTTAGGCTTGGGAGAGGAGGGCAAGGCAAGAGGGTGGCCTTTCATCCAACCCATGAGTTCAAAGTTGGAATCAGGTGTAAGAATACAGGTTATTTTATGGAAGGGGGGAGGGGGAACTGTTGACTGCTGAGGATAAGGGGAAAGAGAAAACCAGGACCCAATAAACAACATGAAATTAACACCTGGTGAGAAGAAACTTTAAACTTAACATTGTAAGTCCTTTAATTGCTAACTGCTGAGGATCTCAGCAAGAAAAATCTGGAAAAATGTGATCTATTAATAAATGCAGCCTAGTTACTGAAAACCTTATGTTGTCTACTCAATATTACCCCTTGTATATTAAGATAAATGAAGATGAAATTACTACCCTTATCAGTGGAACACAAAATTGGTTTTCCATCAGCGACTGAGTCTGCTACATTGTTGGCACACTCTTTTTTTTTTAAATTAAAGCTTTATTGTTATGAAAAAAGGTAACCACAGGTGATATGGTCACAGTGGTCCAAAAGGAAATGCTCTAAACATAGAAGCAGGAGGCCTGGAAAAGTGGTGTACACAGAAGTAAGGGAAAAGTATAAAAGAAATAGGAGTTATTCTCTTCATGAGAAACTAACAAAAGGGGTCCAAAGAGGGCAAATTTGGTAAAGCCAAAAACCACCAGAGAGAAACACATGTAGTGTGTTTAGGTGTTACTGTTAAGGTGAACACATTTTCTTTTAATTTTTATTGTACTTGATTTATAATATTGTGTTAATTTCTGCTGTACAGCAAAGTGAATCAGTTACACATAAACATATATCCACTCTTTTTTTTTAGATTCTTTTCCCATATAGGCCATTACAGAGTATGAGTAGAGTTCCCTGTGCTATAAGCAGGTTCTTATTAGTTAGCTATTTTATATATAGTAGTGTGTATATGTGGCACACTCTTATTCTTACGAGTGATGGCATAAATGTTAGACAACTGGGCATATCTGGAATGTCTTCCTCAGCCAAGCTGAACTAACCTATCTGCAGTTCAACCCTGAAGTGTGGGCTTCATCAGCACTATGTTTCAACCACCTGAGCTAAAGACACTGGCTCACTCATGACACTGAGACTTCCCCTCAGGAGAAACAAAAGGACTGTTTCAAGCTGAGAAAAATACAAAGATCAGCTTAAAAACATCTAGGGCTTCCCTGGTGGCACAGTGGTTGAGAGTCTGCCTGCTGATGCAGGGGACACAGGTTCGTGCCCCGGTCCGGGAAGATCCCACGTGCCGCGGAGCGGCTGGGCCCGTGAGCCATGGCCGCTGGGCCTGCGCGTCCAGAGCCTGTGCTCCGCAACGGGAGAGGCCACAGCAGTGAGAGGCCCGAGTACCGCAAAAAAAAAAAAAAAAAAAAAACTTTCTGAGGTCAAATTGCTTTATTTACTAGGATCAGGCATCATACTTCCAAAAATGTGAGGCTCCAAATTCAGGTTCAGCAGAGAGTGTGTTATTGAAACTAGTGCTGGTATGCTGACACCCTAGAGAAAAATCAAGTTTTCAGTTAATGTATCAAGCATATTCAGGGAGCATTTAAAAATTCTCTCCAATGTCTTGGACAGAACAAAGTGTACTACTCCTAGTGGTACAAAAACTTGCAATCCTATCTCAAGGTCTATCAGGCTGGCAGACCCTAGTCTTGAAGCCACTGGGCCTAGTCCAAAACTCAGGCACAGCAGGCCACAGAGAAGGGGCCTGGAAAAGACAAGATGTCAAGTGAAAGAAAAGTGAAGGAGGGAGAACGAGAAGTCACCCGAGGCAGAGCCGAAAAGTATGTGTGTGTCGGGGGAATGGGTGCTGTCAGTGGGAGAGTACTAAACAACAGAGTAGATAAAGGGTTCCTTAAAAGGCCAGTTCATCCTGAGAGAGGCCTTGTGGGCAGTGCAAAAGCAGGCTTTGGATCCTGAACCCAGGAGAAAACAGACAAGCCCCATTTCACAGATGGGTACAGTGAGGAAGGGGTTTCAAATAAAGTCCCACAACTACTGAGCAATACAGTCTACACTGGACTGTGAGCCCTTGTAGGGTCTAAAGCAACCTGGCATCCGCCAGCCGCCCCAGCACAGTGCTCAGCACTTGGCCCACGACCAGCAAATATCTCTGAATGGATGTCCCACGTCTTGAAAAACTTCAAACTTCTTTGCAAAGAACTCAGCTTCAGGCCGGACAACACTGGGGGGCCGGATGGAGGAAACCAGGCTGAGCGGAACCCGGAAAGGCCAGGTCCGAGTCCGAGTACTGGCCCTCCGCCCGCCCACTGTCACTCACCCGGATGCCCTTCACCACGGTAATGTTCTCATTCTCGTCCGCCTCGAAAGTGACCCGGCGGGTGCTGGCCGTCCCGCCCATGGTTTCTGTTTCTGCGCCCGCAGACACCTAGCGCGGACCCACAAGCACCACAGGCCCCACGCGCACACAAGCGCGTGGACAGGCCCGGACTCTAGCTTTCCACAGGACGAGCAAGGCCACGACCCCAAGAAGCAAGGAGAAGCCGCCGGTCGTGAGCTCCCGCCTCCTCCGGTCACGCGCCACAACAAATATGCCTCCGATTGGTCGAGGATACGAATGGCCCGCCTCTCTTCGGGAGGGGCGCTAAGATTGGTTGGCGCGGACCCGGATGCTATGGCAACAAGTGGTTCCTGACAAGGTTCCCGGAGGCCACTGGGTGTATTGGGAATTGTAGTCTTGATCTGGTACGATGGGTGCTGGTACTTTCTCGTCCTTATACCGTGAGCGCCAGAGGAGCATCGCCTTCTGGGAGTTGTGCTCTTGACTGCAGAAACGGCATCTAACTGGGCAACTTTCAAGGAAGTTCATTCATCTGACAAAGCACGCTTTGAGGATAGTATTCTAGAAGTTTAGGCCAGCGAGTTAAAAGATGTAATCTCTTTCCTAAAGGAACTCACCGTTTAATGAGGGAGATGCACTCTCCCAATAGAGCCATTCCTAGATTCCTGTAAACAAATCCCCGAGGCAAAACGTAGCCTTTATTTTAGTCTTAGCCAGTAAAAAATACAAAAAAAAACAAACAAAAACCACCACTGCATTTGGCCTGTGGCTTTATTTCATGAACTATGTACTTTTTCTTTTTTGTAAAGTAAAATTTTAAATATGGTTTTCAAATCTGCATGTGAGAAAACAGAGAAAATTATTTATTAGCACCAAGCATGCAGAGCATTCACTTTTGTGTGTCTCCTTCCACCTCAGTTACATAAGCTAGTTAAACCATAATAAGAAGAGGCAGAGAAAAGTGATTGCCAGAGATGGTGTAAATTCGTGGAGGAATTAAAACTGCATCAGAAAAAGTTGAGTTTTATTTTGGAAAGTGTCTAGGTAGTATGTCACCTCTACAAGATACATAAATAATGTTTAAGTTGTCTACATGCACATTTAGAAATTATTTTTTGCTAAATATTCTGTGACATGTATAAATTTACCCATATGACCTTAGTCTTACAGAGGCATATGTAGTCTCTTTAGAAATAAGGTTAGTGATGGTATTATCTTCAGGTAGTCCATTTCAACATTAAAGGCAGCCAGCCACAACACAGCATGCATCCTCTTATTACAAAGGTATACATGAAAATGCAGTCACATTTTTTAGCTCCAGTTATGTGCTGATTTATTACTATAGAAATCTTTAGGGCAGAGACTATGTCTTTTTCACCTCTGTATCCCCGGTCAGTGGCAGAGTATTGAGTTTATTACATGTCATCATTTTGTTCTTTTCAACATATACATATCCAAATTGTACGATGCTACTTTGCAGTTTTGAGACTACATGTTACTTTGTACCTGTTCTCAAGTTGTATAATATGTTTCAACCTTCTTTCTATAGGAAACTAAAAATCCCAGGAATTATGTTTTTTATTTCTTTGGGACCTCTCCTCCACAAATATACCCTCCTAATTATACCCCAATATATAGCATGTATTGGAGGTTCTACATAAAACAGATGCACAATAAATTCTTACCAAAATAACGAATTACAAAGAAAGAGTTCCTTGGAGGGAGTAGAGAGATGAAGGAACAGCTAGTTACCTTGAATATACTTATCTACTTAAAATATTAAATGAGTTCTTTCAACCAAATAAAGATGATGTAGGCTAACCATGAGAAGGTAGTGATGAGAAGGTAGTACATAATACAGGAACATGTAAGTGGTCTTATCAGGCAATCTAAAAATACTTTAGATATACAATAAAGTATTTTTAACTGTAGTGGATTTTGAAAGTCCTCATCACAAGAAAAAAAAGGTGTAACTATGTATGGGGAACAGAACTTAGCTAGACTTACTGTGCTGATCATTTCACAATATAGACAAATATTATGTTGTACCCCTCAAAATAATATAATGTTGCATGTCAGTTATACCTCAATTTTTAAATTTTAAAAATTAAAATACTAGAATTCATAATCCATTCCAATCAACATTACAAAGAAACCCTCTGAATTTAAAAAAAAATCTTATCTTGGATAAACGCCTACTATAACCATAGTATTCTATCCATATTAATTACAAAGCCAGGCCATTCCTACAGCCCCTTCTAAAGAAAACTTCTTGAGGTACCCAGAACCTGTGGTCTCCCTTTCTCTCTGGTCACAGCTTATTAGTGATCATCTAACCCAAAGGCAGCGTATATTAGCCAGAGAATTATGAGCTAGAATGTGAAGCTTTGCCCAAACAAAAATCATAGCTAACACTTGAGACAATCAGATTCTCTGTATCTTTTTTCTTTCTTGCCTCTATTTAAACTTGAAAATTCAGAGCACAGAAAAAAATAGCAAAGAGAGAAGCTGTGATACTGAGTAAGACCATGAGGCAAACTAAAGATAGGTGGAAACAGAAATTGTAAGGAGAATTAAAGGTATCCATATTGGAAAATAAGTACAACTATCTCTATTTACAGATAATGACATTGTAAATAGAAAAGTCCCAAGAAATCCACTAAAGTCTATTGGAACTAATTTTTTAAAAGTTCAGCAAGGGGCTTCCCTGGTGGCGCAGTGGTTGAGAGTCCGCCTGCCAATGCAGGGGACACGGGTTCATGCCCTGGTCCAGGAAGATCCCACATGCCGTGGAGCGGCTAGGCCCATGAGCCATGGCTGCTGGGCCTGCACGTCCAGAGCCTGTGCTCTGCAACGGGAGAGGCCACAACACTGAGAGGCCCACGTACCGCAAAAAAAAAAAAAGGTTCAGCAAGATTGTAGGATAGAGGGGCAACATACAAGAATCAACTGTATTTCTATATACTAGCAATTAACAAGTCAAAATTAAGAAAACAATTTCATTTATACTAGCATAAAAAAACATCTCAAATGTTCATTAACTAATGACTGGATAAAGGAAATGTAGTGTATCCAGACAACAGAATATTATACAGCAATAAAAAGGACTGAAGTACTGGCATATGCTACAATATGCATGAACCTTAACAACATTATGCCAAGTGAAAGGACAGACACAAAAGACCACATACTGTATGATTCCATTTAAATGAACTGTCCAGAATAGGCAAATCTATAGAAAATGAAACCAATTGGACTTGTCAAAGGCAGGGAAGGGGTGAGATGGGGAGTGACTTCTGGTTGGTGCAAAGTTTCTTTTTTGGGGGGTGATAAAAATGTCCTTAGATTTTAGTGATGACTGTACAAATCCATAAATATAGTAACATTCATTAAATTGCACACTTAAAATGGATGAACTTTATAATATGTGAATTACATTATCAATAAAGCTGTTAAAGAATGTATAGCTATCCATGATAGAAATGTATTTATTATTCAACAAAGTCCAAAATGGGGGTGGAGGTTAAAGAAAAAGAAAGAAACTGTGGGAAGCTTCAAGGTGTTGAAAAATAAGCCAATCAAAAGAGAGACTAGAGTAAAACAGACCTTCAAGGGACCTCCCTGGCAGTCCAGTGTTTAAGACTCCAGCTTCCACTGCAGGGGTGTGGGTTTGATCTCTGGCCAGATAACTAAGATCCCACACGCCACTGGGTGTGACCAAAACGAACAAACAAGCAAAAAGAATTAGCTTAATGTCCTACAAGTAACAGAGTACTGTAGTGAAGACCCACAAGTCCAGAAGCTTCTAGGATTGCCTGGAATTCAGACAGGCCTTCCAACTGCAGTTTTTGTAATGGCTGGCTCAATCAAAACACCTAGTCTTCTTCAGGCCCAGCTGTTCCATGTTTCATAGGTTCTGGGGCATCTTACCAAGGAATCTTCCTAATCACATGAGCACTACTCAAATATCTATAATAATACAACATATTTTCTTCAGTCTCGGGCCATGAAACCAGCACTCTAAGTAAAAACATTGGATGTACACAGTTTACTTGGATGCCATGTGGAGAACTAGTTTGATTCTTCATCAATCTTAGTTTGACCATCAAGCAATATTACCTTCATCCTGAGCGATTTCTTACTTTTCCACCATGCTGAACCTTTGGAATTAATGCTGCAGATAAACAAAAAACAAACAAACAAATAAATGCTTTTGCTGTCAAAATTCCAATCATCCCTAATGGCCCCCCTCCCCTGAAAACAAATCCACCCAGTCTTCCAAATCACTATCACAAACAAAACTCCAGAAGGAAGAAGGTTTGTACTACATACTTTTCAATCCCAACTTTAAACAAAAAGTTGCAGAAGGAGAAATCCTGGTGTACAGGATTGTATGTATTGACTGTAGTACAATCAACATAAGGACATTCCGAAAATATGGACTAAAACTTATCTCACAAGCCATAACAGGACATCAGCCTTAAAGCCTTCCCAACCAAATATTGTATGTAGAATCATAAAAAATAAAAATAAATAAATAAAATAAAAATAAAATAAAAAATAAAATAAAATAAAAAACAGTGAAATCCTAAAATAGTGGTTCTCAACGTACGTGGAAGCTGGGGCACAAGTGTGCTTACGTGACATATTTTGAGTGCAAGAATTTAGGGCAGCACACTTGAAAAGATTATAAAACCCAAAATAGCATGAAACAAGTCAGCATTACAATTACAAGGCATTCACAGGTACAGTATAACAATGTTTCTCTGTATCTCTGAAAGTATCCACAGTAATGGCACAAATCACGTGGTCTCCCTTTAGTATCCCATCACTGTTGAAGTAAAACCTATTACTGCACTACCCATGCATCTAGTAAAATCGTGAGTCTTAATAGTACCCTTTGCCACTAATTTCTTGTTCACAATAAATTGTATACGCTGTGCCACATTGTGTCATAGGGTAGACTCTGGTGAGCAACCTGCTTAACAGATACATATACAGTTAAAATAAATTTTACACATGGTCTGTAACTTGGCAATGCACCAAGATTTCCTGGTACCTTTGGCATAGAGATTATTCTAGAATAAAGTCTCAACAAAGTTATAGCAGTTTTCTAAAAGGCCGTTCTCTGCCATTTCCTGGACAGTCTTCCGTTATACTGTTTTCATTTTCATGTTTTTTCTCCTCATCCTACGTTCATCAGAATATAGTGGCTAAGATACTGAGGGTTGCTATCTGGGCATTGGAGGAGAAATGCCCAGGGAGTGAGAGACCAACCCATCCTAGCTCCTGTCTTGTCTACTCTCAAGCCCGGCAAGGGTCCCAGGGCCCTTTATTTCCTTTGTGTTGGATTTGGAGTGATCATCTCTGACAAGCAGAGCCCAAGTCAGAAGAGGCTCATTTCTCATCTCTAATCCTTACATAGACACAAATATCCCATCTGTCATCTCTCCCGAATGGCTCCTCTGGCCTTGATGAATTTTCAAACCATTTTTATTTGAGAGCACAGGGACATTCTCCTAACCTTTTAACAATACCTACCTGTCATGGATCTTGAGAGATTTCTGAAATGCAGGCTGTTAGTCTCTTTACTTCCAAATAAAAAATGCTTGAAATGCATGAAGGTTACATGAGCACTTCTGCTGTGATGTTGGACAGGCAGAGAAATGCCTGTTTATTGAAGCTAATGGTATAGAAATGTCCCTAAGTACACATTCTACAAAGTGGTCCTCACCCGCAAGTGTTGTCTTCTTTGGTTCCACTTTTGCCCCGGCTCAGAGAGGCACCCAAGGAGGGCACTTCAAGAGCACCTCAACTCCAGTGAAGCTCTGTTCTACTCACATCTTCCAAAGCACAGGGTATCCCACCCTCAGGCTGGAACAAGAGTCTGGACAATGCAATTCATTTATTAGGAATCACAGGATTTTCAAGTGGAAGTGGCCTGGACAGCCATCTAATCTTCCTCTTTGTTTCTCAGAGAGGCTGAGTTGCTCAAGACCACACAGCCTCCTTACATCAGAGCCTGAGAGTATTCCAGATCTCTAGTCATTCAGTTTAGTACTTTGCCACCACCTTGTGCTGCTGCTCTCCCATGAGAAAGTACCCTCACGAGCCTCACATGCTAGGCTCTGATGCCCAGTACGAGATATTGCAGTGGATGCTGGAACCATGGCAAACGAGATTATTAAGCAGAGATGGGGAGGGACAGTGCACAGCTGTGAGATGGTGATGCAGGTGTCCAACACAGGGGTGGCTTAAGCCTAGCATGAATAATTATAGCTTCCCAGTATAAATATTAGAGGCTTCATCCTTTCATTTGCTAATCATGCACTAGCTAATGACCCAGCAAATCCACTCCTATGAATATACACAACAGACATGAATGTTTATGTCTCCCAAAAGACACAAACAGAAATATTCATTGCAGCTTTATTCACAAGAGCCCTAAGTGTCCATCAGCTTTAGAATGGATAAATAAATTGTGGTATATTCATTCAATGGAATGCTATACTACAATGAAAAACCACAAACTATTGCTTCCTTGTATCTTGTAGGTGGGGATTGTGTCTTATTCAACTTCCTATTGCACCTATCTGGAGTCCGTTGCCTCTGATGTATGTTTGTTAAATGATTAATTAACGTAAACCAAGCACATTCTCCTTTATAGAGAGCCAGTATAATGTAGTGGAGTCAGAAACCTTAGGCTCTCACCCCAACTTTGTGATTTGTAAAGGGACACCTAAAGTGGGACCTTGGATTGAACTTTTAATTTCTCTAATTCTTGGTTTTCTCATCTCTAAAAATGAATAATACCTCCATAATCTAAATTAATGGTAATATACAAATAACCTTACAGGTTATGAAGATTTCAGGAGAATTTTTAAATTAAGTGTAAAAGTAGTTTGGAAAACTTCATAGAATTTAAAAAAAAAAAATGGGACTTCCCTGGTGGTCCAGTGGTTAAGACTCCATGCTTTTACTGCAGGGGGTGCAGGTTCAATCCCTGGTTGGGGAACTAAGATCCCACATGCTGTGGGGCGTGGTCAAAAAAAAAGAATTTAAAAAAGTGACTAAGATGTGAGGATACATGTCCTCTTTTCCTCACTCTTGCCCAATAAGATACATACATGCTTGTCCTCTCTCAGTTCCCTCTTTCCTTTTTCTCCATCCCCACCCCTGGGCAGAGAGGGCTTCTCACGGGAGGCAGGGGCATGAAGACGGTGGATCTGCACCAGAAGTGCCTGAGTGGACTACAAGAGAGACCAGCAGAAGAGGGAGAGGGAGAGAAGGGAAGAGAGGAAGAGCGAGCAGTGTTATAGAGGAAAGCTGTGGAGAGTATAGAAATGGACATAGACACAGACACAGACACAGACACACGTAGATACGGACACAGATATATACATGCTTGTTTGTGTGTACGTGTATATATACACTGCAGAGAGGGTTCCAGGGGTTAGCTACAGAGTATGAGGGATTAGGAATTGGAGAATCAAGTGACAAGGGAGGTAAGGAAAGTCAATATATGCTTCTGTGACTATGAATTGGCTCCACTTTATTGCCTTTCACTAGATACCAGTTGCAGTCAGCGTTTTCCAGAGAAACAGAAATAGTAGGAGATTGGATGGATGGATGGATAGATAGATCACAGATAGATAGATAGATAGATAGATAGATAGATAGATAGATAGATAGATGTTTATTTCAAGGAATTGGCTTACCGGGGGGCTGGCAAGTCTGAAATCTGAAGGATGGGCTGGCAGCCTGCGAACTCTGGGGCAGAAGCTGATGCTATAGTTTTGAGGCAGAAATCCTTCTTCCTCAAGGAAGCCTCAGTTTTACAATTAAGGCCTTTCAACTGATCAAGTGAGACCCACCCACAATATCGAGGGTCATTTCCTGTGCTTAAAGTCAACCGATTGTAGATGTTAGTCAATTCTACAAAACACTTCCACATGGACACCTTGATTAGTGTATGATTGAACAAATGGGTACGTAACCAAGTTGACACATCAAACAGACCATCACGCCGGTATGGATTGGATCTGCTTACATTTTTGTCTCAGGACTGTTTCTTGGCTGTCCTGTCCCTGAACCACATGGTGCAATGGGATTTACTGCTGTTGATGATTATAAAGTCTCGCACATACAAACAGAGGGACCAGTGCCATTCCACGGATTAAGCCGGTGCTGCACAAAGCATTTTTGATGATTAAAATTGTGGGGTGAAAAAGAAAAAAAAATTGGGCAGGTGGGCATTCCGGCTCTGCCCTTAGAGGATTCCTGGGAAAGGGCCTTCTCTCTGAGGGTGGGCAAGCTGCATGTAGACATCCCAGGGGGAAGAGCTGGCCTAAAGGAAGGCTGGTTTCTTGAGAGAGAGCAGTCTGATGCTTGATGTGCTGATTCGCATCCACGGTAACTTACTCAGTGCATGTGTCTGCCAGTCCAAAGGCGTTATCTGTATGTAAATAGAAACACCTCCTAAGAAGAAAGAGGGGGCCAGGAGGGACATGGGGAAGCAACCTTATTGGAGCCATGGAAAAAAGGAAAATATGCCAAAGGCTTCTGGAGCAGCCTGGTCAACTGAGGCAGAACTCTCCTGCACGCAGCATTAGCTCCGCCCTCTGGGGCGCGGAATGTAGGTTGTGTTCCCAAGGCTGCCTTCACGGTGCAGTCTGCCAGGAGGGAAGAGAGACAGCAAGCTCCACTTCCTCTCACTCAAGCCCTGCATCATCAAGCACCAATGGACTGTTGAAGCCCTCTTTGACTTCCCGGAATAGAAGCTTTCCTGGATGGGGAAGCAGTCCTCCAGATACCCCTTCACAAGTTACATGTTGTAAACTGAATCCTGAGCATGGAAAATACAAGCCTGGCCAGCCCACAAATCCCTTTTACTGATCCCTGAAAGAAACCTCCAGTAAACCTCAGGCAGCGATCTGCAAGTCTGAAGGCACAGCTACAAAAACACAAGGTGAGGAAGGTGACATACAAAGGCTCATTTCACTCAGGCAGCATCTCTCTTTCTTTCTTTCATGGATCATTATGTTTGCCTCTTTGTCTGCTGTGAAGTGGAGATGTGTCTTACATCAACCCATTAGGAATTTATAGTTAATCTCGAGCTGTGTGATGAACCTTATCAGTCTCATATAGGTACCATCTTCAAGACTGTGCTGCCTGTGTGTTCCCAGAGAGGGATTCAATTAGAAACGCAATCCATGCAGGAGATGCCAGGCTTCTCCTATCACAATATTAAATAGTTATTGAACAGCAGAAGGAAGAATTCTTGTCAACTTCCCCCTTCCTCTTTTACTTCATTTCTTCTGCTCTGCCTTTCAAAGCTGGGATGGGGTGCTGACACCTAGTTCTCACCATCTGCCATCCCCAGTCTCTGTCTCCTCCCAGGTTAAAGTGGACTCCAGTACCAGAGCCCTTCTGACTGGAAGAGGAAGTGTGCCAACTGCCTCAGCCCTGATTTTATACTGCGACTGTCACAGACTGAATTTTCCAAAAACGGCCACAGCAATATTTCCGATATTTATATTCCCACGTGCTTTTTTTCCCCAGAGTTTTAACACTCTCTATTAAGAAGGGAGATCTACTTCCTCTCCCCTTGAACCTGGTTGGGACTTTGCAATGAATGAATAGAACAGAACAGCCTCAGTGAACAGGATGCAGCAGAGGAGGTGCTATAGGACTTCTGAGGCTAGGTCATCAAAAGCACCATAGCCTCTGCCTGGCCCTCTCTTTCTTGAGATGTTGATCCATGGAGCCCGGCCGCCATGCCGTGCAGAAGCCCAGGTCTCATGGAGAGGCCACGTAAGCTTGTTCCAACTGACGGTACCAACTAAGTTCCCAGCTTCCAGCTAGCATCACTCTCCAGACATGGGAGTGAGTGACTTCAGACAAGCCCGGCTTATGCTGAATGGAACAGAGGTGAGCTTCCACTCCTGAGCCCTGCCCAAACTACAGATCAGTGAGCAAAATGAACATTGTATGGCTTTTAGACTCCTCTCTCACTGAGTCAGTCTCCTCCAGGCCAATCGAAGTCTTGGTTCCCCTAAGGCTGCTTCCTGTGACTGTTAAGGCCTCCCCACAATGGCTTAGTCTAAAGGCTGGGCTCTTGTACCCTTCCATCCTTCTCCCGTCTAATCACTTACCCTGCTGAGTAACTCAGCCTCCCTGAGGACTGGAGCTTGCCCCTGGACTCTGCCTGGTACCAAGGAACTTAGCTTGCTTGCTTTGTTCTGACCCGTTTGCTTTGGGATGGAGACTTGCCTCTGTGCAGTCCAGCCCTGCATCACAGCCACCTCATCACATTGTGTGACCACAGCCCTGGTGCCCACCTGACCACTCACTGACCCTGGCAAGCCTGGCTTTCTCAGAAGCCCTTGTGACAACAGTAGCCTGAGCAGGACTGGGTATACCATGCCCGAGAATGTTTCTTGCCAGGTGAGAACGCCTCAGGACTGGGCTTTGAAGATGGGCCAACTCCCCGGGTCATGGGGTTATTCTCTTATCAGGTCCCCAGGGACGACTCCTTTCCAGACGCAGATTGTCTCAAGTATTTAAATCACCTTTCAATAACTGCTAGTATATAAGTAGAGGGTGATTTGGGGGAAATACGAGTAAACAAGTTCACATTCCACTAGAAGTTCTGATCAAAGCAAAAGTTCTCAGAGGGACGGAAATTTGAAATTATTATCTAATCTTTCAATTCTAAAGTAGGATTTGGAGGCTTAAGTATAGTTAACAAGATGAAAAAAATATATATTCTTTCAGCTGCTGGTAGCAAATTTATCTCCATGGAAAAAAACACTTTGGTTGGAAAAATCCCACCACTTGATGTACACAAATTCCACAGGCATTCACACTGGCTGAAGCCAAAGTTTCAGAGAAGGCTGAAAAACTACTTTGTGTAAGACAAGGACAGACATTTTTGCTCCCAAATGGAGCAAAAGAAACACCCTTTTAAGTCCTGTCAATCCATTCATTTCTTTTATCCTTTGAAACTTGAGGTAGGGATTTCCTGATCAAATAGTACTTTCTCTTTAAAAATACTATCTTCATGCTAAGCATTTCTTGCTCTCTTTCTACAGAGTGATCGCATTATGATGAATACATCACAATTGCATTGCTCATTTCTTTATCTGTCCCTACAAAACCTTAGCTCTCCAAAGCAGCCTTAAAATGTAAGTGGCTATGAAGTGCCAGGTACTGTTGGGTGCCAGAGAGAGAGTTCTACCTAGTCTGGTGGCTTTCTGTTTCGCTAAGCATTAATGCGCACCAGAATCACCTGGATACTTCTTAAACGTGTAAATATCTGGCTCCCCCCCACCTCCCCAGAGACAGTGATTCATGTTAGGTCTGGGGTGGGTCCCCAGGCATCTGCCTTTTTTTATAAGCATCCCTAGTGATTCTGATACAGTGCTCTAAGACCCACGCTGCTGCTCCAATGTTAATATCTCCGTGGTGGGCTTTCTGCCTTCTATTGCTGGAAACCATCATCTTGTAGAGTTTGACATTTCCCCATCACTTTGCTTTTCAGTATTAACTATTTCCCCAATGTACGTAATGACTTAAGACTCAATTTTTACTTTTTCCTATATGTCCACAAGGTCCAACCTTGAGCTAGGGATAGGTTTGGAGGTGCAAGATGTTAGGCCGGCTGGTGTTTAAAGTCTAAATCAGAATCTAATTCTATGCAAGGTGTAATGTTCGTTTACTAAAAGCAGCTTAGAGATTCTGAGCTGCGAAATATCGTGTGAAGGGGAAATATAAAATCCATCGTGGAAGGAGTGAATTAATGTGTTCTTTTCTTAAACGTCTCCCTCTATTTCATTAAAGCGTAGTTTTAATGCTGAAGAAAAAGAGGCATGAGGCCTGTTTAGCTAAACGGTCATTGCTAAAAGCATCACGCTGGGATGTTTCATCCGCAACCCCTCGCCTCCCCACCTCCGGCTCCTCTCAACTCATGTGAATAAGCAGGTTGGCAGAGACGCACCTTCAAGACTGAAAAGGTCGTAATATCCTGATTCAAGACCTCATAGCTACGGAATTTATTGTCTTACCACTGGGTCAAAAAAAGTGTGGTTTTTTTCCCCCTTCTAGTTTGACCTTCCACGAGCCCTCTACTCCTCTCATACCTCCTGGCATAGAGCAGAAGTGAGAGGAACTAACTGGAGTCACCAATTTCACTTCACATCCGTCCCTGGGCTTCTTAAAGATGGCGGCTAAGGTTAGAAGGGTTGGCTGTACCCTTGAACTGGAGTGAATAAAGGAGTGCAATCTCCTCCCCCTCTGATAGTAAGGTTCTGGCCACAGGAGAATGAGAAGAATTAGGAATGGATGGTCATGGACTGCCATTGGGTTTTTGCATACCTAACAGCCCTTTCTCCTTCTGGTAACAGAATTCCTCTTTTCCATGGGAAAATTCCTCCTTCACATGTGGTTGGGATAGAGTTGCCCCTGTGCCTCACCACGGAGTACCTTTCTCCCTCCCACCTGAGACCTGAAGTCGTTGGCTCAGGGAGAGGCATACAACCCCAGGGGCTCAATCAGCAGCCTCCCTGGTACTTTTCTGCCAGAGCTGCAAGAAACCTTGTTCTTCCACTGGAATTGCTAAGCCAGCTGGATGGGAACCCTGGGCTGTGGAATATCATGATTATCATCACACTGAAAGAGCCTATATGAGAGAGGGAGAGATGTATGGAGCCCTGGTGATGTTCTTTGAGTGAGCCCTGGATGCAGCCAAGTCTGATATTGAGTCAATAAAACCCTTCCCCTGCCTTGTTTTCCCTTAGGTTAGTTGGGGGCAGCTTTCCATCACTTGCAACCCAAAAATCCCTGACTACTCAAATTGTACATTTATCCTTGGGATTTATGCCGTGGTAGAGAAAACACTGTTGACGCCCCACCCAGAGGTGCACCTTTCCAGCTAGCGTACCCATTCCCCAGCTGCCATGGAGTTATGCTAATGACATGCGTATTCCCTCGGTTGACAAAGAAGCTTCACCCTGAGATACCTAAGAAGTCACAGCCCACCCAGGGGTCAGTCACTGACCAACTGATACAGTCCTCCTGTCTCAAGGTGGGACCACTCTGCAGAGCAACTTATGACCCAGGGCTTTCCATGGATCCACCAAGGCTAGACTAGCTGAGGACCCTTCCTGGCTAAGCTCCGCCCCCTCCTTACCCTGCTGCACCTGCTTCCGTTCAGAGTTTTCCTGAGGAGCTCAATAAATCCTAGGCACCTGAGTCCCTGTCAGCCTTTGCTTTCAGGGAATACAACCTAAGACAAACACAGTCATTTTAAACAAATTAGTTTGTGGGAATTCCCTGGAGGTCCAGTGGTTAGGACTCTATGCTTTCACTGCAGCGGCCCGGGGTTCAAGCCCGGTTGGGGAATTAAGATCCTGTAAGCCGTGTGGCATGGCCAAAAAAAAAAAATTAGTTTGTATTTTAATCAAAGAAATATATTACATGATTAAAAGTATAAAGGTATATGGGACTTCCCTGGCAATCCAGTGGTTAAGACTTCTCCCAATGCAGGGGGTGCAGGTTTGATCCCTGGTCAAGGAGCTAAGATCCCACATGCCTGGTAGCCAAAAACAACCAAAACATAAAACAGAAGTAATATTGTCACAAATTCAATTAAGACTTTAACAATGGTCCACATCAAAAAAAAAAAAAAAAAAAAAAAACGTAAAAAGGTATGAAAAGGCTTTTGCTGGTTACCAGCAGTCCCCTGCCCAATCCTTCTCCACCCCAGTCAGAGAGGCAATCACTCTTGATTCTAATTCCCTGAGTGTTTATCTCATTGTTTTAAATAACATGCATATCCCGTTATTCCCATTTTAAACATTATCTATTGACTTCCCACAATAACAAAGGAGAATTTAGCTCATTTACACCGCTTCTGCTATCCTTCACCAGCCCCCCATGACACACCAACATCGTATATCAGAACTTTTGGTTAAATCAACAGTCGTTTTTTATATTATAGTGACTACTATGACCTATAACCATTTTTCATCAAATTTAAGATGTCATCAGTTGTAAGACATACTATTATTTTGTATGCTACTCACAAGAAAAACTTAAGCATGACATACCATCAATTATATGGTGCATCCCAGTTTCAGAAATAACATGGGGTGAAAAAAAAATGTTTTGTCAGTCTACCTCCCCAAACTAGAAGATCAGATCCATAAAAGCAAGCACTCGGTCTGCTTCGTTCACTGCTGCAAGCACAGTAGCTGGCACACAGTGGGTGTCCAAGAGGCACTTTTGGTTGAAGATGCCCATAGTGCCAGAAAGGGCACACATCACTTTCATGCACAACTCAGCGGTCAGAACAAATCACACGGCCCTGCCCGACGGCAAGGGGACAGGAAGTGCAGGCTTCCAGGAGCCTGGAAGGAGAGCAGAGGCAGGTATTGACGAGCACTGGTGATGTCTATCCTGACTACCCACTGAACATCTCCATCGCTGTGGCCCACAGGCACCCCACATTCAACAAGTCTGAAACGGAATGGGTCTTCTATCCAACCCACCTTACCTGAGCCTGAACTGTGTATTTTTTCTCTCAGCGATACAGAACCACCATTCATCCAGTTTGCCCGAGCCTGAAACTTGGTGGCTACCCTCTCCCTTTCTCTTTAAATAGAACTGGTCATAAAAGCTTTTTGATTCTGTTACCTTAGGGTATTTTGATTTGGATCTCCCTCTCCATCTCTAATATCATATTCGTTTCAGCCTGTCTTGCTTTTTAAAAGAGGCTTATTTTAAGCAGAGGGTAGAGTGGTGGTTACCAGGGACTGGGGTGGAGAGGGATGAAGAAAATGGGGAGATGTTGGTCCAAGGGTACAAACTTCCAGTTATAAGATGAAGAAGTTCCCGAAATCTCATGTACAACATGGTGACTATAGTTAACAATAATACTGTACTATATACCTGAAACTTGCTAAGAGAATGTATCTTAAATTTTTTCACCACAGAAAAGAAATGGTCATTATGTGACGTAATGGAGATGTTAGCTAATCTATAGTGGTCACCATTTTGCAATATATAAGTGTATCCCATCAACACATTGTACACCTTAAACTTACACAGTGTTCTGGGTCAACTATATCTCAGCAAACCTGGGGAAAAAGGCTTCTCTTGATCCCTTCAGTCTTCATGCTGCAACCCGTTCTCTCTGCAGCTGTCAGAAGTAACCTCTAAAATTCAAATAGCGAATGTCACTCCAGTGCTGTCTTGAGGCTATGGTTCAAGCTCCTTGGGGTTGTAAAGATGTTTGTCGTTCGTTCCATAAGTGAGAGATTAACCTCCTCTACTGTGAACCCTCCCAAAGCTCCACATTTCACAGTTAAGATCCAATATCCATCCTTCCAGGGTCCCACAGGAACTAACACAGTCTGCCCCCACCAAACAACCCTCTCTCTGTCCTCACCTCCTCACCTGCCCCTTGCTTACCTGTTCCAGCCATGCTGGCCTTCTCACCGTCCCTCATATACTGCATTGGACCTTGCATTGGCTGGACCATCTACTTAGAATCCTCTTTCCCCAGCTAACTGTGTGATTAACTCCCTCATTTCCTTCAAACTTTTGCTCAGAAATCACCTTCTCAGCTCTTCTCACCCCATCCTCTCCCCACTTCTGATCCTATTTACTCTCCTTTTATCTTATTTTATCTTCCTCAATTTTATCTTCCTACAATACCTTCTGACATACAATTTATCTTCTTATTTTTCCTTGTTATTATTTACACTGTCTTCTCCCTACTAATCTCCATGAAGGTAGGAGACAATTGTCCATTTTGTTCACTGATGTGTCCCAAGCCCTTAAAGAGGACTAGCACATAGTAGGTGCTAAATGAATACATGAAAGATTGAAAGAACAAATCTCTATTACATTACCTTGCATGGAATACTATAATTATCAGTTGGCTTTTCTGCTGCTCCCACTCAAGTATGAATCATTTTATTTCTATAACCCCCTATGACGCCTGATACATACATGCTCAATACCTATTTGGTGAATCTATAATGCAGGGTAAAACTGTCACTCTATTAATAAGGATACTGAGGCCCACAGGGCTTGCTCCATGTCACACAGGGAATAAACGTTGGGGCCGAAACTAGACTTTAGGACTTCCATATCTCTGGGGTGAATCTCTCCACTACACAGCCCAACTCTACTAAAAATATTTTAAGGTACATCTTCTCTTCCATCTATGGTGTAATTTCTTGAGACGGGGCAAGGTACCAAGCTGCTTTGAAGCTCCAATAGTGCTAGGTAGACATAATACTTATTCAATAAATATTTGTGATTTGAGTGCTCGATAAAAATATTATTATGGTTAGCATTGTTTCCACTTTTAACGACAGAAATGATAATAACCTCCCAGCAGTCTGCTTTAAATAGGTTCAAGACACTGAAATACAATTTTAACAGGGTCTTCCATCAGCTTGCTCCCCGGAGAGATGAAATGAGTTCATAATGAGATTCCTGCAATGAGTCCAAAAGCAGAGGGAATGAATACGGGGTTTTTCTGCAGTAGACACAGATGTTTCACTGGCATGTGGCCACTCATTTTTTTCTCTGCTACTCAGGCCATGGGGGGAGGGGCAGTAGGGTGAGTCCCATGCCATTGCTGAGCACCATCCTCTCTCCGGGGCATCACCTCTTCTGGTCTGGTTCAGCTGTGGTTCAGGACTTGTATAAAGAACTGATTTTTACTCCTAATAAACGTAGTGTGCTACCAGCCAATGGAACATATAGGCGTCTCAGAATCCCACACGGAATAGCAAATTGGTTAATTGCCAGAAACCACAAAAGGTTATTTTCTCAGTAAGAGATTTGTGCAAAGACTTATTGCAAGCTTCTGTTGCTAATATGTTTGACTTGCTTGATTTTAAAGTACAGGTTAATACCATCTGGTATCTTTAAGCTTTGGTGATCAAAGTGTGAGTTCAGTAGATTCTGGGCCAGAGGTGGGGGGCAAATTGAATGGGTAGGGGCAAGGTTTCATCATTTCCCTTTATGTAATTAACATATCATCAGGAAAAGCAACAGAGAAAATAGGGAAAGTTAGCCTGGATTGGAAGAGCTCTTGATAAGTTATTCTTATTATTTTTTTTTGATGTGGACCACTTTTAAAGTCTTTATTGAATTTGTTACAATATTGCTTCTCTTTTATGTTTTAGTTTTTTGGCCGCGAGGCATACTGGGATCTTAGATCCCCAAGGCTGGGATTGAAGCCGCATCCCCTGCATTGGAAGGCGACGTCTTAACCACTGGACCACCAGGGAAGTCCCAGCTATTCTGTTCTTGATACACTGTTCTCCATCTAGGGTCAGTCGGGAGAAGACTTCCCAATGACAAACCTCCAGAATGCTGTGCTATTTATTCCTACTCCTGAGCTAGAGTATCCAAGGGTGTTCTTCACCCTAAATGACTCTCTAAAATAAAGAAACGAATGCCCTTATTTCCTGAGCACATCTATGACTCTGCAGCATCATTTCTGACCCTGTCTAATGTGTCAAGCCACTGAGTTGCTCTAGTTCTGGTCAAGGTGACCGAGGGCGATCTCCTCTGTGTGGGCAGTATCCACACTCATTCTCAGTGCTCCACTGGGGTCACCTCAGCACTTTACTGCATCCTCTGCATCCCCCGAATAGCACGACAAACAACAAGCCCATGTAAAAGAGCTCAAACTCCGAAAGCACTGGGCGGTTGCATACATTTTGACAGATTTGTGATAAGACAGAGGGGAGAGCTATATTACAGTTCACTCAGCAAAATTTTATCAAGATCCTTCTAATTTCCCCTTAAGACCCAGGGGTTTGCCCTTCCGACTAAGCCGACTCTCAGCTACTTGGAGTTCAGCCTCACTGTCTCCTCACCTCCCTTTTTCCCATGGAAAAATTTAGAGCTTCTCTTATGTCCTTCCATTTTCATTCTCACAAAAGAACTTCCTTGGCATCCATCTTTCTTAGAAGAGGGGGGATTGAAAAATGTCATTTGGGGGGTCAAAAGGCACAAACTTTTAGTTTAAAATAAATAAGTCATGGGGATGTGATGTACAACATGGTGACTATAGTTGATGATACTGTGCCGCGTATATGCAAGTTGCTGAGAGTAGATCTTGAAAGTTCTCATCACAAGAAAAAACAAAAGTTTTGTAACTGTGTAGGATAACAGATGTTAACTAGACTTATGGCGATTGTTTTGCAATATATAGAAATAGCAAATCATTAGATTGTACATCTTAAACTAATATAATGTTATATATCTATTGCACCTCAATAAGAAAAAAGGAAAAAGAGCCCAATAATAATTGGATAGTGGCATTAGACTTGTACCTAAGTTTTCTGACCTAGGTCAAATGCTATTTCTATTGAATTGTGCATTTTGTCTAAAACAACATTAAAATCTATTTGGGAAAAAAAAGAAAATGACATTTTTTCCTTTGTAACAGTATGTGAAGGGGGTTGTTTAATGGGTGTTAAGTGCTGAGACATGGGTTACTTAGGCACTGAATGACACATGATTCAGCTCTGGTTAGGATCATGTTCTAGTGAGGACTTCCGGGTCCAGGGATAAGATACTGGCTGGGAATTCAGATATGTGAAGGAAGTCTCTTTACCCCTTTCCTCCTAGATAAAGTGGGGTTAATAACACCTTCCCTGCCTCCTCTGCAAGGTGGGATTCTACATGAGAAAGTGTGAGAGAGAATAATTAACAGACCCTGTGAAATTGCATCATCCTGGCTAGTATCTGGGATTCCCTTCCCACTCTCACAGCTTCTAGTGGTTTCTATCTGTAACTGTTGTCTCCTTTCCCCATAGTGGCCTAAGGAAAGCCAGATACAACCTCCAAACATCTGAGCTGCTGGAACTATTAGTACATCCACATCCATCTAGTGCAGTGCTTTCCTTATTACCCCTTTCTCCCTACCATTCTTATTACTAAGAGATACATTTCATTGAAACTAACAATCATTCCTTTTCTATTCCTGGTATTATTTCTCTTCACTGAGAGTGTATTTGCCAAGGTTTCTAAGGAAAACGCAGGGAATTATAGTCATAATTGTAAGACTAATTACATTCTAGTGGAACGGGGATGACTCTCAAGTTTAAAAAAATGGTAATAATGTATGAGATATCTTTTATTATTCTCAGCAAAAGTGTTTCTTAAAGGAGATTTCACCAAATAATTTTTCTGTTAACTTGACACCCGGTTTAGCCACACAGGCACAAAAAAATGGCAAAGCAGAGGCGGGATTGAAAGTCTAATTAGATTTGGAGGATTTTGTTTCTCTTCCTCTTTTTCTCTCTCTGTTTTGCTCTGATTTATTGTGGTCATGGTGGGAAGGAGATGATCTTCCATCCGGGCATTTGTTGCCACTAAGAAAGAAAAAAACAAGAGTGGGTGGAACTTATCTTCGATGCCAAATGCTTTTGCAAAGCCTTTCAAAGGACATTGGTCTACTTGGTTTCATTTTCAGAAAATTCATCTCAAAAAAGTTCAAAGCTCTTAGCACTGCCTTGACAATATCCCTAAATCTCCTGGGCTTCTGTCTGAGTTCTGACTTTCTGAAACCCCTTTCTTGTCTGTCTCTTTCATACATGATGGACCTGTTGATTCCACGGCATGACAGCACACGATTCCATCTGTCACGATGGCATGGTGCTCTTGCTGCAGGATGACATGCCAATAGCCACCAGCCCAGTGCCAGCCAAAGTGGCATTAGCAACAATGCCCTGCGTGACACAGTAAACTGTATACCATTCAGCAAGAAGGTCTTCCCAGGGAAGGCACAAGCTGCCGAATGAGGAACACGTTTCTCACCATGGCAAGTCACGCGTGGCCCATTTCAGTGTAGACCCTGTCCCGTTGGTGATATTGGCTCTGTCTGCAGGAGCTACTGTGACGGCAGCACCTCCATACTAACAGGGCACACCCTGCCACGGAGAACTAGCGATCACCGGAACGCCCGTAGGGTAACCAACTGTCCTGATGTGCCAGGGACTGAGGGGTTTCCTGGGATGCAGGACTTCAGTGCTAAAAACAAGTCTCAAGCCAACGGGGATGAGTTGGTCACCCTCTCTGTGTCGGCATCACTGGCCCCACCAGGTAAATTCTTCCTGGTCCTGTCTGTGTCTCCATCCAACCTTGTCTCCCTTTCCATTTTATAGTAGGTGTCCTCTGAGATGGCTCCAGCGATCTCCACCTTCTATTTCTCACGCTTTTTGTAATTCCCTCCCACTGAGCATGAGCTGGATGTATTCTCTCCCTTCTAATGAGAAGAGGGCAGAGGTGAAAGGATGTTACTCCTGAGGTTAATTTCAAAAAAAGCCTGTGGCTTCCACCTTGGGTACTCCCTCCCCTCTTTCCTCCTCCTCCCTTGCTCTCAGCCCCCCCACTTCCTCTCTCCCTCTGAAGATAACCAGCTGCCTGGTTTCCAGCAGCCCTATGGAGAAGCCCACTTGGCAAGGAATCCCTGTCTCTACCCCAGCCAGCAAGGGTCTAAGACCTGCCAACAGCCACCTGATTGAGTTTGGACACAGATCCTCCCTCTGTCCAGCCTTGAGCTAATTGCAGCCCCTGATGACACCTTGCCTGTCACCTTGTGAGAGAGCCTCAGCTAAGCATGCTGGGGTTCCCAGCACACAAACACGGAGACAATGCATGTTTGTTTTTTAAGCCACTAAGTTTTGCGGTATCTTGTTACATGGGAATAGATAACTATTCAACTTTAAAATATGAGGGAGCCAGGCTGTTCAGAAACTCACTGGACTCAGAGTATCACACCATTTAGCATTTACAGGTAGGACCCGAGAGCTCAACCATTTGGACCAATTCATTAGGAAGGTGAAGAGTCTGAGCTCAAAGGAGGCCAGGGGACTTGTTAGGAAGCAAATAGAGACAGCTGGCCTAGGTCTTCTGATTCCCGCTCTGGTGCTGGTTCTGGTCAGTGGGGCCACCCAGCTCCTGCGACCTCTGATTTGGTTCACAAAAGGAGACTGCCCCTCCGAGATTTACAGGGAGAGACTTTATCTCCAGCTTTGTCACAGGGTTGATAGACTTAATAAAATCTTTTATACATGATCTAGAAACACTGCAGATTTTTCCTGGCTCTGACAATCAAGAAGCCTCTTATCCTCTTTAGATCAGATCTCTCCAGAGGGAATAAACTATCATCTCAATCTAATTCAGCAAGTATTCCTAGAGCACCTATACCATCGTCTGTTCTAGAAGGGCTGGAACAGAAGAAGGAAGGATTGGAAAAAATATATGACATGATTATTATCCTCAAGGAGCATTTCTGGGTGGAAAGCATAATCATAGTCATAATAACATTTTGCACTATGTTTATCTATGTTTATCTATAATGCATTATTTCTTTTATTTAAAAATATCTGAAAAATGGTGAAATGTTAACAGTTGTTAATTCTGAGTGGTGAGCACATCGTTGTTATATTATTTTCTTTTTAAAAATAGACACTATGTTTTTTAATAATATATGTTATCGTGTATATTAAAACATACATTATATTTTTAAAATATATATATTATAATGTATATAAGTATACATTATATTTTCTGTATGTATTTTTTCAAATTAAAAGTATCTGATATTTAATGAGGATTTACTATCTCCAAGGCACTCTAACAAGCACTTTAACATAGGATTTCTCATTGAATCTTTCCACCAATCCTGGGAGGAAAGTACTGTTCTTACCTTGTCCCAGTTCAGAAAGGTTGAGTAATTTATTCAAAGTCACACAGCTGATTAATGGAATTAAAATTTAGTTCTGTCTTGTTCCAAAACCAGTGATCTCAATCACCAAGCTTAAATTCTTACCAACAAGAAGTATGTCTAGTTGGGGAAATAAGAGATACATGTGTAAAATAAGTTCAGACAACTTTAGTAAGCTGCCACACTAGATATAACCGAAAGGGCACACACGAGGTACTGAGTTAACAGTCAGGAAAGTGAGAAATCAATGCCAGCTAACCAAATAAGAGAAGGCCTCATGAAATAGATTCATTCATTCATTCAACTACTATTTCTTGAGCACCTGTTCTATGCCAAGCACAGGTGCTGGGGGATTAAATGTTGAACAAGACAAGCACTGATCCAGTGGCGTTCACACTTAGTGGGGAGGGGTAGACAATCAATAAATACACGAATAAGGTAATTTCAAATTAAGATAAATGCTATGGAAAAAATAAAATGGAATGAAAGAGTCACAGAAGCGTAGGCTCTTAGATTAATTGGTTTGGAAGACCCTGTTGATTAAAGTTTGAAATCACTTTCCCTTTCTGCCTCATTCCTCTGAAACGGAGACCTTCATAGGACCAGGGGACCCAAAATTGTAACGGATGAGGCTTCTGGAGAGGGGACCAACATGTGAAGATTGACTATGTCAAGTTAGAGCACAAGATTCTTGTACACATATAATCTCATTTAGTGATATTTGGGTATGTTAGCACTAGGTAGGAATGGAATAGGAAGAACATGAGAGAAAGAAAAGTGAGAGAAAGAAAAGCATCCTGAGTCTGGGCAACAGACCAGATAAGGGAGGGCACAGGATACACATTGGGAGTTAGGGTATTTCAGACAGATAAAGGAGGATTGGGAACTTCTCTGGCGGTCCAGTGGTTAAGCCTCTGTGCTTCCACTGCAGGGAGCATGGGTTTGATCCCTGGTTGAGGAGCTAAGATCCCGCATGCTGCACAGCATGGCCAAAAAAAAAAATTGGTCTAATTAAAAAAAAAGGATAGAACTTTGAAAGTCAGGGTGTGGCCTTGGATAAAAAAAATGATAGCCAGAGTAGGTACTGCACAAGAGAATAAAATGGTGAAAGTGGGGGCTTCCCTGGCGCAGTGGTTGAGAGTCCGCCTGCCGATGAAGGGGACATGGGTTCGTGCCCCGGTCCGGGAGGATCCCACATGCCGCGGAGCGGCTGGGCCCGTGAGCCATGGCTGCTGAGCCTGCGCGTCCGGAGCCTGTGCTCCGCAACGGGAGAGGCCACAACAGTGAGAGGCCAGCGTACCGCAAAAAAAAAAAGATGAAAGTGGTATCTTAAGTGGCTTATCCTGGCCACAGATCACGCAGGGTAGATAGCAGTGGGAGGCAAGAAAATCTTCCCGGAGACTGTAGTTCAGATAAGCCATACAGAATCCTCATCTAAGAAGGCAGGCACAGGGAATGGAGGGATGTATCTGAGAGAACCTGCAGAAAGTTAACTGCCCAACGCCAAGGGGTAGGGCTGGGAGACCTTCGAAAGTAAGTGAGCTCTCAGTTGGAGGTGGCAGCATTACTTTTGCCCAACAATTCTGGAGGATGGGGTTGTTCTGGTCTGCTGATGTCTGAACAGATTGTGAAAATGATCTCTCCAACTTTTTGGTTTTGGACTTGAGATGGAAATTTTCTCTGAACTACTTACATGGGTAAGTGGGAGGATGACACGTAGGACTTCAGCTTCCGGGGGGCAAGAGAGCTGCTGCACAGATGGATGTCTTACAGAATACAGACTACAATCAACTCCAGCCTTTAGAAGATTTCCTTTCTCACAAAAACTTGTTTCACCCTTTGAGAAATAACAAAAGAACTTGGGCCATATGCTTCAAATATCACTAACGCTCCAGTACTTTCCAAAGATATTTAAACTCCTATTCCCTCTCCTATAATTAACACCATACTCACCAACATATATAGGCTTTAATAAGATTCTGGGTTCCAAAGAGATTTGCCCAAGTTACCTCAAGGGAAGGGTGAAGCATTGTAAGGATTTGTAATAGGATGTAAATGTAGGACTCTTCCTGTCTCAGAATTTTGGATCAGGCTCCCCAGCTTATGACTATAGGTGCAAAATACCTTTGCATTCTAAACTGCGTTGCTAGACCATTGACATAGGCCATGCAAAAAGGGGTGATAAAAAACATTTTGGCCAGCACTGGCGTGTCACCCATCTTCAGGCGATATAAGAGAAGGCAAATTTATTAAGGGGAATAGAGGTCAAGATTTGGGATATCTTTGGAAAGGGCCTTTGGCATGTTATTTACCCACTCTCCTCAACCCACCCCTTTTCCAACTGTGGTTGGTGCTCTGCCCCACCCCCTTGCCTTTACCGCTTCAGTGGGCACTGATCCCACCTCCTACTGCCCGCCCTGTGTTTCTTTGCCTGAGTGCTTTCTCTGGCTCTCACAACCCAGATCGTAAGTGTTGGAAATCAATACCTCCCCACCCTCAAACCCAGGGAGCAGCCTCCAACCAGTGACTGCTAGGAGTTGGTATTTAAGTACCCCAGCCCCCTTGCCCTTTGGGTAGGGTATGCTTCTGGAGAACCCAACATGCAACACTGTTCTATGTGATTTCAGTACTCAGAAATGCGAGGAGATTTCTTCTTTTTCCTAGCACATGGTCAGTTTTATAAATTTTCCATAGGCTCTTAAAAAGCATAATCATGCTAAATACTGTGTTGCTGGGTGCTATCAGGCAAAGTTTGTAAGTTAAATTGTTAATGATTCTAGTCTTCCATATTTTTACTGAAAGTAAGTTTTATGAACCTGACAATAGCTACAAGATTCAGAATAAGTATAGCTCAGAATCCAGGTGTCATAATGAAATCACAACAGGCCTCTGAAAAGAGAATTTAAGGAATGAGAAGTATCCAGCATGGCTACTGAGTAAAAAATTAATTAATAAAGGGAGGGAAGATAGCTGAAAAAAAAATAACTCGTTATTACAACAAAAGATCCTAGTGGAAGCAGTAAAATGGCGATTGCTACTATAGTTTTAATTATGTTTGCCTGCCTTATGGGGCCAAGCCAGCAAATGAATTTTTAAGAAAAGTATCCCAGAGATGATATAGGAGGTAGTGGTATAATAATCTAAGCTTCCTGCACCTTGCTCTTTCCCTAAATAAAAGGTCTATTCCTCAGGGAAATGATAATAATTATAATGACAGTAATGACAGCGTAGCTAACAGTTTTTGAGCACTTAAGTATGTAATGTGCAATGCAGCGTCACATGGTTTTCTCATTTAATCCTCCCAATAATCCTTTGACACGGATCTGACTGTATAGGACTCTCCCTATATACCACTTCAAATCCTCTGAGCCTCACTTATCGGATAATCTAGCCAATGTTCAGTGACCAGTCCTGCACAGGGTCCAACCAGCTTCATACAGATGTACCCTGGTGATATCTGCCCTCAGTCACATGCTTTCTACCCTGGAGCCTCTCTTCCTATGCTCAGCATGGGTTGTTATGAGAAAGTCCCTGAATGTGTCATTGGGATGGATATTGTCAGAAGTTGGAAGAATCCCGTTGTTAGTTCTCTGACCTCTAGAATAAAAGCCTGCTATGATAGGAATGATAGGAAAGACAGTGTGGAGGCCCTTGTCACTGTCTTCCTCCCTCAGTTTTCTGGCTAAGACAGTAAAACAATCATAGATGTCAGAGGGAATTGTGAGATTAGTGCTACCATCAGAGGTTTAAAAGATGCAGGGGTAGCGGTTCCTGTAATAGTCACATTCAGTTCCTCTATCTGGATGCTGTAAAACAAAAAAGAAAACAGAAAATCCAAGATAGATCCTGGTGGATGACAGCCATAAACCTTAATCAGGTGGTAGCCTCAAATAGCGGCTGCTGCGCCAGCTGTGGTTGCCTTACTAAAGCAGATCAACCCAGCCCCTAATTCTAGATATGTGGCTATTGATCTGGCAAATGCCTTCTTCCCCATCCAGATCAGTATGGGGAGGATCAGAATCAGTTTGGTTTTACGTGAGAGGGACAGAAGCGCATTCACTGCCTTGCCCCAGGGCTGTGCTAACTTTTCTAGTCTCTGCCCTAATAGAGTCTGCAAGGACTTGATTGTTCTGACATTCCCCCAGGACATTAGTACCATCATACTAAGGGGATCTGGTGAGAATGGGATGGCAAATGTCCCAGATGCCCTTGTAAGTGAGCCAGTGCATGGAGATAAATTCTACAAAGACTCAGGTTGAAGCACTACCAATGTAATTACTTACTAATGATTTTAAAAAATTTAAATTAAAAAAAATTTAAACTTTTATCATAGACAATTGCACTCATATACAAAATTAATCAGAGTACTATAACAAATCACCACGTATCCTTAACCTAACTTCAACAATTATCACCTCACTGACAATTTTTTTCATCTGTAACTTCATTCATTTTCCACCTCCCCTATTATTTTGAAACAAATCCCAGACATTATATACTTTCACTCATAAATATTCCAAATATACTTCTAAAAGACAAGACTTTTTTTGAACATAATTACAATATTATGTTCACATCTAAAAATACTTAGTAATTCCTTAATATCATCAAATATTCAGTCATTTTTCAAATTTCCAGTTGTTTCATAAATGTCACAAAAGAGTTTTAAGTTGGTTGTTTGAATAAAGATAAAAATAAAACCTACACATTGCAATTAGTTAATGTGTTTTTAAAGTCTCTTCTAATTTATCAGTTCCCCTTGCATCTGCCTGGTTTTTTCCCTTGCAATGTATTTGCTAAAGAAACTCGGTCATTTTTCCTGCAGGTTGAATTTTGTTAACGGCATCCCTGTGGTGTCTTTTGGCACGTTCCTCCTGGGATGTCCCTGGATATCCGTTCTGAGGTAGAGGACAAGTTTTTGTACCTTATACCTCCTATCATTAAAAAGGAGGCACAATGTTTCATGAACCTTTTTGGATATTGGAAGCAGCATGCCCTGCACTTGAAAATACTATTCTGACCAATTTGTCAGGTGACCAGAAAGGTTTCCATTTTCAAGTGGGATCTGGAACACAAAAACAATTCAGCAACAAGTCTGGACTGTGGGGCAAATTGCCCTGTTGCTTGGGCCACATGACCAGCAGATTGAACAGTGCTAGGGAGATCCCTGGTGGGTAAGAGTGCTATGGGAAGGACTTCCCTGGTGGCGCAGTGGTTAAGAATCTGCCTGCCAATGCAGGGGACACGGGTTTGAGCCCTGGTCCGGGAAGATCCCACAAGCCGCGGAGCAACTAAGCCCGTGCACCACAACTACTGAGCTTGCGCTCTAGAGCCCACGAGCCACAACTACTGAGCCCGTGTGCTACAACTACTGAAGCCCGCGTGCCTAGAGCCTGTGCTCCGCAACAAGAGAAGCCACCGCAATGAAGAGTAGCCCGTGCTTGCTGCAACTAGAGATAGCCCGTGCACAGCAACGAAGACCAACACAGCCTAAAGTAAATTTAAATAAATAAATTTTAAAAAGAAAAAAAAAGTATGCTATGTGAATAGTGGGGCAAACCCTGACATGAGGATTATAGCAGGTTTCTGGAGCAAGACCGTACCGTCTGAATCAGAGAATCGCTCTCCTTTTTAGTAATGGTTCCTGTTGTGCTCTTGGGACCTCGTAGAGATCTAACATCCGGGATGCCAAACGGCTATGAAATCCAAACTAACCGTTCTAAGCTCACCACTACCAGAACCATCAAATCATAAAGTCAGTTTGCATAACGAACAGTACATTTGGGATCCTATCAGCAGGTTCGGAATGCACAAGCAAATTTCGTGATTAGGTGGCCTGGCTCCATTGTCCCCATGTTTCACCAGCATTTGTGCCTCGGCTCACACTGATGACTTCATGGAGTGGGAGGAGGGTGTCCCTACACCCAAATAATAGAGGAAGATAGAATTTGCATCACAGATGGGTTGGCACTATATGTCAGTGCTGGATTTTATCCCAAAGTGGATTTTTTAAGTACAGTGGTAAAGGGAAATTTTCTCTTTCTCTGGAAAGAGAAGTAGCCTGAGGTATGGCCAAACACAGATTCCTGGGGAGTGGTGAAAGCTTTGGATGGTTGGTCAGGGACTTGAAAGGAATGAGACTGGAAGATATAAGACAGAGAAGTCTGGGGAAAAGACATGTGGATGGAGCTCTAGGGGTAAATAGAAAGTGTGTAGATCTTTGTGTCTCACACTGATGCCCAACAGAGAGCATCCCTTGCAGAGGAGGCTTTCAACAGTCAGGTGGGTAGACAGGATGACTCACCCCGTGGATGTCAGCCAGTCTCCTCCTAAGCCATTCCAGGGGTGGACAGTGACTCTAGAAGCAGTAACCATGGTGGCAGGGATGGAGATTGTGTGTGGGTCCCTCCAACAAGGCTGAACATTAAATGTCCAATCTGCAAACAATGACCCTGAGCCCTTGATACAGCACCATTCCTCAAGGACTCCACCCAGACATATGGTGGCAGGTTGATTCTATCAGATCCTTCTGCCCTAGAGGGAGCAGAAATTTGCCCTTAACAGAACTGACCCTTGCTCCATACAGGTGTTTGCCTTTCCAGCCCACAGTGCCTCCACTAGAGCCAGTGTTATCGATCTACAGAATGTTGAATCTATTAACATAATATACAGTACAACATTGCCTTAGTAGGAAAGGTGCTTTGTTATGGAAGACAGGTGCAACAATGGATACAGGACCACAGGATCCTCTGGTGTCTGACTATGTATCCCATTATTCAGAAGCAACCAGTCTAAAAGAATACTGTATTGAGGAGTGCCATCCCCAATTAGGCTCCATCTCAGGGCTAACACCCTGTTGGTTTGTGACATTTTGCTCCAGGCTATAGTATACGCATTGAGCCAAAAGAAGATACACGGAACTGTCTCCCCAATATCTAGACTACATGGTGGGGGGGGTGCTTGTGCCAGGGGATTCAGTCTGAACTTGCACCTGATCGCTTTGAGATCCTCATGCTGAAGGACAAGGAGACTAAGAAAGGAACTATTATACTGGCAAGGGTGATGGACCCTGATTGCCACAAGGAGCACTGCTATACAGCTCAAGTAGGGAAGACTAAGTCTGCAACCCCAGGGATTCAATGAGGGCATCTTAGTGATGATGAGTGAGGATTGCAGTGATCACTGCCTGGCAAGGACAAGACAACCAAAGCTTAGACTGTTCAGAGATGAATATCTGAATCATCCCCCAACAAAGGAAGCAAAGGGGGTAGGAACCAATAGATAAATGTTTCCCATCCCTCACTACTCCCCAGACAAGTGAATCCGAGTTGCACATCATACATTTCTTTTCAGGAAGTCTCGCAGAATCAAGTAGCTAGTTGCTTATCGCCGAGGCCTGCTCAAACGTACATCCGCAATGGGCTCTCCCGCCTTTCCGTCTTCACTTACCCATTTGCCCCATCCTTTACTCTTGTTCTCTGCAATGACATTCCCCAGTAAAGTAGTTGCACATAGGCCTCTGTCTTAGGCTTTGTTTTCTGGGAACCCAGGCTGAGGCCGATACTATTGTTATTTCCATTTTACAGATGTCAGTTGATTAGTTGTCCATGGTTACACAACCACTGAACAGTGTGCTAGGATTGAGCCCTAGTCTGCCTGACACCAAAGGCTGTGCTCTAAACCATTGCTATCCAGTAGAACTTTCTATAATCATGAAAATGTTCTCTAATTGCCCTATCCAATGTGATAGCCACTAGCCACACGTGACATTGAGACTTGACATGTAGTTAGTACAATTCAGGAACTGAATTTTTAATTTTATTTAATTTGAAGTTATTTAAAATTAGTCACACGCAGCTAGTGACTATCACGTTGGATGGTCCCTGATTATACAAACCAAACAGCTCAGAAATCATTTTTCTCAATTGCCACCTAGGAAAGATTGAGGGTAAGTTATGAGGCACCGCTGATTACATATTCATAAAACAATCTGCAAGCATAGTAGCTAAAACCAATAAAGGTGCATTTGATTACTCTTGCTGAGATCTAATTGCCAAAAAAGCCTCATGTCATAGGTTAGAAATTTATCTGACACATTCGGCACAAATTAGGAAGCAGACATTGTGCTAGGCAGCAGAGTGACAGTGGTAAATGAGAGAGATGTGATCCTTGCCCCTCTCGTGGATAAATCAAGTGCAGATATTGCAGAAATGTTATCACTTTTTTGCCTTCCCTCATCACCAAACAATCCATCTGTGTAGGATATCATTCTTCTCACCTACTTCCTTGATCTATGATACTTTCATTGTTGTGTTATCCTCCGACCCAACTTCTTCTGAAGCACTACATGTGAAAGAAGCATGGGCCCTGGAGTCAGATATATCTGGATTTAAATCAAATTCACCTTTGAAAGAGTTGCCCTATCTTATGTAGTTACTTACCACTCTGAGACTTAGTTTTTCTCATCTGTAAAATGGGGTTGTAAGAATTCAACCAAGTCATATAGTCCCATAGAAATGTTACCTCTCTTTTCTAGATTCTGACCTTTAGGAATTTCCTGTCCTAGTTCTCTTTAAACATTTATAAGAACTTTTCACAAAACAGTCAGGAGGCTGTTGGTGGTGACAGGTGAGCTACAAAATAATAGAAACAATTTACAAAGGGAGATAAAGTTATAGTTCTGGTAATCACATAGCTTTTTCAAAAGGAAGAGAAAGTTTCAGACCCATAATCACATAGTCCTGCCACATTCACCATGGAAATGGGTTCAGGTTACTAACCAGAGGCATGTAAACACAAGATAATAAAAAATAAAGACAGGCTGCTGTCCTCCCCAGTACACACGAGGAATCTGCGATGGGAGAATAGGGGAGGAGGCATGGTACAGAAGACACCAAGGATGAGGCCTTCATTGGTAAAGGTTTATTCTGGAGAATGTCATCACAATTGGACTTTGTCCTAAAGGCATGCTGGGTTCTCAGCTGCAGGACAAGATGAGAGGGAAGAAGCTACAAATAAGTAGGGCTGGGATTGAGGTGTTAACTTTGCTGTCTGAGTGGTCCTCAAGGGAGGGTAGCCAGTGGTCTTAGCCCCAGTGAGGAAGGAAGGAAGGAAGGAAGGAAGGAAGGAAGGAAGGAAGGAAGGAAGAATGGAAGGAAGGAAGGGAATGAGGCAATTCCCAAGCCCAAAGGGCTAGAGCAAGTTCAGACTTAGTCTGGGATGGCATAAATAAGTGGGGGGTCTAGCCCACTGGGTGAGGCATGTCAGCAGAAGTTTCTATGATGCTGAGTTGCTTGAAGTATAAAAATGGCATTACCGAGATTCAGAAGAGTCCATACTCATCAAAGCTCAACACTAGGTAGGAGAGTGTCACAGGTACCAGATAGGATATCAAGGCCCCAGTCAAAAAGCCTAAGGTTCAGAGCATGGCTCTTGCCGCAGCGAAAACACTAGAGATCACAGCAAATAGTCAAGGTCATTTGGGCTTGACCCTGGTCCCTGATTAGCCTTTCTACTCTACCCTAACCCTGCCCCATCCAATACTATGGTTGACATAATGATTCCAGGAAATACTACTGTAAACCCCACCATAATGTCTTCAAGGGAAAGGTCCATTTATTAATTAGCCCTTTTTATCTGCAGTTTCAAATGCAATGCCTAGTCTAGAGTGGGTCCACAAAGATGTCTGTTGAAAAAATGAGTGGGAAGGTTCTCTACAGGGATATTATATAGGAACTTACCTACTGAACCCAAGATAGTCCAAGCAGATCAGGCCTATGGCTGGGCTCAGTTGCAACAATGTACTTGACTCTCTATTTACTCACGATTTGAAAGGTCATCATGGAAAACAGTAAGTCAGCCTCCAGACTTGATTTAATTTGGACCTTCTTCAACCATAACCATCCTACCTGGAGCTTTGTGAGACCAGAGCTTCACTCCCATCCCCAGGTCTCCTCATATAGACCAGGTTTCAAATGCTGGATTGAAGAACCAGGAAAAGATAGCCACAACCTAGGGGTGATAAGACTGTCTCTTTGTGCATCTGGTCATCCCATTTCATGAGCATCTGCTACAATGCTACTGGAATCTGGGCTCCAGTCACTGAGCAGAAGGCTCTCAGAGCAGCTAGCTCAAGAACCTCAAGTGGCCCTGACTGTGATAGTCACGAGGGGGGTGGTGCCCCAGCACTGCTCAACTCATAACTGAAATCTTGTTGAAGTTGCCCTTTGCTGCTTACTACACTCCAGGGTGGCTTTGAGTTCTACCAATCTGAATTCTGCAAGCACAGGTTCTTGAGAGACAACAAGGACATCTTACTCTGAATCAAGTCCTTCCCGTGTAGAATCAACAGTTGAAGCTGTGTCTGGAATCCCGATGGCTTGTGGGCATCTCTTTGTTTCAGGCTTAGGGGCTGTGTAGCCACCAGCAATAAGATTTGAGCTTCCATCTCTCAGCTTACATTTTGCATCTTCCAGAGCCTGTTGAATGAGTGTAACAAGCTTCCCGCCAAAGCACTGTCTAGAGGGGCTAGAGGAAGTAGGGATTCTGAGACTGCTGGCTTCTCCTTCCTCATGTAATTTCTATTCTTCTCTGGGAATCATCAGTGTTTGTCTGAAGAGCCCTATGACGGATGCTGCAATCTACCCAGATCCCCCAGTGAATGCATTTTCCTAGTTTACTATTCTTTTCTGGTTTATTACAGTCTGGGCGGCCCAGGATTGGACTGTGCATGTTAGTCAGCCTGTCTAGAAGGAGTTCCAGTTATAATTCCAAATGTTGACCTCTTCACTGACTTTCATAAGACCACAAGAAAAGTCATTCACCATTTCTCTGTCTTAGGGCCTTTATCTATTAAGGAGAAAGAAGGATATCAGACTGACTTTTGTGATTGGGGAGAAACATATTTGTTAGGTTGTCAAATTCTCAAACATAGGGAGTATGAAAGAAATGCGAAGCAATTGACATGACACATGTTGCTTACTGCAAATTCCAAATACAGCAATGGTGGGAAAATCTTTTCTATGACAGATGGGTAACTGTGGGCTTAACTCTTGCCTTTGATTTATCTTGTCTTTAAGAACAGTGAGCTTTTCTGCCCTTCAGTGTTTAAAACAAGAGGGAAGTTTAAGAGATTGACTCCGGAGTTTGAGAGTTTCAACCTTAAAAAAAAAAATTCTTTCCCCAAACAGCAGAACCTCAGAACTACTGCTCATAAGTACCTTGGAGAAGGAAATGCCATTAGAGGTAAAGGGATGAACTGGCAAAGGAAGGGCAGCAAGGGACCCCAGGGAACCAGGCTGTTTCGAGCCAGAGCTGGCCCAGGGAATGGATGTTTCTGGATTCCCTCTCCAGCCCCTCTGTCATAGAACACGAGGTACTCACTTCCTGTATCTGCAAAATGGGATTGGTTACACTTGGTGCCTCTCTCAGCTGTTGTGAAAATGAATGGATTTAAGCGGAATAGATCTTTTCATAACAGCTTCACCTAGACTGAACCAAGATGTGATGAGGGGTGAATTCCAGATGTTGACGATCCCCTTCTGCTATCATTTCTCTCTGCGCCTGCCTCTTCTTTGACAGCCCAGGGTATGGATGGCATCCTGAGATGCCTCACTGCTCTCTCCGTCTCTCCCTCTCCTCTCCTCCCCTCCCTGCTTATTTCTCCCTTTGATGAAAACTGCCTTCTACCAAGGTGAGATACTTTGCATATATTTAAGAGTAACAGGATATTTTTTTCTCTCCAGATATTGCACAAGTAGCAAACACAATCAAAGATCAAGTGCTTGGAAATATGAAAAGTGTCTTTCCAATGGTCCCAGGAAAGCGAGACCCCTGTAACGTGAAG